>NC_041749.1:105589094-105901521 GCF_004115215.2 Ornithorhynchus anatinus
TATCCAGGTCCAGACTGCTGGGATCCCACCCTCAATCACTGGGATCCCTACACTGACTGCTGGGATCCAGCCAATGTCTGCCGGGACTCCACCTACAACCACTGGGATCCAGGCCCAGACTGCTGGGATCCCTACAATGACTTCTGGGATCCCACCCACAACCACTGGGATCCCACCCACAACCACTGGGATCCCACCCACAACCACTGGGATCCCATCCCAGACCCTCAGGAGCCCACCTACAACCACCTGGATCCAGCCCCAGACTGCTGAGATCTGGTCCTCAACCACCGGGATCCCAACCACAACTGCCGGGATCCAGTCCCTGACTGTTGGGATCCCTACAGTGACTTCTGGGATCCCATCTCAACCCCTCAGGATCCAACCCACAGCCACCTGGATTCTTCCACAGACCATTGGGATCCAGGCCTCAACTGCTGGGATCCCTCCAATGACCACCGGGATCTCATCCACAACTGCCGGGATCCCACCCACAACCACCTGGATCCTGCCCCAGCCCATCAGCATCCAGGCCCAAACTGATGGAATTCTGCCCCAGCCCATCGGGATCCAGCCCCAGACTGCTGGGATCCTGCCCCAGCCCATCAGGATCCTTCCCCAGACTGATGGGGAGCTGCTCCAACCCATCAGGATCCAGCCCCAGATTGGCGGGGTCTTGCCCCCAACCACTGAGATCCCTCCACTGACCACCAAGATCCCACTCACAACAAGCTGGATCCTGCCCTCAACCTCCAGGATCCTTCCACTGACTCCTAGGATCTCGTCTAAGACTGCCAGGATCCTGCCCAAGCCCGCCAAGATCTCATCCGTGACCACCGGGATTCCGCCCCAGGTGGCCCCAATCCCATCCACGGCTGGCGGGATCCCGCCCCCGACAGACGGGATTCAGCCCCCAACAGCCGGGAAGCCACCCGCGACTGGCAGACCCCGGCGCCAGGTTGGCCGACCCCCACGCCGGGCCGGCAGACCCCCACGCCGGCCTGGCCGACCCTCGACTAAGACCTCCAAGGTGTCATCAAAGACCGCCAAGCTCCTGCCTCGACCTGACGTAGTCCAACCTCCTACTGCCAACTCCAACCTACCACTTAGTCGAAGTGAGTTGACAGGTAGATTTGGAGAGCAGGGCAGAGATAGGCTGTTTCTTTATGGAGGGGAAGGCAGGTTGGTCTCAACAGGGTTTGCTAGTGGAGGGGAGATGTTTTCAATCAGT
This sequence comes from Ornithorhynchus anatinus, assembly GCF_004115215.2. Taxonomy (NCBI): domain Eukaryota; kingdom Metazoa; phylum Chordata; class Mammalia; order Monotremata; family Ornithorhynchidae; genus Ornithorhynchus; species Ornithorhynchus anatinus. The sequence continues at coordinate 105,590,326 of NC_041749.1, forward strand.
CGATTGAACAATATTGAGTACCTTCTGTAGTAACTTCTTGGGAGGGTACGGTAGATGTACGAGGCACCCTACCATTCCAACAAACTAACAACAAAAGAAAGACAGAAGTATTCAAATAGTAGAATACATACAAGAGTGCAACGAGAGGTTTGGGTTATGATCGCCCTGGCGCTGAGATGAGAGAAAGGAGGGTGGGGCCCAGTGAGAAGAAAAGCTAATCAGGTGATACCTCTTCCCCATTACCTCCCCCTCCCCCCAAAATTCACTTTGGCACCAGTAGGACCCAGGTGGGCCAGGTCCAATTTCACCAAATGGTTGGTGGGTGCATGCAAGCTGTGAGTCAGGGTCAACTCTTGTAGTACAGCGGCTTCTGGGGGTGGGCAGGGCTGGATTCTGAGTGACTAAACTTTGGCCAAAAGATTGGCCGAAGGAATGGGTTATTCCCCACAGGCACCTTGGACTTGGCTGAGGGCATGGCCTCCCCAGCTGCCCAGCCCTAAACCTCCTAAAAGCATCCTGGCTTGGGGATCGGGCTACATGGGCTCCAGGCTAGGGGAGAAGAGCTGGAAGAGGACATCGGGAGGGAGGAGCTGGGGGAGGGAGGTGGAAGTGCAGAGAAACAGGGCCCCAGCCAAGTGTCTCGAGCAGCCTGCCCCTACCCAGGTGCCGGCTCCTGGCCGGGCCTCTGAGTTGGACGCGCTACAACTCGGAGGCCTCCAGGGAGCCAAGCTCTTCATTTGGAGTGGTAGAGGCCAATATAGTGCCCTCCCAGCTATGACCTTACTCTGAATCCCTAATTGCTCCACCGAGGCAGGGAAGGGGCAGGGCTGATGGCCAGAGAAGTTAAGTGATGAGCTAGTGCTCTGTCCTCTTAGACCGTGCTTGTTGGGAGGGACCAGAGGGAGGCAGGGCGAGTGCCGGCGGGAAGCTGACCCATCTTCTCCTCCTGTGGGCAGACTTCCAGATGGCACCCTGCGGCTGCTTATTCGACCCCCAGTACTTCCAGATCAAACCGGCCAGCGACGGTTCCTCCACTCTCGTCAAAATCGCCGAGCCCCCTGAGCCCAGCACTCCCTTGGGGGAGCCCCAGGGCCACAGCCAACCACCAGCCTGGCCCGATATGTATCCGCAAAGCCAGCCGGGGTCATTGACCCCTCAGGATTTCCACCCTTCCCCACCCAAGAAGAAGAAGAAGAAGAAGTCGAGGGCCCCATTCCCCCCTATCGGTGCTGCAGAGGGGACACCGGCCCCCGGCCCCCAACCGGCACAGCCTCCCTGCCCTCGCAGAAAGGGAAGACCTAAAGTGACCAAGAAAACCTCGAAGAACTCCTCACGACCAGCCCCCGGTTATCCTAACGGGGGGCAGACAGGCTACCAGGCAGGGGGAGGGCCCCCCGCTCCGCCACTTACTGCACCTAGCTCGGCAGACAACACAATCCCCTCTGACTCATTCTTGCAGAGTGCCACATTGACTCTCCCTCAAGCAGGCACGGAGACCAGAGAGCCAGAGGGGACGACCGGGCCTTCTACCACCCCGCAGACTAGTAGTCTCCTGGCTGAAACTAGACAAATCCTGGACCAACCTTCCTCCTCCACCAGCATGCCCCCCCAGTCCCAGGCCAACGAGGTTGTGTTGGATGAAATCTTGTCCCTGCTGGACCTTCCCCAAGAGGACCCAGTCTACACCAGTGGCCCCCCACAACCGTTCCAGGGGGATGAGCGTGATGATGGCAGTGGCATCCTCTGGCTGGACCTCCCCGATGAGCTTTTATCCTTGAACTACGACGAGACAAATCTCCTCGACATGATGTTGGATTCGAATGACTGGAACCTGGTCTATCCCTTACCCGAGCCCATGGGCAACCAGCAAAATTACTCCAGATATGCAGCCGGAGATGGGAGCCGAACCCCAAGTGCCAACAACAGGCTGGACCTTTAGTTCAAAGACCAGGAGTAGCACCCTGGCCCCCGATGCTGTTTGAATAAAGGGAGTGTCCGACCTTTCCCAAAGAGAGAACACGCATGGGCGCAGGGGTGGGGGTGGGGTGGAAAGAGATCTGGGATAAGTGAGCAGCAGGGTTGGAATGCAGAAAGTTGTAGAGCAGCTGGCCACACATAGGAGGGACTGAGGCAAGCCTGATGTGAGGACAAGATCTGGGCTGAAAATCCAGGGAGAAACCAAGGTGGCAGAGGTTCAGAGGAAGAGAGAGACAGACACAAATGGGCAGGCAGAAGAGGGGTGCGTTAGTGTTTATTACTCACAGCTGGGAGGGTGTACACCAACGGCTTTGGTACAGTCAGTCCGAGAGGGACCCCCCCCCCAACCCCGGCCAACAGCCGACGGGGTCAAGCCCCCCATCCTGTGGAGCGACAGGCACAGCTCCCCTCCCAGATGCCCGTGCCATTGCCCACCGCCAGCCAGGGCCCAGTCAACTGCTTTCACGGGGATGCCGGACTCAGCAGCCGCCCGAGACCCGTGAAACCAGCTCCCGGCCTCAGTGGCGTAGTACAACCCCACCCCGTCCGATGCTGCTGTAGAACCCTCTGGTGCCATCAGGCCCCCGGGGCAGGCGGCGGATGGGCAGGGCCGTCCCCTTGCCCATCCCCAGAGCCACAGCGGGGGCTGCTTCCTGGGGGCGAGAGCTCAGCCCATGAGCCCAGCAGGGGCCTGCCCATTTCTGGATCCTAGCATCGGTGGTGGCGGCAGGACCAAGGAGGGACGGGCGCGGAGGTGGAGGGCCAATACAGGGGAGGCTGAAGTAGCCGGCTCGGAGGCCGAGGAGCGAGTCGGGGGGCGAGACGGGGGCGCCGTCCGACTCGGGGGAGCTACTCTGAGGAGGCTCGCCCTGCCGGGCCCGGGGACCCCTCTTTCGGGGAGGGGCCCGCTGGTAGGCCCGGGCCCCTTCTTCCCCATCTTCCTGCCCTCCGCTCTGCTTCTTGGGGCTTCGGGCCAAGAGCCGCACCACCTTGATGCCGCCCGAGGCGCCAGGGGCCAAGCGCCGACTCAGCTCGGCAAAGGCACCGGCTGCCGCCTCCAGACTCTCGTACTCTACCAGGGCGCAGCAGCTGCTCAGCAGCTCGGGCTGGGCAAGCACATACCTCTGGACAGACGGGGGTAGCTTCTTGCCCGGCTGCAGGATGCGGATGGAGGCAATGAGACCGAATGGGCTGAACAGGCCACTGATGGCCTCCAGGAAAGCCTGCTGGAGGGCAGGGGATGGTGGCGAGGCCGGAGGCAGTTCCAGGCCCCAGGGCTCCCAGGCCAGAAGCAGCTTGCTAGGAGGGGAGCCCAAGAGGAGGTCGGGAAGGGGGCTTTTCCTCCGGACTTTGGTCCCTTCCACATTCACCTCCAGCAGCTCAGAGAAACGCAGGGCGTGCAGCGTCAGCCTCCAGTCCTGGCTCAGGTACTTCACCTGTGAACATATATGGCCCAGCAAATGGTGGGGGTGGGCTAGAGCAGACAAAAGAACATGGGGGGCCTTTGCCCCTAGCAAAGACTGTTGAGGGTTGGGGTTCAGGGAGAAGAAGGGACGGGAAGGGAAGGTTATTCTTTCCATTCCCCAGCAGACAGAGCTACTAGTGGTGGAGGCTACCCCAGGTGGACATTTCTGGCCTGTGTTCAGCTCACCCAGAGCTGGGCCAAGGCAACTTGATTCTGTTTTCACACACCCCCAGTGGCCTCAGGGCATTTCCAGCAGGGGAGGAAAGGCTTGAAGAAAAAGTGACATCTTCATGTCCCAGGGTACAGCTGGAGATGGGTCCCCAGGGGCTCAAGGCAGCCCAGAAGGAGACTGGACCAGAGAGGCCCCAGGTGAGAAGTGTGTCAAGTGGGTGGAACCGGGTGGAGGGGAAAGCCTGTCAGTTGCCCTGTGGAACCCGCCTTCAGGCCCGCTCTACTTGGCTGTCCCTCTGCCACCTCAAATTGAACATGTCCAAAATGGAACACCTCATCTTCCCACATAAACCCTGTTCTCCCCCTCACTGTACACAACACATCATCCTCCCTGGCTCACAGGCCCATAACCTTGGCATTATCCTCTCTCATTCTACCCACACATTCAATCTGCCACCATATCCTGTCAGGCCTACCTTTTCAACATTACTAAAAATCCACCTTTTCCTCTCCATCCAAACTACTATCACCCTGATCCAAGCACTTACCCTAATGTGGCTTGACTACAGCATCAGCCTCCTTGCTGACCACCCTGTCTCTACCTTCTCTAGTCCACACTTCACTCTCTCTCCTCCCCAGATCATCTTTTAAAAAAAAAAAAAATTACACCATTCAGTCCTTGTCTCCCCATTCCTTAATAACTTCCAGTGGTTGCCCATCCAACTCCACAAATAGAAACTCCTTACCATCAGCTTTAAGGCACTCAATCAGCTCACCCCCTTCTACCTTATTGATTTTCTACTACAGCCCAGCCTGCACACTTCACTAACACCAATCTGTTCACTGTACCTTGCTCTCACCTCTCTCGCCAGACCCCTTGCTCACGTCCTGCAACTCCCTCCCCGCTTCATATCTGACACATTCACTCCCCCCACCTTCAAAGCCTTGAGACAAAAAGCAAAAAGCCATCCCCAAGAGCTCTGAGTCCTTCCCCTCTAAGCCCTCATTTCCCTTACTTCCTTTCCCTTCTGCATCACCTATGCTCTCAGATCTGTATTCTTTAAGCGCTTAGTATTCACCTCACCCTCACATTTATGTACTTGACCTCAAGACTAAGCTCATTGTGGGCAGGGAATGTGTCTACCAACTCTGTGTTGTACTCCCAAGAGCTTAGTACAGTGCTCTGCACACAGTAAGCACTCAATAGAGTTGATGCACTCATACTCTGCAATTTCCCCAATCTGTAATTTTAATATCTGTTTCCCCCTCTAGACTGTAAACTCCTTGAAGGGAGGGAACAGATCTACCAGTGGTGTTCTGTCGTACTCTCCTAAGAGCTTAGTTCTGCACACAGTAAATACCAATGATTAACTGATTGGTGGTACATTTCAAGCCAGACCAAAAGCAAGCTGGGCTCTCTCAGCAGCTTCCCTGGAATAAGTTTGAGGCCCCACTTTCATCAGGCTGAGAACCCCTCCACTCTGCCTCTCGGTGCCCCTTCCCGCTGGCACTCACCTGGGCAGCTCAGAGCTATCTGGATAGTGCCACCCCCCCCACTGAGGTAGGGGTAGAGGGAGGAGGGGAGGCCCACCTTCTTGAAAGAAGTTAGTAGCTTGATACTGACAAAGCCCTGCTTGTTCTTCTGCACATGTTTCAACAGGAAGGTGTCTCGGGCCAGGTTCTCATCTGACAGGTAGAATTCCACCTGAGCCACAATCTTCCGCACCAGTTCTAGGTCAGGGGTGTCGCAGGCACAATCCAAGGGATCAGCCACTGGGTCACAACAGTTCCTGTGAGGCCCAGAAAGCAGAGATCCCCCAGCAGGGCTCAGGTCTGGATGTACCCTTCAACTGATGTCAACAGTCCCTTCACCACGCCCTGCCATTACTGGTTAAGCCCAGAACTCATACTTTGAGTTCCTTGAGGAGGCCACTGTTAGGTGGCAGGGAAGGCCATTTTGAGCAGCTTGGAAGAGGGAGCCAGAGCCTGTACCTTCAACTGGATATTGGAGTGGGGGTCAAGTAGGGGACTGGGGTCAGTTTATTGTGCTAAGAGGCCCAGCCCTTGGCCCAACATCATCCAGACCACAGTCACTCAGACTTGGGCCCAAGAACTCCAGTATGGGAGATGCAGGATTGGCATTTACCAAAATAAGTATAAACCCACAAAAGGGGTAGACTGGGAAGACACACACACACACACACACCAAAAAACAAAAACAAAAAAACACCACCCACAGAATCACCATTCCCCAAATCCTCCAATCCCAAGGAGGAAGAGGAGGTACCCATTGAGGCTAGCAGGTTCAGACACACCACAGGAAACAGGGGCCTCATCCAGCAAGGGGTGAACCCACGAACTTCATTCCTACAGCGTGCAGCAGCGTGGCTTAGTGGAAAGAGCACAGGCTTGGGAGTCAGAGGACCTGAGTTCTAATTCCAGCTCTGCCACTTGTCTGCTGTGTGACCTTGGACAAGCCACTTCATTTCTCTGTGCCTCAGTTACCCCATCTGTAAAATGGGGATTAAGACTGTGAGCCCCACATGGGACAGATTGCTTTATATCTACCCAGTGCTTAGAACAGTGCTTGGCACATAGTAAGTGCTTAACAAATACCATAATTATTATTATTATTATTATTATAAGAAGTCAGCAGGCTCAGGAGGGGTTTAGAGCCCCAAGATACTAGAGGGAAGTTAGGGGTGCTGGACGGTCCATCCCAAACCATGAGGGTAAGTGACCAGGAGAGCTACCATCACCTGATTCAGGCTAGGCAGAGCTTTAAGTTTGTCTCAATCTTTCCCTTGCCCTCCCCATGCCAGGAGGGTACGAGGCAGCTTCTACTGCAAGCTGGCAACCTTGACCTTGCAATCCCTCCTCCAAGTGCCTCCCTCACCCCCATCACAGGAAAGGCACGGGTGGGAGGGGTGGAAAGAGAAAGCGTGGCCTAGTGGAAAGATCATGGGGTTTGGAGTCCGGAGACCAGACTAGTCCCAGCTCTGCCCCTGACCTGCTGCATGACCTCAGGCAAATCACAACCTCTCTGTGACTCAAATTTCCTCATCTGTAAAATGGGAACAATATGTCTGCCTCACGGGGATGTTATGATGATAAACATACAGCATTACTTTCCCATCAGTCATCTCATTTTAAAGAATTATTGCTAATTCTTTCAAAAGAGAAAACTGTGCCAGGGTCCACAAACAGTGATTATATAAAAAAAGACAACCTGTTTGTGTGTGTCCAATATGGCCGTGACCAAATGGACCTTTTCACCCCCTCTTTCAAGTGCTGGGAAGGCGATGGCAACTGACATCCCATGGGTTCCAAGGTGGTCTCAGAGGAAGAGTGAGTTACAACAGTCTTGTCTTATGCATGGGGGGTGGGGGGAGAGGAGATTCTAGAGGAGATGGCAGGGGATAGGAAGCCCCAAGATATTAACTGTGGGGTGAGGAAATAGCCTCAATGTAAGACACCCCCCGTCCCCACAGCACACACACACACACACAGTATCCCAGAAAGCTGGAGAGACAGGAGCACTCAGCAGTTTATATGGACTCACCCATTTAAGTCCTCAGGGCTGATCTGTGGGAGAGGCTGGATCCCAGTAGGACATAGGGACAGAGGTGGGCAGTGGCTGCTCTGGACCTGGATAGGGTTGCTAGAGCCCAGCTGGGAGTGGAGCTGGAGGGCCGACATCTGAAAAGGTAAGGAGGAGAGTCTGGCCCAAAGGAGCCTGGCTTCTGACCCCAGATCCTCCTCAACAAGCATGCACCATGTACAGGGCCCTTTACTAAGAGCGTGGGAGAGTACAGCATGAATTAGAAAACAATCCTTGCCCTCAAGGGGTCTACAGTATCAGGGGAGACATAAAAATGGATAGTAGGGTAAGTAGATGTATAGAGGTGTAATGGGTGAGAGTACACAAGTGGAGAACTGGCACAAGAAAATGTTGAGGTGGCAAGTTGGGTGCAAGGTACAGGGGTGGGAAATTAGAAGAAATATGGCTCAGGGAAGGCTTCCTGGAGATGTGATTTTAGAAGAGCTTTAAAGAGGAGAGAGCTGTGGCTTGGCAGATTTGAAGCAGGAGGGAGGGTGTGAACCAGAGGTTAGAGTCGGGGGAGGTGAGTGAGAGACAGGGAGTGGGTTAATTTGAGAGGAACAAGGAGCGGAGTGGAAAAGCAGCAGCATCATCTAGTGTAAAAACAGCATAGGCCTTGGGAGTCAGAGGGTCTGGGTTCTAATCCAGGCTTCACCACTTGTCTGCTGAAAGACCTTGTCCAAGTCACTTCACTTCCCTCAACTACAAAATGGGGATTAGCACTGTGAGCCCTATGTGCAACAGGGACTGTATCCAACCTGATTATCTTGTATCTACCCCAGTTCTTAGTACAGTACCTGGCACATAGTAAGTGCTTAAATACTATTTTTTTTAAAAAAAGTGGATAACTAAAAGAGAGCAATGACTTTGTGTGTCCTACAGCCACAGGGCAGGAGTTTCTGCTCCATGCAGAGAGGAATGTGTAACCAGTGGAGATTTTTGAGGAGTGAGAAGAGAGGTAAAAAAACAATGTGTTTTGGAAAAGTGATTTGAGCAGCAGAATGAAGTATGAGCTGGAGAGAGGAGAGATCAATATAGTTTTCAAGCCTCCTAACAGACAATGAGCCCTGTGTGGAACTAGATGATCTTGTATCTACCCCAGAGCCTAGTGTAATGCTTGGCGTATAGTAAGCCGTTTAACAAATACCACGATTAGAACAAAGTAACAGTTGTTTGACTAGAGAGGAAGAGGTAGATCCAGGAAAAGTGGAGGAAAAACCAGCAGGGTTTGGTGACAGACTGAATACAAGTGCTGAAAGAGAAAAGTGTCAAGCACAGCAGCATATGTGATCTTCAGAGTCAAGGAAAATGATCATGCTGTCAACTGTGCTGAAAAAGCAGAGTGGAGGGGAGAATTGAGAATAGAGAAGCAGTGTTGCTCAATGGAAAGAGCATGGGCTTGGGAGTCAGAGGTCATGGGTTCGAATCCTGGCTCTGCCACTTGTCAGCTGTGTGACTTTGGGCAAGTCACTTCACTTCTCTGTGCCTCAGTTCCCTCATCTGTAAAATGGGGATTAAGACTGTGAGCCCCACATGGGACAACCTGATTACCTTATATCCCCCAGTGTTTAGAACAGTGCTTGGCACATAGTAAATGCTTAACAAATACCATTATTATTAATAATAATTGAGGAGGGAGAGTGAAGAGTGAGTTGTCTATTAGGAGTTTGTCTGACTTGGGGGCAAGCCTCAATCTCTCTGAAAAACAAGACTCTCAATACCTGTCATCTCACTGTACCTTAAAGTGGGGAAGTGACCCAAACAGCACCTCAGTCAGTCAATTGTATTTATTGAGTACTTACTGTGTGCAGAGCACTTTACTAAGTGCTTGGGAAAGTATAAGATAACATTATAAACAGATGCATTCCCTGCCCACAAAGAGTTTAGCTTCCATCTCCCCCACCAGTCTTCATACTGCTCTCCCTGCCAGCTCAGACACACAGCAAGAGTAACAAGCCACTGACAGATCCAAGATCTAACCTCATCCCAAACCACTCTCAACTGGGTTTTGTCTTGGGTCTTACAGCCAGATGGGGGATAAGTTCTCTCCAGTGTCAGAGGTAGGAAGAGGCCATGCTGGAAGACTTCCACCTATAAGGATATGTGGGAATGAGAAAATAAAGATCCAGGTGGGGAGGGGGCAAGAGAAGGGAAAAAAAAAAAGTTAAATAAGAGCAGAGGAAAGCACCCTCCCTCCAACCTCCCCAGGCAGCTGATTCAACTTAAATCTCTCATTCCCCAGCCCCTCCCACACCAACCACTCCTGTAGGCTAGCTGTTGTCAGATACAAACTATAAGAAAGGGAGGCAGATTTGTCAAGAAGGGAGGGAAACCAAGCTTATTTATAATTTATAGAGCCCAAAGCAGCATGGCTTAGTGGAAAGAGCCCAGGCTTGGGAGAAGTCATGAGTTCTAATCCCAGCTCCTCCACTTGTCTATGGTGTGACCTTGGGCAAGTCACTTAACTTCTCTGTACCTCAGTTACCTCATCTGTAAAAAGGAGGATTAAGACTGTGAGCCCCACATGGACAACCTGATTACCTTGTATCCGCCACTCCCCCAGTGCTTAGAACAGTGCTTGGCACATAGTAAGCACTTAAATATCATTATTATTATTTTAACTGGCACGATGAAGACATAGAAAAATCTCTATGAAGATCAAAACCTATAAAGCCCCTTAACCAGATAAAGCTAGTTAACCAGACTTCTCCTGTTTGGGTCAGGAGCAGAAAGTCTACCTGAACAAAGTGGGAAGCTGCAGGCAGGAATGGCCAGGAGCCAAGCCAGATCTCCCACAAGAACAGGGGCTTCCCAACCGAGGCTGATTCTCAGCTTTGCTTTTCAGTCCTCCTCCCGTTGAGAGCAACCCTTCCCTGTGGGCACGCCGAGAGGCTGTTCCCACATATCAGAGTGGACTACCAGGGAGGAGAAACCCCTCTCTTTCTGACACTAAACCCATAATTTTGTACTATGCATACAGCAAGGGCTCAATAAACGCCATTAATTGATTAACTGACAGGCCCTGGGGGAGGGAAACTATACAAGTTAAGAAAGAAGACACCTTACTTTTCACCCCCATAACCTCTGACAATAAGGACTCATCCTGCTGCTCTGGATAAAAGAGAAGAGAGAGGGGAAGACAACTTACCTAGACTGCTAAGTTGATCACATGGCCCAACCACCTCAGGGAGGCTGGCCACTCCCAAGGCCCTTTTCTGGCCCTTTCTCAATTAACACCAATGAGATCATGATGAGCAGCTGCCTTCAGCCCAACCTCAAGAATAAAGAGTGGGGCCTGGGGCCTGAGTAAAGAAAGAAAGATGTCTTGAGTGTTTGGGCTTCTCTCACAGCAGAGAAACTAGAGGGAAGGACCATATCCGGTCAGGGACACTCTGGGTAGTGAGCATTTGGGGCTGTGACCAGAGTTGGAGAGTAGAATAGGGTATTTTTTTTTAAAATGGCATTTATTAAGCACTTACTATATGTCAAGCACGGTTCTAAATGCTGGGGTAGATACAAGGTAATCAGGACGGGCGCAGCCTCTCTCCCACCTAGAACTCATGGTCTAAGTATTGCATCTCCATTCTGTAGCTGAGGAAACTGAGGCACAGAGAAGATAAATGGCTGGTCCAAGGTCATAGAGCAGGCAAGTAGCAGAGGTGGGATTTTGAATCCAGGTCCTCTGACCCATAGGCTCATGCTTGTTCTATTAGGCCAAACTTCTGCCACAGATTCAGTGGTGATTTCCTACTGCTTTCACTCATTCATTCAATCATATTTATTGAGTGTTTACTTTGTGCAGAACACTGTACTAAGTGCTTGGGAAGTACATTTTGGCAACAAGGCTCTTGGTTGCCTGGTTGCTGAAGCTCACTCTGCTTTGTCTAGAATGTAAGCTAATTTTGGGCAGAGAATGTGTCTAACTCTGTATTGTGTTCAAGAAATACCTTCGATTCCTTCCCAATCAAGCATGGCATGTTTGACCTCGTGATATTGTTCGCATCTTGCCCTTGCTGTTGACTGTGCTCATCGCCGGCTATCAACTCCTATTCACCCCTGTCCTACCGGTCCTGCCATTTCCACCGCTCTTCTAAATCCCAATCAACCTATGGTATTTATCGATTATCTCCCACGTGCCAAGTATTCATTCATTTCATGCAATCGTATTTATTGAGCACTTACTGTGTGCAGAGCACTGTACTAAGTGCTTAGAAAATTCAACTGGGCAACAGATAGAGACAATCCCTATCCAACAACGGGCTCACAGTCTAAAAGGAGGGAGATGGACAACAAAACAAAACAAACATCAACGTAGATAAATAGAATTATATACACAAGTACTGGACTAAACAGTTGGGAGAATACAATAAAGTAGACGCAATCCCTGCTCTCAGAGAGCTTACAGTCTAGCAGGAGAGGCTGATACTAAAATCAGTTACAGGGAGGAGAAAACAAAAGAATATAAAAATAGCTACATTAATAATAATAAAAAATAGGGTGTTTGTTAAGCGATTACTATGTGCCAGGCACTGTACTAAGTGCTGGGGTGGATACAAACAAATAGAGCTAGTTACAGTCCCTGTCCCACGTGGGGCTCATAGTCTCAATCTCCATTTTACAGATGAGCTAACTGAGGCACAGAGAAGGGAAGTGACTTGCTCAAAGCCAGACAGCAGACAAGTGGCAGAGCTTAGTGGAAAGAGCATGGGCTGGGAAATCAGAGGACAGGTTCTAATTCTGGCTTTGCTCCTTGTCTGCTGTGTGACCTGGGGCAAGCCACTTAACTTCTCTGTGCCCCAGTTACTTCATCTATAAAAGGGGGACTGTGAGCCCCACGTGGGACAATCTGATTACTTTGTATCTACCCCAGCACTTAGAACAGTGCTTGGCACATAGAGAGCGCTTAACAAATACAACAGTAATAATAATAATAACCCAAGACCTTCTGACTCCCAGGCCTGTGCTCTATCCACCATGCCATGCTGAAGTGCTGAAGAGGCACTCAGGAGATATAAGGGGGGAGATGAGAAATGAATCAGGAAAGGTCTCCTAGAGATGTGATTGCAGAAGGGCTTTGAAGATGGGGAGACCAGTGGTCTGCCGGATACAAAGTGGGAGGGAGTCCTCACATCCGCCAAACTAGCACACTTCCCCCCTTCAAAGCCCTACTGAAAGCTCACCTCCTCCAGGAAGCCTTCCCAGACTGAACCCCCTTTTCCTCTGCTCCTCCTCTCCTCCCCATCATTCCGACTCCCTCCCTCTGCTCTACCTCCCCTCCCCGCCCCATAGTACTTGTGTATATATGTACACATTTATTGTTCTATTTATTTTATTAGAATGTAAGCCCGTCAAAGGGCAGGGACTGTCTCTATCTGTTACCGATTTGTACATTCCAAGCGCTTAGTACAGTGCTCTGCACATAGTAAGTGCTCAATAAATACTATTGAATGAATGAATTAATTAATAATATGTATATATCTATAATTCTATTTATATTGATGCTATTGATGTCTGTCTCCCACCTTCTAGACTGTGACCCTGTTGTTGGGTAGGGATTGTCTCTATTTGTTGTCAAATTGTATTTTCCAAGTGCTTAGTACAGTGCTCTGCACACAGTAAGTGCTCAATAAATATGACTGAATGAATGAATGAATGAGCAAGGGGTCCACAGCGGGAGAGATGAGAATGAAACACAGTAAGTAGGTTAACTTGAAAGGAATAAAACGTAGGAGGGAAGCAGTGTGGCCTAGTGGAAAGAGCACAGGCCTGGGAGTCAGAGGATCTGAGTGCTAATCCCAACTTCCCCACTTGTCTGCTGTGTGAACTTGGACAAGTCACTTCACTTCTCTGTGCCCCAGTTACTTCATCTGTATAATGGGGATTAAATCCTGCGAGCCCAACGTGGGCCAAGGACTGTCTCCAACTTGATTACCTTGTATCTGCCCCAGCACTTAGAACAGTGTTTGACAGATAGTAAGCGGTTAACCAATACCATAAAAAAAAAGAGGGAGAGAACTGAGGGTCTTAAAACCAATGGTCAGAAGCTTCTGCTTGAGGAAAAGGGAAAGGGGCAACCACTGGAGGTTTCTGAGGAGTGGAACGGTGTGTGCAGAATGACATCCTACAAAAATGATCGGGGTAGCAGAGAGAAGTATAGACTGGAGGCAGAGAATTCGGCGAGGAGGCTAACTCAGGAGTCAAGCTGGGAAATGACAAGTATCTGGACTAGATGGAGAGGAAGGGGTGGTTTCTAGAAATGTGGAAGAGGAAGAACCAACATGAGATTTGGGACAGACTGACTGGAAGTTAACTATAAGATAGCTCCTTGTGGCTCCTCTCAGAGTCACACCTGGAGAGTTTCCAGTAGTCTACCAGTCTCGACTAAGGGAGGGAGAGTCAAGCAGGGGTCTGTCCATTCCATTCCTAGCTTGGGCAGTGGCTAGCGAGTGGAAGGCCATCTGCTACAAATCAAAACTCACCTGTGCTGGGCAGCGACAGCACGGAAGAGAGTCGAGGGCGGAGACTCAAGTTTACTGCGCAGAAGGAGGCGACAGTTAACCACTTCCATATTTTTACCAAGAAAACTCTATGAATTCACTACCAGAACGATTGCAGATGGAGGTGGGACGTTCTGGGAGAGATGTGTCCGTGGCGTCGCTATGGGTCAGAGATGACTCAACAGCATACTACAAGCTCCTTGTGGGCAGGGAACTGTTTTGTTGTACTCTTCCAAATGCCCATACAGTGCTCTGCACAGAATAAGTTGCTCAATAAATACCATGGACTGATTGGAAGAGAAGGAGGCTAGCGAGATGGGGAGGATAATGGTGTAGAAAATCGAAGAGGAAATTTGAGGATTTGGGAGGAAAGAGCGTGAGATGTTGGCTGGACGTTGTTCCTCCGCACAGCCCCGCCCCTCATTCCAAACGACTCCATCCCACCATGCTCTGCGTGCATGCAACGTAGCAGAGAGACATGCTCAGTTGGACTGTAAAGCTCCTTGTGGCCAGGGATCCTGTCTGCCACCTCTGTCCCATTGTACTCTATCGAGAACTTAGTAGACGACACTCTGCATAGATTCAGCACTCAATAAATACCATTGATTGATCGAGTGATTCATCTTGCGGAAGGCCCTTTCCCCACAGCTGCCCCTCAACCATGTCTGAGAGGAGCAGCGTGGCCTAGGAAAGAGCAGGGGCCTGGGAGTCAGAAGGACGTGGGTTCTAATTCCAGCTCCACCGCTTGTCTGCTGCGGCTTGACCAAATCGGTTAACTTGTCTCGGCGCCTCAGTTACTTCGTATGTAAAATGGGGATTAAGACCGTGAGCCCCACAGGGGGCATGGACTGTGTCCAACTTGATGACCTTGTATCTATCCCAGCACTTAGTACGGAGCCTGCCACGTAATAAGTGCTTAACAAATACCATGGGGAAAAAAAGGCAGCATGGTCTAGTGGAAAGAGCCCAGGCCTGGGGGTCAGAGGATCTGGGTTCTAATCTTAGCTCTGCTACTTGTGGCTTGTCACTTGTGGCAGTGCTCGGCACATAGTAAGCGCTTAACAAATACCAACATTACTTAACTTCTCTGTGCCTCAGTTCCCTCATCTTCAAAACAGGGATTTGATACCTGTTCTCCCTCCTATTTTGACTGTGAACCCCACGTGGGACCTGATTACTTTGTATCTACCTCAGTGCTCAGTATAGTAGTTGGCACCTAGTGAAGCAGCGTGGCTCAGTAGAAAGAGCGTGGGCTTTGGAGTCAGAGGTCATGAGTTCGAATCCCAGCTCTGCCACTTGTCAGCTGTGTGACTGTGGGCAAGTCACTTCACTTCTCTGTGCCTCAGTTCCCTCATCTGTAAAATGGGGATTAAGACTGTGAGCCCCACGTGGGACAACCTGATTCCCCTGTGTCTATCCCAGCACTTAGAACAGTGCTTGGCACATAGTAAGCGCTTAACAAATACCAACATTATTATTATTATCATTATTATTATTAAATGCTTAAAAATACCACAATTATTAAAACTCCAATTATTAAGGGCAGCAGTGTGGCCCTCGTTGGAAGGTGCAACGGGACCACTTCACACCGAATGACTCCCTGAGGTGGCGAGCTTGTTTGGTTTACTATATGAAGCCAGCTTCTCTTGCCCACTTCCTCTCGGTCCCATTTCGCACCCCCACCTCCCTGCCCTATCCTCACCAGGACAGACTCACCCCAGGCACCTTGGTTTTTTAACCGTGCGTTGCTGTGGCCATCCTGCCCCACCCCCTCTCCTGATACATTCCAAGCGCTTAGTCCAGTGCTCTGCACATAGTAAGCGCTCAATAAATACTATTGAATGAATGAATGAATGGTGCCTGGTTCCAGAGTCTTTTGCTCTTCTGTTCTTCCCACATTATATTCCACCCAGCTTTTCTCTCCCCCATCTCCATGATTCATTCATTCAATAGTATTTATTGAGCACTTACTATGTGCAGAGCACTGTACTAAGCGCTTGGAATGAACAAGTCAGCAACAGATAGAGACAGTCCCTGCATGATTCAGTTTTGCAAATGTTCAGTCCGGGATTGGGGTTCCTCTTCCTTTGCTTGGAAATATGACTGCAATGAGGCTCGTTGGCTTTTTCCATCTGACGGTTTATTTGAACCATTTTACCCTCCTCTCTACCACTTAGTCCGTACCCTCCTGTGACTATACCGCCCACCTCTATTCAAGTTGTTTAAAGTGCTGCTCAGAGATTTATGAAATATCTTCCAGTGCGTTTTTCCTAGGGTGTGTAACCTCTTCGGTTCCTTGTACGTGACGTACAAGGAGAAAAGAAGGATCAACGACAAGATGGCTGCGACCGGGACGGCCGGAATGGCAGAATGAGGCAGAGCTCCATAAACATAAACACTGAAGACTGTTGACAAGTTACAGTAGCTGCAAGGGAAAAGAGAGAGTGAGTGCTATCCAAAGGTGATGACGATTTGGATTCAAACCCCTTATTAATTGCCACTGATTATCACTGCATTTTCCTGCTCAAGATAAAAGATGGAGCCAAAACAGTCTGAGCTGCAGAATTGGGACCTAGGGCCTGTTCAGAGGCCTGGAGCAGAAGCCTATAATAACAATAATAATGATTCCATTAGAATTATAAGCTCCAAAGGCACTGCCCCAGCAGAGGACTCTCCCCTCAGACAGATGTGGCCACCACCCCCTTTAAATATGTTACCATCAAGAGGGTCATTTTCACTAACTCCAACTCACCTGATATTGGGGTCCACGACAGAGACGGAAAAGATGTAATACCCGTTCCTTTTGGCAAAAATAACTCTGTTGGACGTACTGCCCCCTAGGACTTCATACCGGAGCTCCAGCCACTTCAGAGGTGCTTTGCTGTTCTTCTGATAGCAGGTGATGTAATTCTAGGAAACATTACAAAGACCTCATAAATCACCAGGGGGCTCATCGGTCCACGGTGCCTAAAGCGAGTGGCCCAGGATGGGGTGTGTGGCCCAGAGGGCCTTTGAGCGCCCACCAGGGCTGAATTTGGGGGCCCCAGAATTTGGGGGCACCAGGCTGAGGGGCTGGTTCAAGAGCAGAACTACTTGCTCCTGCAGTAGCTCTGTTCCTTGAACTGCCCCTTCCCCAGGAGATCCTGGTTCCAGGGTTTTGCACCCCCCGGGTTCAGATCAAGGAGGAGGAGGGAGGTGCAAAGAGCAGAATTACCAAAGTGGCAAGCAGTCCCTCTCTTGGAAACATGCTCCCAAATGGAGCCTGGGGTCGCCAAACACTCACGGCGTCCCAAGCGCTTAGCACAGTGCTCTGCTCACAGTAAGCGCTCAATAAATACGACTGACTGACTGAGCCCTCTGGGGGTCTGTGCTCACATAGAAGGAGAGTGGGCTCTGTAAAGCAGGAACCCCCTTAGATTAGCAGCCCAGTTCACCCACCCCAAAAACTGCCCTTGCCTCCCAACTTCGGGGGAGCCGGCATTCGGAGGACGCCACCCTAAGCTGGACAGGGAGGCAATCCTCCCCAATCCGCACCCTCTGAAGTAATTGAAGGGAATTGGCCGCTAGTTCTATACAAAGAAGAAGAGGAAGGTGCTGAAGGGAATTGGTCGCTACTTCTATACAAAGAAGAAGAGGAAGGTGCTCCAGGAACTCTCTCCCTGCACCCTCATTCCAAGAAATGAGGCGACACCTTGCAAGTTGACTGGGAGGCCATATCCATAGAAGGGAAACCTAAAATTAGGTCCCAAAAATCTCCCAGGTCCCACTGGCTCTAAATGGCACTACGGAGATCCGACTCGCTGGTCAGCGGTCGAGGGCAAGATGACACGGATTTGTCCGGCCAGCCTGCTCCATCTTTTCTTCAGTCCTTTCCTTTTCTCCAGTCTTCGCAGCAGAATTGAAGGAATGGGGTCTCAAACCCTGATCCCGCACAAAGCTTTCGATTGATAGTTCAATCGAGCACCACCTGCCTTTTGATGTCATTCTTTGGAGAACAAACATTACCTCCCTATTCCAAGAAAATGGTGTTTTGTGGCGGGAACTTTTCATTATAGAAGTCCAATTCTGAGGTTGTGATTCACACTTGGCTTCCTTAACCGACAACAAATAGGTGTAATCAAAAATCCCGTTCACTTCCAACATGACAAACTCTGATGTAATGTGGCCCAGAAAATTTTGACCGTGCCACCTACGACATAGTGAGAAACAGGAAAGATGTAAGTTTTATCTTGGTGCTCTTTTCTCAACGAGTGTCGGATTTCCCTCTAAGGTCATCTGAGCGATACTTTGGAAAATGAAAGTGCCACAGAAATTCAAAGAGCTTAGTAACAATAATAATAATAATAACAATGATGGCATTTGTTAAGCACTTAAGTGCTGGGGAGGATACAAGGTGAGCAGGTTGTCCCATGTGGGGCTCACGGTCTTAATGCCCATTTTCCAGATGAGATAACGGAGGCACAGAGAAGTTAAGTGACTTGCCCAAAGTCACACAGCTGACAAGCGGTGGAGCCGGGATTTGAACCCGTGATCTCTGACTCTCCAGCCCATGCTCTTTCTACTAAGCCACACTGCTTCTCTATAATGGTACTTGTTAAGCACTTACTATGTGCCAAGCACTGTTCTAAGCACTGGGGTAGAATCAAGGTGATCAGGTTGTCCTACATAGGGCTCACAGTCTTAATCTCCATTTTCCAGATGAGGTAACTGAGGCACAGAGAAGTTAAGTGACTTGCCCAAAGTCACACAGCTGACCAGCGGCAAGGCTGGAATTAGAACCCATGACCTCTGGCTCCTAAACCCATGCTTTTTCCACTGAGCCATGATGCTTCTCCTCAATGATCTCATTTTAGCCTCACAGCATCCCCATGACTACTATCCTGGTTCTCCTCTTATCCCTCTGGCCGTTCATTCTTGGTCTCCTTCGCAGGCTCCTCCTCCCCCTCCCATCCTCTAATTGTTGGGGTTCCTCAAGGGTCAGTTCTTGGCCCTCTTCTGTTCTCCATATACACTCACTCCCTCGGTGAACTCATTCACTCTCATGGCTTCAACTAGAAACAAAAACTTCTCACTCTAGGCTTCAAGGCTCTCCATCACCTTGCCCCCTCCTACCTCTCCTCCCTTCTCTCTTTCCACTGCCCACCCAGCACACTCCGCTCCTCTGCCGCTCACCTCCTCACCGTCCCCCGTTCTCGTCTATCCCGCCGTCGACCCCTGGGCCACGTCCTCCCGCAGTCCTGGAATGCCCTCCCTCCTCACCTCCGCCAAACTAATTCTCTTCTCCTCTTCAAAACCCTACTTAAAGCTCACCTCCTCCAAGAGGCCTTCCCAGACTGAGCTCCCCTTTTCCCTCTGCTCCCTCTGATCCCCCTCTAGCCCCCTTCACCTCTCCTCAGCAAAGCCCTCCCTTCCCCCCTTTCCCTCTGCTCCTCCCCCCTCCCTTTCCCTCCCCTCAGCACTGTACTCGTCCACTAAACTGTATGTTCTTTCATTACTCTATTTATTTTGCTAATAAGATGTACATCACCTTGATTCCATTTATTGCTATTGTTTTTGTCTGTCTCCCCCATTAGACTGTAAGCCCATCAAAGGGCAGGGACTGTCTCTATCTGTTACCGATTTGTACATTCCAAGCACTTAGTACAGTACTCTGCACATAGTGAGCGCTCAATAAATACTATTGAATGAATGAATATTCTGCCCTTTTCCCACATGAGGACACAGAGGCCCAAGGAGATTAAGGGACTAGCCTGAGGTCACACAGATGACCAGTAGCAGAGCCCAAGTCTCCTGACCCCTGGGCCCAAGTTCTTTCCACAAGTCCTCAATGTCATCCTTCCGTGGGCAAAAGTTTTCAGATGCTTCATTGTCAAAAAGGTTCCATGGGAGAAAGAAAGCAGGCTGGGAAGATCTCCCCAGGGAAAAGCTGTTTCACCAGGAATGTGGCACCTCTGCATTCAGCCACCTGCAAGGCCAGCTGAGAGGGGAAAGTGGGTGTAGGATGGAGAGAGCAGGCTGGTCCTGCAGCTCCCTGGGAGGCGGGGCAGGGGGAGCAACCATGGTGTAGTGGATAGAGCACGGGCCTGAGAGCCAGAAGGTCATGGGTTCGAATCCTGGCTCTGCCACATGTCTGCTCTGTGACCTTGGGCCAGTCACTTCGCTTCTCTGGGCCTCAGTTACCTCATCTGTAAAATGGGGATTGAGACCGAGAGCCCCACGTGGGACAGGGACTGTGTCCAACTCGACTTACCTGTAGCCAACCCAGCACTCAGTACGGTTCCTGGCAAGTAGTAAGAGCTTAGCAAAAATACCGTTATTATTATCCCCCTGGTGACTGGAAGCTCCGTGTGGGCAGGGATCATGTCTATCAACTCCATTGGCTTGGACTCTCCCAAGCCCGTAGCACAGTGCTCTGCACCCAGTCAGCACTCACTAAATACCATTGATTGATTGATTGATTGATATCCCTTTTCCTCCAGGCCACATCCTACTGGCCCTAATATGCTCCAATTCTTCTGTGAGCAGCTTGGGATCCCGGACCCTGATTCCTGATTTCCCTACCCTCATCTCGGCCTCACATCACCATTTAGGAGCCAAAATGGTCAGGAACAGAGGAGGGTGAAGACACCTGGCCAAAGACAGTGACTGGACAGTGTCACTCCTCCAAGTAGACCATGTCTCAATGGAAAGAGCATGGGCTTGAGAGTCACAGGTCATGAGTTCTAATCGCAGCTCCACCACTTGTCAGCTGTGTGACTTTGGGCAAGTCACTTCATTTCTCTGTGCCTCAGTTACCTCATCTGTAAAATGGGGATGAAGACTGTGACACCCATGTGGACAACCTGATTACCTTGTACCGCCCCTCCCCCAGGGCTTAGAACAGTGCTTGGCACATAGTAAGTACTTAACAAATACCATCATCATTATTATTATTATGTCTCCCCAAACTGGATCATTCCAGTGACAGCACTTAACCCAAACCCACGGACACCACCCCCCCTTCATTAGAATACTACCAGCATCATCTTGGGTCAAACTCATAGTCCATCCAGCCCAGGATTCTGTCTCAGTGGTTTGAGGGAAAAAAATGTGGAATTTAAATGCTTTACTGGGTGTCAAGCACTGGAGTCCAGTCAAGATAACTGGAGTCCTTTCTCATGACGGGCTCACAATCTAAGAGGGAGGAAAATCAGGTCTCTTCACCTCTCTGTGCCTTAGTTTTCCCCTTCTGTAAAATGGGGATGCGATTTTCTCAAGGTCACCCAGCAGGTCAGTGTCGGAGCTGGATCAGTACCCAGGTCTCCTGACTCCCAGCCCCACAGTCTTTCTGCCAGACCACGCTATGTCATGAACACGGGCAGCGTTTCTAACCTGAAGAAGTTCAAGTAAAAGGGCAATGCAGAAGGGAGTGGGAGAGGAAGAAATGAGGGCTTAGTTGGGGAAGGCTTTAAAGGTGGGCAGAGTGATCGTCTGTCAGATATGAAGAGAAGCAGCGTGGCTCAGTGGAAAGAGCACGGACTTTGGAGTCAGAGGTCATGGGTTCAAATCCCAGCTCGGCCACTTGTGAGCTGTGTGGCTTTGGGCAAGTCACTTAACTTCTCGGTGCCTCAGTTACCTCATTTGTAAAATGGGGATTAAGACTGTGAACCCCACGTGGGACAACCTGATTCCCCTGTATCTACCCCAGTGCTTAGAACAGTGTTCGGCACATAGTAAGCGCTTAACAAATACCAACATCATTATTATTATTATTATTATTAAGAGGGAGGGAGTTTCAGGCCAGAGGCAGGATGCGGGCGAGGGGTCGGCAGGGAGATGGAAGAGATCGAGCCACAGTGAGTAGGTTGGCATTAGAGGAGTGACGTGTGCAGTCTGGGTTGTAGTAGGAAATCAGAGAGGTCAGGTAGGAGGGGGCAAGGTGATAGAGTGTCTTAAAACCAATGGGGAGGAGTTTGTTTGATGTGGAGGTGGACGGGCAACTACGGAGGGTCTCGAGGAGTTGGGAAACTTGGACTGAACATTTCTGTATAAAAATGACCTGATCAGCAGAGTGAAATATGGACTGGAGTGGGGAGAGACAGGAGGCAGGGAGGTCAGCAAGGAGGCTGATGCAGTAATCAAGACAGGATAGGATAAGCACTTGGATCAGTGTGGTAGCCATTTCAGTGGAGAGGAAAGGGTGGATTTTAGTGATGACGTGAAGGTTGAACCAACAGGATTTGCTGCCAGATTGAATATGTGGATTGAATGAGAGAGATGAGTCGAGAGTAATGCCAAGGGTACGGGCTTGTGAGACGGGGAGGATGGTGATGCTGTCTACGGTGATGGGAAAGTCAGGAGGAGGACAGGGTTACAGTCAGTCGCAGGCTAGTCTGACTTCCAAATGCCTAATGCAAGAGCAGGATGGTCTGGCAGGCTCCGGCGTCAGCATCTCTTGGGGACAAATAGGCCCAGAGCCATTATGAGCTCACTCAACCCCACAAATTGCTCCTGGAAGAACACATTTCACTTCATTTCTCATCCCAGAAGTCTGTAAAGCTCGCAGAGGAAAGGAGCCTCCTCAGCTGCCTCCTAATGATGGTGGTGTTTGTTAAGTGCTTACTATGCGCCAAGCACCGTACTAAGCACTGGGGTAGATCCTCCTCCTCTTCATCGTTCCCTAAGTCCAGAATGTCGGTGGGGTAGCTTACAGTTCAAGCTGAGGTAGCCATGGGAAATTGTAATACACCAGGGCAGGACATCCCATCTGTGTGTAGTTGTACATAAAGACAAGGTCTTGTTTAGCTGCATTCTCACCACCCAGCAAGGAAGGGTCATAGATATTCCTGCATGGGGAAAACATAAACAGTACATTATTATGATGAAGAGGTCCAACTCTCTACCCTGCACCCAGATCATCTGCCTGATTGACAGCTGCCATTCCAAGGTGCTTGTGGTTCTGAGGCATTCACTAACCTGGACTCCAAGGACTGAACATCCTCCCTCCTCAAATCCAACAGACAGTTACTTATTGGAGGCCCATCTCCTCCAAGAGGCCTTCCCAGACTAAGACCCACTTTTCCTCATCTCCCCCGCCTTTCTGCATCACCCTGACTCGCTCCCTTTGCTCTTCCCCAATCCCAACCCCACAGCACTTATGTAATCCCTGCTCTGCCACTTATCAGCTGTGAAACTTTGGAGAAGTCACTTCACTTCTCTGTGCCTCATCTGTAAAATGGGGATTAAGACCGTGAGCCCCACCTGGGACAACCTGATTACCTCGTATCTACCCCAGCACTTAGAACATAGTAAGCGCTTAACAAATACCATCATTATTATTATTATTATTATCTGTAGTTTTATTTATCTGTATTGATGTCTGTCTCCATCCCTCTAGACTGTGAGCTCATTGTGAGCAGGGACTCTCACTGTTTACTGTTGTATTGTACTTTCCCAAGCACGTAGTACAGTGGTCTGCAAACAGTAAGCGCTTAATAAATGCAATTGAATGAATGAATGAATGCCCTGAGAGCGGTGGAGCAAACATGTCTGGGGGGTTGGCAAAAGCTGAGGTGCTGTCGACCAATCAGTTGGAGGTCCCGAGGTCAGGATTCCCGGGAAGTGCTCCGGGGTGGAGCCAGTAGTACGCGACTCTGGAAGCCCTAGCCCCGTCTGAATGAGGTAATAGCTGTTCACATCGCTTGGTGCAGATTCTGGCCACAAAGGGAATTATCCACAAGCTAGACATGGCCAGGGAACCAAAGGATTCACTTCACCCTTGCTAGCTTCGATCATGTCCTGCCTCAGAGCGTAACGAGCATTGAGGCTTCAGGCCTGAGGCAATAATTTCAAGTCAGAGACAGGAGAAACGGGGGAAACCGAAGGAGGAGGTTTGGGGGTTTGGGGGTTTTCCCACTGGGGCTCATTTGTTAGTTTTATCTCTTATGAACACCAAGTCTCGGTAACATAGAGAAGTAGAACGAGAAATCCTAAAATGAGAAAATAGGAAGACAGTTCTTGCATCTCTTTGCCACACATGGATGTTACACGAGAGAAGGAAAACAATACGAAACCCACAGGATTCATCTAAACAGTTGCAAACATACTTGCTGATAGTGAAGGAGAAGTTTTCTGTCAGGACCTTTGCGTTCATGATGCCTTTGTTGCAGATTGTGATATCCCTGCGGAGAACAAACTGGTCTCCTTAAGAACATATCAGAGAAGATAAGGCCTAGCAAGATGTTCATTCTCCTAAAGACAATCTGGCAAGACACATCCTCAGGGTCTTTCCTAGTAAAGACCTTGAGCTTCATTCTGTAAGGGGTTTTTTGGTAATACCGTCCCCTCGTGCTCCCGCCCCTCCCACCATGATGATGATGATGGTATTTATTAAGTGCTTACTATGTGCCAAGCACTGTTCTAAGCGCTGGGGTAGATACGAGCTAATCGGGTTGGACACAGTCCCCGTTCCACATGGGACTCACAGGTAACTGAGGCCCAGAGAAGTGAACTGACTTGCCCAAGGTCACACAGCAGACAAGTGGCAGAGCCGGGATTAGAACCCAAGTCCTTCTGACTCCCAGGCCCAGGCTCTACCCACTAGGCCATGCTGCTTCCTATGCTGCATGTCCACCATGGACATGCTAGTTCCTTTCTGCTATATCGCCACTCTGTCCTTGGAAATAGATGGCCTTCTACTGTTTTTTTTAAAAAAATATTTGAAGCTTTTAAACTATGAAAATTTTACGCTACGAGGGCAAGGGGGCATTTTAAACTATGAAAATTTTACTCTACGAGGGCGAGGGGGCACCCATTGAACTCTAAAGTTGGGAGGCAGGCTGGGAGCTTTATGTGGGACGGGGACTATATCCAACCAGATTATCTTGTACCTACCCCCAGCTGTGAATACAAGTGCTTAGCACATAGTAAATCCTTAACCAATACCGCCAACATTATTATAACTATTATTAACAGAGCAGAGGAAACACTTCTTCACCCAGTGGATACATAATTAATAGATAGTTATGGTACTTGTTAAGCACTTACTATGGTCATGGTCAGGTCATGGGTTCTAATCCCAGCTCTGCTACTTGTCTGCAGTGTGACCTCGGCAAGTCACTTCTCTGGGCCTCAGTTACCTCATCTATGAAATGGGGATTGAGACTGTGAACCCCATGTAAGACAGGGACTGAGTCTAATCAAATTGGCTTGTTCCCAACCCAGCACTTACTACAGTGCCTGGCGCATATTAAGCACCTAACAAATACCACAGTTACTACATGCCAAGCACTGTTTTAAACGCTGTGTACGTATAAGGTCACCAGGTTGGACAGAGTCCCTGCCCCACATGGGACTCACAGTCTAAGTAGGAGGGAGTAGGATTTAATCCCCATTTTAAAGATGAGGTAATTGGGTGACTTGCCCGAGGTCACACAGCAGACAAGGGACAGAGGCAGGATTAGAACTCTGGCCCTCTGACTCCCGGGCCAACGCTCTTGCCACTAGGCCATGCTGCTGTGAATGGCATGCATATGGAATCCATCACCCCAGGAAGTTGTGTAGGTGGAAAACAACAGCAGACCCCAGGAAGTTGTGTAGGTGGAAAACATCAGCAGGATCAAATAAGGTCTGGAAAGAGGTGAGGATAAAAGTTCTAACATTCATTCAATAGTATTTAATGAGCGCTTACTATGTGCAGGGCACTGTACTAAGCACTTGGAATGTACAAATCGGTAACAGATAGAGACAGTCCCTGCCTTTTGACGGGCTTACAGTCTAATAGGGGGAGACGGACAGACAAAAACAATAGCAATAAATAGAATCAACATCCCAAGTGACTGGAATTTAAGGAGGGCAACTATGATTCCGTTCCTCCGCTACCCTCTGGGATGGAACACTGGGCTGGACGGACCACTGGTCTGACCCAGTATAGCATAGCTTATGTTCTTAGGGTGCCCCCTCAAAAATGAGGAAAGAGCAAGCATAGAGAAGAAAACTTGATGAAACCACCCATCCCCCTAAAAAAAGAAAGAAAGAAAAAACAGGAAGAGGGAGTACAAATAAAGAAAGAGAGGTAGGGAGGGGAGGTAATAACTATTTCCCCTGATAAACCGATTTCACTGTTATTGTGGGCATAAACTGAGCCATAACAATGACCTCATACCTACCGTACAATTTCGATCCTTTTATTCAGGGGACACCCAAGCACAATGAGAGCTGTCTACCGGCACAAAAGAGACACAAAATTTTAGCAGCATTACCAATCCAATATTATCTGAGTTGTATAATTCTCTGAGTCAATTCAGATTCAAGAACGCCCACAGCACTTATGTACCTGTCTGTAATTTATTTATTTCAATTAATCTCTAGACTATAAGCTCACTGTGGACAGAGAACACGTCTACCAACTCTGTTATACTGTGCTCTCCCAAGCGCTTAGTACAGTGCTCTGCACACAGTAAGCGCTCAATAAACATGACTGATCAAATGCCAGATTCTGCCTTCCACGATCCTCTTAGAGCCTGTGCGTGAACTTACTCGTAATTCATAGTGATTTCCTTTACAGCACTGTAAACGTTGTTGTATTTGGTAAAAATGCCGTATTATAGCAAACACCTTTTCCATTCCCTCTATCGATACTCTCCCTTCTGAACTGCACATGATCTAAGCATCACAGCTCTCCCCCCGATGTGTGGGAAGGAGAGCTTGAAGTTACCATCTTCTGAGAGCTGAGCAGCCCGGGTGCCTTTCATCAGAGCAGCACTTAGGTCTACAGTGGGCTGGGGAGGAACAAGAGCCCCCACAATCAAGAAGAGAATCGGGGTACTTATTTGCCTGCAGCTGACAAAGGTTTTCACTACGGTCATTCATTCAATCATTCCACCGTATTTATTGAGCTCTTACTGTGTGCAGAGCACTGAATTAGCGCTTGGGAGGGTACACTATAACAATAAACAGACACGTTCCCTGCCCACAACAAGCTTATGGTCTAGAGAGGGAGAAGGACACTAATATAAATAAATAAATTACAGATCTGTACATAAGTGCCTTGGAGCTGGGAGGGGGGTGAATGAAGGGAGCGAGTCAGGGTGACGCCAAAGGGAGTGGGAAAAGAGGAAAGGAGGGCTTTAGTCAGGGAAGGCCTCTTGGAGGAGATGTGCCTTCGATAAGGCTTTGAAGAGGGGGAGAGTAGTTGTCTGTCGGGTATGAGGGAGGGAGGGCATTCCAGACCAGAGGCAGGACGTGGGCAAGGGGTTGGCGGCAAGATAGACGAGATCCAGGTACAGTGAGAAATGCCGTGGAGGGGGCAGGGAGTTCTATAACATGAAGGCTGAGTTCTGGGAGACCCTCCCGTTACTCCGTAATTGTGTTCTATTAACTATCGATTTAATGGGTTAGGAATTAACGGGTTAGGGGGTAGGTAGTTCGAAGATACCATCTTGACTGACAGTTGTCAATACCAGTTCCTGTATATGCTGTGATCACCACTAGCAGAATGCTTGACGACCTCCCCCCCACACACACACACCACCATACTGTAGAGTTTTGTTTTGATGATATGTGTTAAGCGCATACCGTGTGTCAGACACCATACTAGGCGCTGGAGTAGATACCAGCTAATCACATTAGACAAAGTCCGTGTCCCACATTGGGCTCACAGTCTTAATCCCCATTTTACAGATGAGGTAACTGAGGCCCAGAGAGGTGAAGTGACTTGACTGAGGTCACCCACAGGCAAGTGGCAGAGCCAGGCTCGATTAGAACCCATGTTCTCGTCTCTCAGGCCCTTGCTCCATTCACTGGGCCACACTACTTCTCTAGAGTTATGCAGTGAGTGTACTAATTACCCTCAAGTAGCAAAAAAACACAAAAGACTGAACAATACAGTAAGCCTGAGGCTGGGAAGTGTATCGACATCACACCTTGACCCAAGCCACTTGTGCGGGCACAACTATTTCTCTCTTCACTGAATCTACTTGTACTGGCGGATCGTGTTTTACCAGGAACGGTCACGTGTTGTGGGGTGAAGGAAGGGTCCCTCGTTCCTCCACTGTGCTCTGTCCAGAACGTGCTAGAGAAGCACGTGGGAATAGCAGAACTGGCCGTACAACTACACTGCAGCCGTTCAGTTTAACTCGGAAATGGGGGAAACTGGGAGTTACATTTAACTGTCCCTTTAGGAAGCTCACCACCTTAAAACAGGTAAGTTCTAGTGGAATGCCTGCATCTTTAGCAATATGGGTAAAAGGAGGAAGCACTGAGAAGCAGCATGGCTCAGTGGAAAGAGCACAGGCTTGGGAGTCAGAGGTCAATGGGTTCTAATCCCGGCTCCGCCACTTGTCAGCTGTGTGACTTTGGGCAAGTCACTTAACTTCTCAGTGCCTCAGTTACCTCATTTGTAAAATGGGATTAAGACTGTGAGCCCCACGTGGGACAACCTGATTCCCGTGTCTATCCCAGTGCTTAGAATAGTGCTCGGCACATAGTAAGCGCTTAACAAATACCAACATTCAACCATCGATCAGTGGGATACACTGCGCGCTTACGGTTTACAGAGCCCTGTACTCAGCACTTGGGAAAGTACAATACAACAGTGTTGGTAGACCTATCCCTGCCGACAAGGAGTTTAAGTCTACAGGGGAAGACAGACACTAAAATAGGTTATGGCTGGGGAAAAATAAAGTATGGATAGGGGAAGCATTCCCATTAAGGAGAAGGAAGTTTGGAACTTCCATCAAGATTGAATGCAATCAATGCCCCTACTCCTAATATAATACTAATATATGCATTATGCATTGTGTAAACAGCCAACAGCGGGTTTCTTTATGTTCGATTGCATTACCGGCCTACGACCTTTTTCAGTAGGTCTTGCTTTTCTCAAACTAGGCCGTGACCTCTTTAAGGGCAGGGAAACCCGTATTCTCTTGTCCCGCTCCAACTGCTTAGTACTGAATTTATTCCAGCAGAAAGGGTTCCACGACAGTTGAGTGGACTCAGGGCCACTCTGCTGCGGTGAGCCCACGAAAAGGATATGCCTCTCCCTAGGGGCAACTTTACCTGCCACACCTCCCCAGAGGGAAGCCTTGAATGAGAGCTATCTCTGGTCTGGGGTGGAGCTGTAACGATCAGAATGGCTATTGACGTCATCTTTTACTTAGGGTTTTAATGTGATTCTTGTCCACTGGCTGTCTCTCAAGGGGCTCTCATAATATTATGCTCTCATAATATCCCAGCTGGATTATTGTGTCAGCCTTCTCTCTGATCTCCCTTCCTCCTTTCTCTCCCGGTTCCAGTCTATTCTTCATTCCACTGCCCGGATCATCTTCCTACAGAAACGCTCTGGACATGTCACTCCCCTCCTTAAAATCCTTCAGTGGTTGCCTAACAACCTCCGCACGAAACAAAAACTTCTCACTCTGGGCTTCAAGGCTCTCCATCACCTTGCCCCCTCCTACCTCTCCTCCCTTCTCTCTTTCTACTGCCCAGCCCGTAGGCTCCACTCCTCTGCCGCCCACCTCCTCACCGTCCCCCCTTCTCACCTATCCTGCCGTCGACCCCTAGCCCACATCCTCCCGCTGTCCTGGAATGCCCTCCCTCCTTATCTCCGCCAAACTAACTCTCTTCCCCTCTTCAAAGCCCTACTGAGAGCTCACCTCCTCCAAGAGGCCTTCCCAGACTGAGCTTCCCCTTTTCCCTCTGCTCCTTCTCTGCCCCACCTTCACCTCCCCTCAGCTAGGCCCCCTTCCCCCCTTTCCCTCTGCATCTCCCCCATCCCTTCCCCTCCCCTCAGCACTGTGCTCCTTTGTATATATTTTTATTACCCTATTTATTTTGTAAATGAGGTGTACATCCCCTTGATTCTATTTACCGTGATTAAGTTGTCTTGTTTTGTCCGTCTCCCCCGATTAGACTGAGCGCCCTTAAATGGGCAGGGATTGTCTCTATCTGTTGCCGAATTGTACATTCCAAGCGCTTAGTACAGCGTTCTGCACATAGTAAGCGCTCAATAAATACTATTGAATGAATGAATGAATGAATGAATGAAGGGGTTGTGGCCTACCCTTTCAGGAACCTTACTAAATATAAAATCAGAAGGCCTACTTAGAACTGGCTTCTGCCCCAGTACCAAATTTCTGTCCTCAACCTTGAAAGGACAGACACTAGAAAGGCCAGAAGCTTTATACTTACCAGGGGCTGGAGATCTATACAGGAAATACCTTTGTTGGCTATATCCACAGTGACCGTAGATAAGCTTGATAGCTTCTCGCTTCAGAGGAAAAGGAGAAGAGGAGCCTTTAATTACCCGAGTATAACTAAGAAATGGTAACCATTCTCCCCTCACCTCCCCCATCCCCTGGCAAAATTGATCTTCAGAGGAGTGACATAGAGAATTGGTTGGGAAGGCCCCAGTGAAGCAGAGGTTTGAACAATCCTCTGGTGTATCTGTCCCATGTAGACAGGTCAGCCGGATCCCGTGGGCCAAAAATCCACTTTGAGATCCGAAGAATTTGACGTTTTCAACCGGAGGTATCCAGTTGGGCTGTTTACGTGGAACAAGTTGACCAGACAGTCGCTCAAATACCCATTCCACTCAGGCTGCTCAGATCCTGCAAAAGGATTGGCGAATCCTCAGCCCAGAAGGGACTTCAAGAAGCCTTCTAGACCGTGAGCCCGTTTTCTCCATCTGTTGCCGAATTGTACTTTCCAAGGGCTTAGTACAGTGTTCTGCACACAGTCAGCACTCAATAAATATGACTGACTGACTGACTGACTGACTGAATGAATGAATGAATGAATGAAGCTAGCCCCATCATGGAAATAAGCACTCGCTTGCCTGCCAGAGGCATCCCGGCAGGGTATCTGGCAGGTCGGGGGTGGTCAGAGGGTCAGAAGTTTAAAAGGACTTAGCTCAGTCTCCCTCCATCTGCCTTTACGGTAGGAAAGGGCCCCGGTCTGATGCCAGCAGAGCCCTAAAGGTGCAGGTGTGAACTGGAGCAGAGCTAAAAATGCCTAATTCCTCCCCAACAGCTCCAGGGTACTATCCTGGCCCCATCTCAGCCCTGGAGCACCCAGGGCAATTCCAGAATTGACCCGGAGGTTACTAGCCGAAACAGTGTCTAGTCTGTAAGCTCATAGTGGGCAAGGGAATGCGCCTGTTTATTGTTATACTGAACTCTCTCAAGAGCTCAGTACACCACTCTGCACACAGTAAGCATTCAATAAATATGCCTGAATGAATGAACTTGCTTGAGAGGACCTACTGGGTCCCTACTGGGGTGAAACCCCTCCCCACCACCCCCAGGGCCAATCAGGGCTCACCCAAGTCTTCCCAGGGCCCTGGGGCCTGACCCAGGACCCAGGCCTCACTGAATGAGCATGGCTTAGTGGAAGGAGCCCAGGCTTGGGAGTCAGAGGTTGTGGGTCCTAATCCCCATCCGCCACTTATCAACTGTGTGAGGCAAGTCACTTCACTTCTCTATGCCTCCGTTACCTCATCTGTAAAATGGGGATTAAGACTGTGAGCCCCATGTGGGACAACCTGATGACCTTGTATCTACCCCATCGCTTAGAACAGTACTTGGAACATATTAAGCACTTAACAAACACCAGTATTATTATTATCATTATTATTATTACGATGGACACAGAACACCAGCCCCAACAGGCAGGAGAGCAGGGAGGAGTTGAAGCCTGCTAAGAAAAAGAGCCCGTCACCATTTTAACTCATTTTTTGGAGAAGGCTCTAACAGCTCATCCTTACACAACGACCAGTAGTCACTCCGGAAGTAAGGGTCCTCTCAGGGCCCCTAGGGCTGTGGCCTGGCCCCTGTTCAGGTATATTTCCTCTCATTAACAGGAGGGCCCTGATATAAATAGAAGCAATGTGGTGCAATGGAAAAAGCACAGTCTTGGGAGTCAGAGGTCATGAGTTCTGATCCTGGCTCTGCCACTTGTCAGCTGTGTGACTCTGGGCAAGTCACTTGACTTCTCTGTGCCTCAGTTACCTCATCTGTAAAATGGGGATTAAGACTGTGAGCCCCACGTAGGACAACCTGATTACCTTGTATCCCCTCCAGCACTTAGAACAGTGCTTGGCACATTGTAAGCCCTTAACAAATACCATTATTATTATTATTATTAAATAGTGTCCTCAATTTCTCCCTCACAAATCCCCTTCTGTCACTCATGTTCCTACTTCTTTCCAGATGAGCCACAATGACACGCAGAAGGAGTGTGATGTTAGAGGTGATACGCTCTCTGCTGCCCTAATTTCCTGGAGCACAGGTCCTCCCTGGGGCCTGAGTGTGGGGTCCACTGCTCCCACATCCATCAGACAAGCCTTGTGGACAAGAGCAGCAGGAGTTAAATGGCACATTTCAGAAATCCCAGGCTTTGTTTGGCTCCCAGTGAGGTCAGGGGAGAAGATTCACAGCCTGAGACTTGTGTCCCAAATTCCTCATTGAGTTGAAGAAGTAATGAAGCGGCATGGCCTAGCAGAAAGGGCCCAGGCCTGGGAGTCGGAAGATCTCGGTTCTAATCCCGGCCCCACCATGTAGCCTGTTGTGTGATTTGGGGCAAGTCACTTCACTTCTCTGTGCCTCAGTTCCCTCATTTGCAACAGTTGAGATTCAACACTGGCTCTTTCTCCTATTTAGATTGGGAGCCCCATGAGGGACCTGATTATCTTGTATCTACCCCAGCACTTAGTACAGTGCTTGGCACATAGTAAGTGCTTAAAAACTACCATGATCATTATTATCGTTAATGACTATTAATGATAATAATAATAATAATAATGAAGAAAAGCAGTACCTGGCAGTGAAATCCTTCTCGGCCCTCTCAGAAATATGTTGCTGAACTAATGTTATTTTCTGTAGAAGCCAAACACATGGATTATACACTGCAACACATGCATGGGCTTGTAGAGCTTTAATAACAATTAGTAAATTACAGTGGGTGTAGGAACAATGAAGAAGGGAACATTGGGAAGGGTGCAGCTAACTCAGCTGTGTACACAGAAGCAGGGTCCCTCTGGCTGGGCCCCGTTCCTAGGTCTCTGCTATAGCCCTACAATCCGTCTGGGCCTAGACTGTGAGCCTCTTGCTAGTGAAGTAGGTTTAGGCATCTAGGGCGGCCACTGATGGGCCACCCGTAGACCAAATAAGGCGACCCATGACATCATATATGTTTCTCCGATCACACGGTGTAACCTGGTGGCAGGCACTGGAAAAGCAGCATGGCCTAGCGGAAAGAGTTTGGGCTCCGGAGTCAGATGACTTGGATCCTAACCCTGCCTCTGCCAACTGCTTGCTGTGTGACCCTGAGCAAGTCACTTCACTTCTCTATGCCTCAGCTCTCCTGTTCTCCCTCCTTCTTAGATGGTGAGCCCCATGCGGGATAAGGACTGTGGTCCAACTTAATTCACTTGTATCTACCCCAGTACTTAGAACAGTGTTTGACTAATACCTGAAAAAGAGAAAGAAAAGAACCACTTGGGAGAAATCTACAGACTTTGCCCAGTCCTAGAAAACTTTTCTGGAGGGACCCCTGAATCTCTCTTCTGCTTCAGAGCTTTCGCATTCCCTCTTGGGTCAGCGTGAAGTCCGCTGCACAGCCCAAGCCGCAAAACTCAGTGGCAAGAACACTAGCCACAAAAGTGGCCAATACTACATTGGAAGAGGGGACAGGCCAGATGAAAAGTTGGATTGTCCAGTATGAAACCATACATCTGACCACCCAAATGGCATTCCCTAAACTTAGTGGGGCAGGTGGCCTAGACCAGAGATGGGTAAGAGGGAGGGGAAGGGAGAAGTAAGAAGGAGGTAAGCTCGTTGTGGGCAAGGAAAGTGGCTACCAACTCTGTTGTTCCCTCCCAAGCGCTTAATACAGGGCTCTGCATGGAGTAAGCGCTCAATAAATATCGATGATGATGATGATGATGATGATGGAGCAAAAGGGGGAGAAAGGAAAAAGAGGTGGGGGAAGAGGGAGTAAGGGAAAGGGGGCAAGAGACAGACAGACAGATCGAGCAGTACCACAGGCCTGCTTCCACTGCTGCCATCTCCTCGGGCACTTTTGCCTGGCAGCGCAGTGAGGGCCAACCCTGCCACTTCTGCCCAAACTGCATCTGTGGCAGCAGAAGGCCTGAGAGAACTGGTTGCACCGAGGCAGCCAGTTTGAAGCAGCCACGTGGCCCGAGGCAGGCCAGTTGAGCTGGGGCTGATGTCCGCCACTCTCCCCTTAGCCAAATACAACTAGCCCCAAGGAACTGGTGGTCAAGAGAGTTACGGCTGCCCAAAGCCTCCCGCTTCTATCTTCCCCGACGATGACGTTCCCATCCTCCCTTCTTACATCACCCCTCCCACAGCTCTTCTCATCTTCAAAGCCCTAGGAAAATCACACCTCCCCTAGGAGACATTTCCCTCACTTAATAATAATAATAATAATAATAATGTTGGTATTTGTTAAGCGCTTACTAGGTGCAGAGCACTGTTCTAAGCGGTGGGGGTGATACAGGGTAATCAGGTTGTCCCACGTGAGGCTCACAGTCTTAATCCCCATTTTACGGAGGAGGTAACTGAGGCACAGAGAAGTGAAGTGACTTGCCCACAGTCACACAGCTGACAAGTGGCAGAGCCGGGATTCGAACCCATGACCTCTGACTCTCATGCTCATGCTCTTTCCACTGAGCCATACTACTTCATTTACACTTCATTTACATTAATCACTACGTACATAAAGTGCTATGGGTGGGTGAAAGTGCACAAGTGCTAAGGTGGAAGTTGGGAGAAGAAAAATGACAGTATTCTCCTGTTTAAGCACTTATATTTATTCACCTATCTATCTTTCTCCTACTCTCTGTAAATCATCGAGTATCCATCTCTGCCATTAAATTTTAAGCTTCTTGAGGGCAGGGATTGCATCTTCTACCTCTATTGTACTGTCCCAAACACTTAGTAAGCCGTTCTGCACCCAGTAGGTGCTCAATAAATACTGCCGGTCGACTGAGTCAGGGGTAGCACAGCTGAGGGGGCCAAAAGGGAGAGGAGGAGTGGGGAACGGTAGGGGAAGCCGGAGAGCAGGGAAGTCAGCGGGGCAGGGCGGATGATGGAGGAGGGATGTCTAGAACCCTGTCCAGCCAAAGTTAGGTCGGGCCTTAAGTCACGAGTCAGGAAGGGATGGGCACTGGACTGGACTTAGTACAGTGCTTGGCACATAATAAGCGCTTAACAAATACCATAATAACTATTATATTAATA
The DNA here is from genome assembly GCF_004115215.2 of Ornithorhynchus anatinus. NCBI lineage: Eukaryota > Metazoa > Chordata > Mammalia > Monotremata > Ornithorhynchidae > Ornithorhynchus > Ornithorhynchus anatinus. The sequence goes on from NC_041749.1 coordinate 105,625,276, forward strand.
ATTAATCATAGTATAATTAAATGTTATTATAAGGCACTAAGCTCAGGCCCAGGACATGTTTCCTTTTGGCAATATGCCCTGGGGGCAACAGACGGGTGGAGCGCTCCGGGGCCCAGGATTACCCCACCTGTGCAAACAAGATGCTCTCAGAACCAGCTCATTAAGACCATCCGTATCGCAACTTATAAATGGATGATAACCGATTACCGTTCAGTCATCGGAACGTGATGGGACTGGAGCTCACCAGTATGAACCGAATGTTTCCATCTGAGGTGTAGCCATTTTCCAAGATGTCTGCTTGGAATCCAAGTGAATGGGGATTGCTCACAGTTACCTAGAAGGCAATAAAGAAATCACAAACACAATGGCTGACCCCAAAAGCCATTACTCTGGGTTAGAATTACGTCTGTTGCCCAAGTTGAAGGAAATGAATATTGTGTCTACAGAGCTGTGACTAGGTATTTCTACACCACGGATTTTTTTTTTTAACTCCGTAGCACCTCCCCTCTGCCTCAATCTGGTCCTGGGAGGGACAGGAGAAGACAGAGTGACACAAGTGATGTCACAGTCCACTAACTCTCTAGTCCTGACCTCTCATCTCACCTGCAATCTCACAGCTCCATTCATTCATTCATTCATTCAATAGTATTTACTGAGCTCTTACTATATGCAGAGCACTGGACTAAGCGCTTGGAATGTACAAATCGGTAACAGATAGAGACGGTCCCAGCCCTTTGACGGGCTTACAGTCTAATTGGGGGAGACGGACAGATAAGAACAATAGCAATAAATAGAATCGAGGGGATGAACATCTCATTAAAACAATAGCAAATAAATAGAATCAAGGTGATGTACATTAACAAAATTAATAGGGTAATGAAAATATATACAGTTGAGCGGATGAGTACAGTGCTGAGGGGATGGGAAGGGAGAGGGGGAGGAGCAGAGGGAAAGGGGGGAAAAGAAGGTTTAGCTGCGGAGAGGTGAAGGGTGGGTAGAGGGAGCAGAGGGAAAAGGGGAGCTCAGTCTGGGAAGGCCTCTTGGAGGAGGTGAGCTTTAAGTAGGGTTTTGAAGAGGAGAAGAGAATTAGTTTGGCGGAGGTGAGGAGGGAGGGCATTCCAGGACCGCAGAAGGACTTGGCCCAGGGGTCGACGGCGGGATAGGCGAGAACGGGGGACGGTGAGGAGGTGGGCAGCAGAGTAGCGGAGCGTGCTGGGTGGGCAGTGGAAAGAGATAAGGGAGGAGAGGTAGGAGGGAGCAAGGTGATGTAGAGCCTCGAAGCCTAGAGTGAGAAGTTTTTGTTTCATGTGGAGGGTGATAGGCAACCACTGGAGGTTTTTAAGAAGGGGAGTGACATGCCCAGAGCATTTCTGGGCTCCACTTGGATGTCCGCCCAACATCTCAAACTCAACAGGTCTAAAACGGAACTCCTCATCTCCCCCCTAACCTCACTCCTTCCCCTAGCTTTCCCATCTCAGTCAACCACATCACCATCCTCCCCATCCCGGAAGCCCACAACCTCAGAGTTTTCCTCAACTCCAGGGGATTGTTCATTTCTCAGAGAAGCATCTCTCAGAGAAGCAGCGTGGCTCAGTGGAAAGAGCCCAGGCTTAGGAGTCAGAGGTCATGGGTTCGAATCCCAGCTCTGCCACTTGTCAGCTGTGTGACTGTGGGCAAGTCACAACTTGCCTCACTGTGCCTCAGTTACCTCATCTGTAAAATGGGGATTAACTGTGAGCCTCACGTGGGACAACCTGATTACCCTGTGTCTACCCCAGCACTCAGAACAGTGCTCTGTACATAGTAAGCGCTTAACAAATACCAACATTATTATCTCTCGCAGTTGGTCTACTGCCAAGCCCCGCACAACCTCTCCCTGATCCGCCCCTTCCTCTCCAGCTAAACTGCTACCACCTTGGTACAAGCTCTGGTCATGTCACGGCTACACCATAGCATTTGATGTCCAAATAGGCGTACTCGGTGACTCCTCTGCCGCCCACCTTCTATCACTCCTCGACTCCGCCAACCTCACCCACTCACCAACTTGGACACATTCTCGATCTCATCGTCTCTAACCGCTGCATGATCTCCACCCTCACCAACCGAAATACCTCTCTCTGACCACAACCTTCTCGTTTGCCTCCTCTCTCACACTCCTCTCCCTGTAAATCTGTATTACTCCCCCGCAGAGACCTCCACTCTCTTGACCCCATCCATCTCTCTCAGTGCATCACATCCCACCTAGCCTCCCTACCCACTCTACCCACTCGGGATGACCAAATAGATGCTCTCAACTCCACCCTCTCTACTCACCTCAACTCGCTCCCTCCTCTATCCCTTCATCACTCTGGCACCACTAACCCAACAGCCATGGATCACCTCCACTGTCTGCCTCCTTTGCTCTTATGCTCGAGCCGCTGAACACTGCTGGCGGAAATCTAAACACCAGGCTGTCTTTGTCCACTTTAAGTTTGTCCTTTCTTGCCTTAACTCTGCCCTCTCCTCTGCCTGGCAAAACTATTTCTATTCCCTTATTGACACCCATGGCCATCACTCGCGTCAGCTGTTCCCAACATTTAACTCCCTCCTCGGGCCCCTTGTTCCTCTCCCTCCCCCATCCCTCACCCCCAACGATCTGGCCACCTACTTCATTAGGAAAATTAACACCATCAGGTCTGAGCTCCCCAAAATCACTCCTCCCCCTTCCCCATCCCTCCTCCTTTCAACCCCTTCTTCTACTTTCCCATCCTTCCCAGCAGTATCTTCAGAGATCTCCTCCTTCCTCTCAAATGCCACCCCCTCCACTTGCGCTTCAGACCCGATTCCCTCCCACCTTATAAAAACTCTTGCCCTTCCCTCCTCCCCTCCTTAACTTCCATCTTCAACCTCTCACTCGCCAACAGCTTCTTCCCCTCTGCCTTCCAACATGCCCAGATCTCCCCCATCTTAAAAAAAAAACCTCCCTTGATCCCACAGCCCCCTCCAGTTATCACCCCATCTCCCTCCTACCCTTCCTTTCCAAACTCCTGGAGCGAGTCGTCTACACTCACTGCCTCGAATTCCTCTCCTACAGATCTCTACTGGACCCCCTCCAATTTGGCTTCCATCCCCTCCACTCCACTGAAACCGCCCTCTCCTTCTCACCAAATCTAACGACTCTTACTCCATCCTAATCTTCCTCGACTTCTCAGCTGCCTTTGACGCTATCGACCCTTCCCTTCTCCAACAACACTTTATCACTGACTCCATTCCTCCTGGTTCTCCTCTTATCTCTCTGGCCGTTCATTCTCCGTCTCCTTTGCGGGCTCCTCCTTCCCCTCCCCTCCCCTAACTGTAGGGGTTCCTCAAGGGTCAGTTCTTGGTCCCCTTCTATTCTCCATTGATAGTCATTCCCTTGGAGAACTCATTTTCTCCCACAGCTTCAACTATCATCTCTATGCTGATGACACCTAGATCTACATCTCCTCCCCTGTTCTCTCTCCCTCCCTCCAGGCTCGCATCTCCTCCTGCCTTCAGGACATCTCCACTTGGATGTCCTCCCGCCCCCTAAAACTCAACATGTCCAAGACAGAGCTCCTTATCTTCCCTCCCAAACCCCGTCCTCTCCCTGACTTTTCCGTCAATGTGGATGGCACTACCATCCTTCCTGTCTCACAAGCCCGCAAGTTTGGTGTCATCCTTGACTCCGCTCTCTCATTCACCCCACACATCCAATCTGTCACAAAACCTGCAGGTCTCACCCTCACATCATCGCCAAGATCCGCCCTTTCCTCTCCATCCAAACTGTTACCACATTAGTACAATCACTCATCCTATCCCAACTGCATCAGCCTCCTTTCTGATCTTCCAACCTCCTGTCTCTCCCCACTTCAGTCTATACTTCACTCTGCTGCCCGGACTACCTTTCTCCAGAAATGTTCAGGGCATGTCACCCCCTCCTCAAAAATCTCCAGGGAGTGCCTATCAACCTCCGTATCAAGCAAAAACTCCCCACTCTTGGCTTCAAAGTTTTCCATCACCTTGCTCCCTCCTACCTCACCTCCCTTCTCTCCTACATTCCAGCCTGCACACTCCACTCCTCTGGTGCTAACCTTCTCACTGTCCCTCAGTCTCACCTGTCCCACTGTCGACCCCGGCCCCCGTCTTACCTCTGGCCTGGAACGCCCTCCCTCCTCAAATCCACCAGTCACATTTCTCCTCTTCAAAGCCCTACTGAAGGCTCACCTCCTCCAGGAGGCCTTCCCAGACTAAGCCCCCTTTTTGTCTTCAGCTCCCCATCCCCTCCCCATCACCCCAACTCGCTCCCTGTGCTCTAACCCCCTGCCCCACAGCACTTGTGTATTTATGTACATATCTTTAATTCTATTTATTTATAATTAATGCCTGTTTACTTGTTTTGATATGTATAGATCTATAATTCTATTTATATTGATTCTATTGATGCCTGTTTACTTGCTTTGATGTCTGTCTCCCCCCTTCGGGACTGTGAGCCCGTTGTGGGCAGGGAATGTCTCTCTTTGTTGCTGAATTGTACTTTCCAAGCACTTAGTACTGCACACAGTAAGCACTCAATAAATACGACTGAATGAATGAATGAATGATCTCCTCAGAAGTCTGCAAGCCTCTCCCTGCTCCAATCCATACAGCCGGCTGCTGCACAGATCAGCTTCCTGAACCATCGCTCAGCCCGCCTCTCTCCTCTCCTCAAAAGCTTCCGCCGTTTTCCTGTGTCTCTTCGCATCAAGCAAAATAAATGCTCCTGGTAGTGATAATAATAATGATGGTTTTTGTTAAGCCCTTACTATGAATCAAGCACTGTTTTAAGTGCTGGGGTAGATACAAGCGAATCAGGTTGGACACAGTCCCTGTCCTACACTGGGCTCACGGTCTTAAATCCCATTTTACAGATGAGGCAACTGAGGCATGGAGAAGTGAAGTGACTTGCCCAAGGTCACACAGCAGAAAAGCAGCAGAGCTGGGATTAGAACCCAGGTCCTTTGACTCCCAGGGTCGTGCTCTATCCACTAGGGCATGCTGTTTCAATATTTTACTACTACTGACGCTGCTGTTTCTTCTCTGGCTGGCCCAGCCCTATCGTTTTTATTCCAGCTCCTCTTTATCTACTCTGCCAGTTTCCTAGTGGAGCCTATGGCAGGGTGAAGCCATGCTCCCCCCTCCCCCCCCTCCAAGTGGCTGGTCTAAGTTATCATGCTCCCAGCTGGGCTTCAGTGGGAGAGAGAAAACATATTTCATACCCAAGAAATCCAGTAGAGAATGGAGTCAGGGAAAAGCAGGGGAAAGCACAGGGGGCCAGGAGTCGGGAGGCCTGGATTCTAGTCCTCAGTCCTGCTGTGTAAACTCAGGTAAGCCCCTCAACCTTTTTGTGCTTCAAGATCCTCATCTGTAAAATGGGAATAATAGTTTCTATCCCTCCCTACTGCACAGGGAAGCTATGCAGTTAAAACGACATCATCGCTGTGAAAGTGCTTTGGAAAAATACATGAAAAAATACACTTCCTCCTACAACCCAGCCCACACAGAGTTCGCTCCTCTAAGCCAACCTACTCACTGTACCTTGATCTCATCTATCTCGCCACCAACCTCTCCCTCATGTCCTGTGTGTGGCCTGAAATGCCCTTCCTCTTCACATACAACAGACCATCACTCTCGTCTCCTTCAAAGCCTTATTAAAATCACATCTCCTCAAAGAGGTCTTCCTTGACTAAGCCTTCATATCCTTTTCTCCCACTCCCTCCTGCATTAACCTGGCACTTGAATTCACACCCTTTATTAACCCCTCCCTCAGCCCCACAGCACTTATGTGCTTATCTTTAATTGATTTATCCATATTAATGTATTCCCCTGTAGATTGTAGGCTCACTGTAAGCAGGGAACATATCTATCGACTCTGCTTATACTGTACTCTCCCAAGTGCTTAGTACAGTGCAGTGCTCTGCACACAGTAAGCACTCAAGAAATACGTTTGATTTATGTGCTGTTTAAATTCAAAGTGTTCTTATTCTTTTTCTTCTTATTATTATCATCATCAGTAAAGGGGAAGCAGGGGGATTAGGGAAATCCTACTGGGAGGAGCAGAACCCCAAAGAGCTGTCCTGCCTTCCTCCCTCCATGGGCTAGATTAATCAGAAATGGAGAATGGAGAAAGCACCAGGGTTGGGGGCGGGGGAGGATTCTGCTTCGTAAAACCTGCCAGTAGCAACTGTCATCCCCTTAATCTAGCAGAGAATCTAAGGAAGGAGTAAGAGAAAGAGGAAGAAGAATGGGCAGGGAATGTGTCGGTTTATGGTTATTTTGTGCTCTTCCAAATGCTTACTACAGTGCTTCGCACACAGTAAGCGCTCAATAAATGCAACGGAATGAATTCTGGCCTCTGATGAAGAGGAAGGAGGAGGGCTGCTGTCGGGACCTGTGATTGTCTCACCAGATAACAGAGAAATTCACATTCAGTGAAGCCTACCAAACAATCCAGAGCCGGGGTCTGCCCCCAAATGAGGGGTGTTGGGCTGGGTGTCTGATACAGTGGCCCTGGAACCGGTCGGGGTCCCAGAATGTCAGCTCAAGCGCGTTCCTGGTCAACGGCTTCCCAGTCCCTGGCCACAGAGCAGCAACTACTGCCCACGTGTTGTTGAGTTAGCCAGCACCTCGAGCTGCTGCCCCAGACCACCCGCGGCTCTCCCACACCCACCTCTTTTTGGGAGGCAGGGGCCCCAGTCTGCAAGCCTCCCAAATGGTGGTGAGGTCTGCAGAAGCCAACCTGAAGTCTCTGGAACAGACTGGGCATGCACGCTGCCCACTTCCACTGAGGAGGAATTTTAGGCTGGAATGTTCAAGGGTCCCTCTTTGCTCTAATCCATCTGGTGGTGAAGGCATCAGTAACTCTGGCTCCCAGTGCTCCATATCAGCAGAGGCTTGAGGGGTTGCCGGAGAGCAGCCCCAAAACCAGGGGCAGAGTGGCAAGGCCAAACCGGAGAGTCGAACGGCTTAATATGCCATCTCCTCTCCTCCTTGCACGCATGCATCGGTTCTTTTGAGTATAAATAATCGTTATAAGAATACAGATAAGGCACCTTGTTGATTCCCCTCTTGACAGGGGCTTCGGCCTGCCGCTCTGGGGCAGGACCTGATTTAGGGGCACAAGCTGGGATTTATTGAGCACCTTCTGGGTGCAAAGTACTCTACTGGGCCCTCGGGGGAAAAAGTACCCGATTACTACAGCTGAAGCCATGGGGCGTGGTACCTAAACAGGCTGGCCTTGTTGGGCAAACATTCCCTAATTCCCAAATGGCCTTGTGGCCAAAACATACAGCGAAAATATGCACTATGGCAGAACCGTGAGTGTCCTGAGAATCCGGCCATTTTTTTTTCCCCAGAGACTTACCCATTCATCCCTCTTTTCCAGCAAAATGCAGGCCTATGTAGAGAAGCTAACAGGCAGCTGACAAGCTGTGCCAGAGGTTTGGGGAATCTAACAGACACCGGGACCTTACCTCTGACCTTTTCGGAACCAACACGACAACACCCATAATAATGATGATGGTATTTGTTAAGCGCTTGCTATGTGCGAAGCTCTGATCAAAGCGAGCAGACCAACATCTCATTTTACTTCAGAATCCAAAGGCATGAGAGCCACAGCGGGGAGGGCGAGGGAAATTAGGGGCCAGAGACCCTCCTCCGTCAAGAACTGGCTGTCTCCACCCAGCTTGATTGAACGACTGTGCATTTTTCACAACTGACCACCCCCGTTCAGTGAAGTATAAAATACACCTACCATGGGAAATGTCCCTCTGGATGGTTTGGGTACAAAGGCAGCATTCAACTCAATTTTTTCACCCAAGTCTATCACGTACATTTGGTTTGCAAACTGTCCAGAGAGAATTTCCATCTGGTTAGGGAAGAAGAAAACAAAGAGCAACACAAAAATGAGGCCAAAAATACTTCATTGGCCAGCTCTACTACTGAGTTGAAAGGTGATAATAACAATGATAATAACGATATTTGTTAAGCACTTACCATGTGCCAAGCACTGTTCTAAGCACTGCGGTAGATACAAGTTAATTAGGTCAGATGCTGTCCCTGTCCCCCAAGGGGCTGACAGTCCAAGTAGGAGGGAGAAGAGACCCTGAATCCCCATCTTAGAGATGAGAAGCAGCGAGGCCTAGTTCATTGATTCCTTCAGTCATATTTATTGAGCACTTACTGTGCTCCTAGTGGAAAGGGCCCGGGAGTCAGAGGATCTGGGTTCTAATCCCAGCTCCACCCTTTTCTGCCGTGTGACCTTGGGTGAGTCACTTAACTTCCCTGGGCCTCAGTTACCTCATCTGGAAAATGGGGATTACGACCATGAGCCCCATGTGGGACAGGGACTGTGTCCCACCTGATTACCTTGTACCAACCCCAGCGCTTAGAACAGTCCTTGGCACACAGTAGGCGTTTCACAAATACCATAATTATTATCATCCGCTGTGTGACCTTGGGCAAGTTATGTAACTTCTCTGGGCCTCAGTTTCCCCAGCTGCCAAATGGGGATTAAATCCCAGTCCCTCCTACCTGGACTGTGAGCGCCACGCGGGACAGGGGCCTGCCTGTGTCCAACCTGATTATCTTGGATCCACCCCAATGTCTAGTTGGATTCCATCCAACAAGGACCCATAAGGGACCTTGTGACGGTTGCCCTCCGTACACGCATCCTCTAACCGAGATCCCCCCAAGTTTCCCCTTTACATCTCTACTTTCCCTCTTGTGACCCGGGATGGACTGCTCTTCCTCGTACCGACCTTTTTAATACCTTCGTATACCTCTGTGTGACCTGGCACATGGTAAGCACTTAACGAGTACCCTAATTAGATGAGGAAATTGAGGGCACGAGAATAATAATGATGATGATCTCTGCTGAGAGAGAAGGGAAGGGACTTGCCCAAGGTCACCCAGCAGGCAAGTGGCAGAGACATAATTAGAACCCATGCCCTCTGCCCCCCAGGCTGGTGCTCTTTCCACTGTGCCATGCTGCTCCTCTAGGTAGATGAAGGGAGTTTGAAGTAATAATAATAATAATAATGATATTTGTTAAGCACTTACTATGTGCCAGACACTGTACTAAGGGCTGGGTATCGTGGGCACTGGGCCAAGGGAATAGCCCTTCTTGGAGTGGCTTTTTGAGGACAGAGCAATTGTTTTAGGAATTTAGCCCCAGTACAAGTTGGGTTTTCGACTACTTGCATACGGAGCTGGAAAGGGAATGGGCGACGTTTTCCCCCTTCCTTTATTATGTACCTCAATTGTGTGTTTGTTCAATATACCCACCCACATGGTGCTCGCTTTCATCAGTCTCAAAGAGTCCCATAGGTTTTTAGAGTGCGAGGGAGTAGTTACTCCTTCTACTTGCAGATGAGGAGAAAAAACCCAGCAGTATCTCCAGCTGAGGAGGGCAAAATAGGAAACTGAGATGAACTTTTTACGAGATGTTCTTCCCCTTGACGCTGTTTAGTGCCATTGTTCTTGTCTGTCCGTCTCCCCCGATTAGACTGTAAGCCCGTCAAACGGCAGGGACTGTCTCTATCTGTTGCCGACTTGTTCATCCCAAGCGCTTAGTACAGTGCTCTGCACATAGTAAGCGCTCAATAAATACTATTGAATGAATGAATGAATGAATGAACTGAGCCAGCTCCTGTGGCCACAGATGCAAAGGGTTGCCTGATAAGTGCTCACTAAATTATCATCAATGGTATTTACTGAGTACTTACTGTGTGCAAAGCCCTGGACCAAATGTTTGGGAGAGGACAATACAACAGAGTTGGTAGACATGTTCCCTGTCCACAGTGAGATGGCTGATTGATTGACAATTGGATTGGTCACACTCCAATAATGAAAAATTTACTGAGATTCACTTTAAAACCCAATTCCTACATATGGAGTAATACGAACCGGACAATCTTGCAGCGAAGGTTTAATGCCTAAGATAAGAGGCTGAATATTCACAGTACACTGGTCAAAGTCAAAAGCACGCAAACCAGGGTCCTCCATGGGTTTTATTATTTCAAGGATTCCAGGCCTAAGAAACATGAAAGCCGTTCCGTTTGACCAGACAGATTCTTTTTTAATCTGGAAAATAAAATAGTTTCCCCAGATAAAGGAATGTATATTTCCCAACAAAAAACTGACTCCTAGGAAACAATATGGGCGAAATTATAAAGCTCTTGCTCTAATTTGCTGTTTTTCAGTTTTACAGTTTGGATTAAATTGCTGGCATCTAGATGGGGTTTTACTGCCAGAGAAATTCACCAATAACACCTGGCTCTAGAGCCCTGAAGGGGCTGGATTTTCCCAACACCCACCCAATCCCAGTTCTGATCCTTGGAGATCTCAGGGGCCAAGGTGGAGTTCACCTCAGGCACATGCAGTGGCCCGCCTTGGGTCGCTGTGGCTCAGAGTTGGAGTCTCACCCCCTGATTCCTCCCGGCCCCTCGTACCAGAAGCCCTGAAGCCTCTTGGGGACTTGGGTTAGAATAATAATAATAATAATAACTGTAATATTTGTTAAGTGCTTTACTATGTTCCAGGCGCTGTTCTAATCGCTGGGGTGAGTACAAGCGATTCGGGTCAGACACAGTCCCTGTTCCACATGGGGCTCACAATCTCAATCTCCAGTTTACAGATGAGGTAACTGAGGCACAGAAGAGTGAAGCGACTTGCCCAAGGTCACACAGCAGACAAGTGGCAGAGCCGGCATTAGAACTCAGGTCCTTCTGACTCCCAGGCCTGTGCTCTATCCACTAGGCCACGCTGCTTCTACTCTCCTACTCTAGAACAAAAGAACACAAAAATGCCATTCCTAGGACAGAGAATTCCGCTGGCAGACGGTGGCCGCGGGACCCGTAAGGGACCTTGTGATGGTTGCCTCCTGTACACGCATCCTCACAGTTAGAGCCAGACCATCCGACGTCCCCCCAGGTTTCCCCTTTATAGCTCTACTTTCCCTCTTGTGACCCAGGATGGGCTGTTCTTCCCTGTACCGGCCTTTGTAAACCCCTCCTGAACCTGCTGATATTTTCACCCGGTGAGACCCTCCCTACGGCCATCAATCTCATATGCTTTCGCCTCACTAGAAGTGGGGAGGTTTCCTTCTGTTTTTACCTTTTAAGGTCAACAGATCCGCTGGGGTCCAGGTCCGACGCAGAACTCCCCGGTCTCCCCAGGGCCCTCGGACCTGGGGTTGGTCCATGCTTCCTCCACACCCAGGGTTCACCCATTAGCAAAATTATTTCCTCCTCTCCCAAATGTGTCTAGGGGGTCAGGCACTCCACCGGCTTTACACATTTGATCAAAATTGATCGACTGATCTCCCCCTGTAGATTGTAAGCTCCTTGTGGGCAGGGAACATTTCTGCCAATTCTGTTACACTGTACTCTCCCAAGGCACTCACTCCAATACTCTGCGCATGGTAAGCACTCAATAAATACTATTGATTGATTGATTGATGCTATGTATTGAGTCCTTACTGTGTCCAGAGCCCTGGACTGAGCGCTTGGGAGAGAATACAACACAACAGAGTTGGTAGGCATGATTCCTGCCCACGAGGAGCTTAAAGGCTACAGGGGGAGATAAATTTAATTATCTGTAATTGAAGATAAATTACAGATAGGAAAATGGCAGAGTACAAGGATATGTCTGTCAATGCTGTGAGGCTCGGAGTGCGGTGAATATCAAGTACTTAAAGGGCATGGATTGAAGGGCACAGGCGATGCAGAGGTGGGGGCAGAGGGGGGAAATGAGGGCTCAGTCAGCCAGTCAATTAGATTTACTGAGCACTTACTGTGTGCAGAGCACTGTACTAAGCACTTGAGGGAGTACAATATAGCAATATAACTGACACAATCTCTGCCCCCAACGAGCTTATAGTCTAGCGGGGGAGATAGACGTTAATATAAATGAGCAAATTACAGAGATGTACATAAGGGCTGTGGGACTGGGACGGGGGATGAATGAAGATAGCAAGTCAGGGCAACGCAGAAGGGAGTGGGAGAAGAGAAAAGGAGGGCTTACTTAGTCAGGGCAGGCCTCTTGGAGGAGATGTGCCTTCAATAAGGCTCTGAAGGGGGCAGGGAGAGTAACTGTCTGTCGGACATGAGGGCGTTCCAGGCAGGATGTGAGCGAGAGGGCGGCGGTGAGATAAACGAGATTGCGGTACAGAGAGAAGGTTAGCAATAGAGAAGCCAAGTGTGCAGGGTGGGCTTGTAGTAGGAGAGTAGCGAGGTGAGGCAGGAGAGGGCAAGGTGATTGACTGCTTTAAAGCCAATGGTGAATTTCTGTTGGATACGGAGGTGAATGGGCAACCACTGGAGTTTCTTGAACACGGCCCGAATGTTCCTGCAGAAAAATGATCCAGGTAGCAGAGTAAAGCCTAGACTGGAGAGGAGAGAGACAGGAGGCAGTGAGATCAGCAAGGAGGCTGATGGAGCAATCAAGATGGGTTAGGATATGTGCTTGGATCAGAATGGTAGCAGTTTGGATGGAGAGGAAGGGGCAGATTCTAGAGATACTGCGAAGGTAGGACTGACAGAATTTGGTACGGACTGAATGCAGGTTGAATGAGAGAGATGAGTCAAGGAAAATGCCAGATTATGGGCTTGGGAGAGACGGAGCGTGGTGGTGGTGTCTACGGTGATGGGAAAGTCTTAGGGAGGAAAGGGATTGGGTGGGAAGAAGAGGAGTTCTGTTTTGGATATGTTAAACGTGAGGCGTCGACAGGACAGCCAAGTAGAGATGTCCTGAAGACAGGAGGAAATGTGAGACTGCAGAGAAGGAGTGAAGTTGGGGCTGGAGAGGTAGATTTGGGAATCGTCTGCCTAGAGATGGTAATTGAAACAGTGGGAGCGAATGAGTTTTCGAAGGTGATGGGTGTAGATGGAGAGCAGAGGGACCCAGAGCTGAACCTTGAAGGACTCCCCCAGTTAGAGGGTGGGAGAACATTATGTCTACCTGCAAAGCACCTACTTGGATCAAAGTAGTTTGCTGCATCCCCATACTGCCATAAAATAACTGGTAATCCTCAGTTAAAGCTGCCAGCTCAGATTCAGCTGAAAAAAAAAAAGATATGCACGCTGCTTCATTTTGGTCTTTAAAAATATCCAATATTACAATTACACAATCAACATCATCAACAGCCTAATGATTGCCTATTACAATACACACTTAGAACATTTGAGAGAAGCAAAAGTTGCATCCCTGCCTTTGACAAATTTATAGCCTAAAAGACTTCAAAATTCCTTCCTCTCCCTCTTTCTCTTCCTCTTAATGGGGAAGAGAACGGAACCCAAATTGTCAACCATCCACTAAGCAAAGGAACAAGACCATTCATCCAAATGATTGGATTTGGATGAATGCCGAATTGTACATTCCAAGCACTTAGTACAGTGCTCTGCACATAATTAGAGCTCAATAAATACTATTGAATGAATGAAATGATTAAAAACAAATTAAGCAAATTAAATAAATAGATAAGTACAGGAATACTCAGAAGTGCTAAGGTGCCTAAAGGGGTGGTATGAACAGGAGGTTGAGGGGATTCGATGGGGATGGGGTAGGTTTTTTAAGAAGGATTTTAAAGATGGGGAAGAACATAATTTGGCAGACTTGAGGATGGTTCAGTGACCGGGAAAGGGTGTGAGCAATGGGTCAAAGAGTTGCAAGCGAGGTAAAGTGAGGAGGTGGACTTGGGAGGAGTGGAGAGTGAACTGGGGTGTAGCAGGAGAAGAGAGCACAGAGGTAAGAGGGATCTTGCTGGAGGAGAGCCTTGAAATCAGTGGTTAGAATTCGGGGATTTTAGAGGAGGGGAGTGACATTTAACTTTTTTTATGGTATTTGTTAAGCGATTACTATGTGCCAGACACTATATGGAAGCACTGGGGTAGATACAAGCTAAAACAGTTTGGACACAGTCCCTGTCACACATGGGGCTCATAGTCTTAATCGCCATTTGATAGAAAAGGTAACTGAGGCACAGAATAGTTACCTGACTTGCCCCAGGTCACACAGCAGACAAGTGGCAGAGCTGGGATTAGAACCCAGATCCTTCTGACTCCCGGGCTCATGCTCTATCCACTAGGCCATGCTGCTTCTCTGTAAATGTCACAACTTGTAAATGTTGTGACCATGGGTAAGTCATTAACTTCTTGTGCTTCAGTTTCCTCATCTGTTCAATGGGGATTCAATACCCGTTCTCCCTTCTGCTTGAACTGTAAGCCCCACGTGGGACAGGGACTATTTCTGGCCTGACTAGCTTCTATCTACCCCAGGGCTTAGTACAGTGCTTGTCACATAATAACTGCTTAACAAATATCACGATCACTCTTATTATTACTTCACATAAAGTACACACAGGCTGTAACATAGATCAGAGTGCTGTTGGCTGCAGAAAAGGAAGTGTGGGGAAAATTTTGTGTCTTCAAAAGAATAACAGGATCCATAGTCTGACCTGGAAAACAAAAAAGCAATTATTAGTATCAGTGCTCTTATAGTTTACCATTCAATTTAAGAAAAATAGGTGAAGAATACTAAAACTTGATGTCTAAAACCTGTTCCACAGCTTCAGTGCCCTATTAGTTTTTTGTTAGAGAAGTAGTGTTGCTTAGCGGATAGAGCGTGGGCCTGGGGGTCAGAAGAACCTAGGTTTTAATCCCAGCCCCCCCACATGTCTGCTGTGTGACCTTAAGCAAGTCCCTTTCCTTCTCTGAGGCTCAGCTACCTCATCTGTAAAATGGAGATTAAGTGTTTAAGCCCCATGTGGGGCAAGGACTGTGTCCAACCTGATTAATTGTATCTACCCCAGTGCTTAGAACAGTGCTTGGCATATAGTAAATGCTTAACAATACTATTATTATTATTATTATGAATCAACAACAATTTTAGATGCTGGGAGAACTGATTCTTGCCCACCATGAGATTCATTCATTCAATAGTATTTATTGAGTGCTTACTATGTGCAGTGCACTATACTAAGCGCTTGGAATGTACAAATAGGTAACAGATAGAGACAGTCCCTGCCCTTTGATGGGCTTACAGTCTAATCAGGGGAGACGGACAGACAAGAACAATAGTAATAAATGTAATGAGATTACAATCAATAATTGTAATGAGATCACAACCTAGAGTAAATAAGAGGCACCATGTTCAAATTATATTTTTTGAATGGTACTTGTTAAGCACTTAAATATGTTCCAGGCACTTTCCTAAGCTCTGGGGTAGATACAAGCTAATCATAATAATAATAATAATGTTGGTATTTGTTAAGCTCTTACTATGTGCCGAGCACTGTTCTAAGCGCTGGGGTAGACACAGAGGAATCAGGTTGTCCCACGTGGGGCTCACAGTCTTAATCCCCATTTTACAGATGAGGGAACTGAGGCACAGAGAAGTTAAGTGACTTGCCCACAGTCACACAGCTGACAAGTGGCAGAGCTGGGATTCGAACTCATGAGCCCTGACTCCAAAGCCCGTGCTCTTTCCACTGAGCCACGCTGCTTCTCTAATCACCTTGGACACCGTTCATGACCCACATGGGGCTGACAGTCTTAATCCCCATTTTACAGATGAGAAAACTGAGGCCCAGAGAAGCAGCGTGGCTCAGTGAAAAGAACTCAGGCTGGGGAGCCAGAGGTCATGGATTCAAATCCTGGCTCCGCCGCTTGTCAGCTGTGTGACTTTGGGCAAGTCACTTCACTTCTCTGTGCCTCACTTACCTCACCTGTAAAATGGGGATGAAGACTGGGAGCCCCACGTGGGACAACCTGATCACCTTGTATCCTCCCCAGCGCTTAGAACAGTGCTTTGCACATAGTAAGCGCTTAACAAATGCCATCATTATTATTATTATTATTATTAAGTCAAATGACTTGCCCAAGGTGTCACACCGCAGACAAGTGGCAGAGCCAGGATTAGAACCCAGGTCTTTCTGACTCCTTTTGACAATAAAACAATAAAAAGCCTAAACTAGGTTGCTCTAAAATAGCAGAAACGAGCCAAGGAGATTCTTTTCTGAAAAACATGTACACAGAGAAAACAACAGTGAAATTTTGGAGCAATATGACCACAGTTGGATAACCACACTGCATCTGTTAAAAAAAAGGAAAGCCCAATCCATCGATCGATCAGTGGCATTTATTAACCACTTGCTGTGTGCCTAGCAGTATTCTAGGTGCTTGGGAGAGAACAACACAGTAGAGTTGAGAGACATATTCTTTGCCTACAGGGAAGTCACAGCCGAGAGCGGGAGACAGACATTCAAATTAATTACAGCTAGGGAGATGGCAGAGCGTAAGGATACGTACGACCATGCTTTGGGGATGGGGATGGGACAGATATCAAAGTGCATCAGGGCTACAGAATCAAGTACCCAGATGGCACAGAAGGGAGGGCGAATAGGAGAAATGAGGTGTGGAGGAGGTGTGATTTTAGTATGGCTTTGAAGGTGGGGAGAGAGCATGGCCCAGTAGATAGAGCACAGGCCCGAGAGTCAGAAGGACCTGGGTTCTAATTCCAGCACCACCACTTGTCTGCTGGGTGATCTTGGGCAAGTCGTTTAACTTCTCTTGGGCGTCAGTTCCCTCATCTGTAAAAGGGGGATTAAGACTGTGAGCCCCAAGTGGGACATGGACTCTGTCCAAGATGACTGTATCTTATATCTACCTTCTAATAATAATAATGATGGTATTTGCTAAGCGCTTACTCTGTGCCAAGCACTGTTCTAAGCACTGGGGTAGATAGAAGGTAATCAGCTTGTCCCACGTGGGACTCACAGACTTGATCCCCACCTTAAAGATGAGGTAACCGAGGCACAGAAAAGTTAAGCAGCTTGCCCGAAGTCACACAGCTGATAAGCGGTGGAGCCGGGATTAGAACCCACGACCTCTGACTCCCAAGCCCGGGCTCTTTCCACTGAGCCACGCTGCTTCTGTATCTATCCCCAGGACTTAGTACAGTGCCTGACATATAATACGGGCTTGACAAATACCATAAGAAGGTGGTTTGGTCTCTTTAGGGGGCTGAAGATAATAGGAGTGGAGTGAAATACTACTGATTGATTGATTGACCTGAAAGCAATCCCTCCATCCCCACCCTAGGTAAAGATGTTGGAGGGGTGCGGGGGAGGAAGAGTGGCATCCAAAGCATCAGTTATAAAAAGTAGGAGCTGCCGATGCATGCCCCAGGTACAAAACTATCAAATTACGCTTCCTTTCACCCTCAACTGCAGGTGCTAATGGTTCAGCGTGGCCTAGTGAACAGAGCAAGGGCCTAGGAGTCAGAAGGATATGGATTCTAATCCCGGCTCTGCCATTTGTCTGCTGGGTGACCTTGGGCAAGTCACTTCTCTGTGCCTCGGTCACCTCATCTGTAAAAGGGGGATTAAGACCGTGAGCCCCATGCGGGACAGGGACCGTGTCCAATCTGACAAGTTTATATCTATCCTAGAGCTTAATTCAGTGTCTGGCACAGAGTAAGCCCTTTATAACAAATACCACAATTATTATGATTATTATTATTATTCTCCCCTCCCGCCCATCCTTCAGCTCCACCTGGGGGAGAAGGGGAGGAGGGGGTTCTGGGGGCGGAAAGCACAGTCCTAAGCCTCAGGGAATGATTTCCCCTCTAGACTGTAAGCTCGCCGTGGGCCAGGAACGTGTCTACCAACTTCGTTACGTGGTGCTCTCCCCAGCATAAGTGCTCAATGAATACCGATGACTGAATTGAGTTTACAGCTAATTACCCATATGCGAACAAATGCTTGGGAAG
Organism: Ornithorhynchus anatinus; assembly: GCF_004115215.2. Taxonomy (NCBI): domain Eukaryota; kingdom Metazoa; phylum Chordata; class Mammalia; order Monotremata; family Ornithorhynchidae; genus Ornithorhynchus; species Ornithorhynchus anatinus. Next base: position 105,643,081 of record NC_041749.1, read on the forward strand.
GGTATAGACAGATCCATAAGGGGTAGAGGTGGCAGGGGAATGAGAGGGGGAAAGTCAGGAGTAGGCAGAGCAGAGGCCAAACTGGCCCAAACCGTTGAAACTCAACAGAACTAGCTTTAGAGGTCAAACTGGCCCAAATCGTTGAAACTCAACAGAACTAGCTTTAGAGAAGTAGCGTGGTTCAGTGGCAAGAGTCCGGGCTTGGGAGTCAGAGATCGTGGGTTCTAATTCCGACTCCGCCACTTATCAGCTTTGTGACTTTGGGCAAGTCACTTCACTTCTCTGGGCCACAGTGACCTCAGCTGGAAAATAGGGATGAAAACTGGGAGACCCACGTGGGACAACCTGACGACCTTATATCTCGCCCAGCGCTTAGAACAGTGCTTGGCACCTAGTAAGCGCTTAACAAATACCAACATTATTATTAGGATGAAGTGCCCTCCCTCTGGTGGCCAGCAGTTGACACTGCAGTTCTTGTATTTCAATCACAAAGCACAGGCAAAGAAAATAATAATAATAATAGTATTTCTTAAGCGCTTACTATGTGCCAAGCACTCTTCTAAGCGCTAGACTAGGCACATGGTTATCAGGTTGTCCCACGTGGGGCTCCCAGTCTTAATCCCCATTTTCCAGATGAGGGAACAGAGGCACAAATAATTCATTCAATTGTATTTCTTGAGCGCTTACTCTGTGCAGAGCACTGTCCTAAGCGCTTGGAATAATGTTGGTATTGTTAAGCGCTTACTATGTGCCGAGCACTGTTCTAAGCGTTGGGGTAGCTACAGGGTAATCAGGTTGTCCCACGTGAGGCTCACAGTCTTAATCCTCATTTTACAGATGAGGGAACTGAGGCACGGAGAAGTAAAGTGACTTGCCCACAGTCACACAGCCGACAAGTGACAGAGCCGGGATTCGAACCCATGACCTCTGACTCCCAAGCCCGTGCTCTTTCCACTCAGCCAGTACTATTCGGCAACAGATAGAGACAATCCCTGCCCAACAACGGGCTCGAGTGAAGTGACTTGCCCAAAGTCACACAGCTGACAAGTGGCAGGGTTGGGATTAGAACCCACGACCTCTGACTCCCAAGCCCGTGCTCTTCCCACTAAGCCACGAGAAAAATAACGAGACCCACGCAGAGACCTGGCAAATTGTAATTTTTCAAGTCTTGATCATGGTAGCTCACCACTGTTAAATGAAATTTTCATGTCTCTTTTAGTCCAGCAAATTATGATCCCCTTCAATCCTGGAGGGCGAAGGCAGGTCACAGTTTCTGAAAAGGCCATAGAGAAAGGCAACAGCACCATTCTTCCTAATGGGCTACTGGTAAACCTAAAAACTCCCTGGAAGAAAGGCAAAATCATTTAACTGCAGAGCAAGAAAACTATGTCTAAAGTAATTCCCTGATTAAGTAATTAAATGAAGAGAAGCCACATGGCCTAGTGGAAAGAGCATTAGCCTGGGAGTCAAAAGGTTCTAATCTCGGCTCTGCCACTTGTCTGCTGTGTGCCTTTAGGCAAGTCACTTAACTTCCCCGCACCTCAGTCACCTCATCTGGAAAATGGGGATTAAGACCGTGAGCTTCACGTGGGACAACCCGATTACGCTCTATATACCCCAGCGCCTAGAACAGTGCTCGGCACATAGTAAGCGCTTAACAAATACCAACATTATTATTATTATTGTTGTAGCGTACTCTCCCAAACGCTTAGTACCGTGCTCTGTGTATAGTACAGGCTCTACATCACCTTGCCCCTTCCTACCTCTCCTCCCTTCTCTCTTTCCACTGCCCACCCCGCACGCTCCGCTCCTCTGCCGCCCACCTCCTCACCGTCCCTGGGTCTCGCCCAACCCGCCGTCAACCCCTGGGCCACGTCCTCCCGCGGTCCTGGAACGCCCTCCCTCCTCACCTCCTCCAAACTGATTCTCTTCCCCTCTTCAAAACCCTACTTAAAACTCACCTCCTCCAAGAGGCCTTCCCAGACTGAGCTCCTCTTCTCCCTCTACTCCCTCTACCAGCCCCCCTTCACCTCTCCGCAGCTTAACCCTCTTTTCCCCCCATTTCCCTCTGCTCCTCCCCCCTCCCTTCCCATCCCTTCAGCACTGTACTCGTCCGCTCAACTGTATATATTTTCATTACCCTATTTATTTTGTTAATGAAATGTACATCGCCTCGATTCTATTTAGTTGCCATTGTTTTTACGAGATGTTCTTCCCCTTGACTCTATTTATTGTCATTGTTCTTGTCTGTCTGTCTCCCCCGATTAGACTGTAAGCCCGTCAAACGGCAGGGACTGTCTCTATCTGTTGCCGACTTGTTCATTCCAAGTGCTTAGTACAGTGCTCTGCACATAGTGAGCGCTCAATAAATACTATTGAATGAATTAATATAGTAAGTGCTCAATAAATGCCAATGACTGACCGACTAGTCTCAAACGTGTATTATTCCCAACACTTAGTACTGAGCTTTGCACACAAAATATCTCTGTTTCTACTACTAGGGGAAGGCTCATCCATCGTTCTTGACGGAAGACTATCCTCATCAGCACCCAACTGAACGAGGGGATCTGGAATCGATCGCAGCTCGAGAGCAGAGGGAGGGTAGAGGCTGGAAGAGTGTTACCTAGTGGAAAAAACCTGGGCCTGGGAGTCGGGAGACTTCGGTTCTAATCCCAGCTTCATCATTTGTCTGCTGGGTGACCTTGGGCAAGTCACGTAACTCCTCTGTGCCTCATTGATTTCATCTGTAAAATGGGGACTAAGACTTTTAGCCCTTCGTAGGACATGGACTGATTGACTTGTATCTACCCCAGTGCCTGGCACATAACAAGGGCTTAACAAATAGCATTTTAAAACAAAACCACAACAACAAAAAACCTCCTGCCACTGGATTGGAGTAAAGCCCCATCCCCACTGGAGCAGAGGAACTAGCATGCCCATGGTGGACATGCAGGATAGGAAGCAGCATGGCCTAGTAGGTAGAACACGGGCCCGGGAGTCAGAAGGACCTGGGTTCTGATCCCGGCTCCGCCACGTGTCTGCTGTGTGACCGGGGGCAAGTCACTTCACTTCTCTGTGACTCAGTTACCTGTGAGTCCCATGTGGAACAGGGATGGTGTCCAACCTGATTAGCTTGTATCTACCCCAGTGCTTAGAACAGTGGTTGGGACATAGTAAGGCGCTTAATAAATACCATCGTCATCATCATCAAAAAAAGACCTAATACCTCCCTAGCTCCTCTCGACCACTCCCATATACCCAGATCAGCACTAACAGCATTCACTTTCAGCCGATACTTTTCCGGTGAGCACCCAGCTAACCAGACTACATACCCTGAAGTTTTATTTATTTTTAAATCCTGCCTTGCCCATCTCTGGTTCCATTTTCCAATAACCCTCATTTGTACAGCATTTTAGGATTCTTGACAGAAAGGCCTCTGAGTGCTGACTGGATCTTTACTAAAACTTCCTGACTCTAAACTGGGGCCAATCTGGCACTCCATTGAGTGAGACATAAAAAATGCACTTCTAGAGCTGAGTTATAATAAATAAAAGTCGTTGCTTTTTTTTGGTATCAATACAGTACAGTTCAATTCCTGAAGAGCCTTTCTATTCTTGAATGGGATGAACATTTGCAAACATAGAGGGAAAATGCACCAAAAAATGTACCTTCTGAACCACACACAACACACCCACACAACACAAACCAAAAGAACACACACAACACCTACCTGATCTACTCCATTACTATAAAGCAGTCCTGTGTTCGATACAGAATGAAAGTAAAAGGCACCTTCTAAATAATTCATTGAATTTACCTAGGGGATCAAAAAATAATTGTATCATTACATAGTCCTAGTATGCTGGCTGAGCCCAGAGTCTGGTCCAATCCTACCCACCCATATTTAAGTCCACATTACCATGCCAGCTAGTGAAAAAAAAGGACCCAAATAACAGAATTTGCGAGTGACTTGGACAATATTTATATAGCCTCTAAGGGGACGCAGGACCAGGAAAGATTCTCTGGCATTTCATTGCCAATAAGGACAGAAAGAACCAAGAAGAATCATCACTCATGATCATAAATTCTTAAATTCTTAGGGAAGCAGCATAGTCTAGTGGAAAAAGCATAGGCCTGGGAGTCAGGGGAGCTGGATTCTAATCCTAGCTCCACTACTTGCTTGCTGCTTGACCTTGGGCAAGTCATTTAACGTCTCTGGGTCTCAGTTTCCTCCACTGTATATTAGGGATTCAATACCTCTTCTCCCTCCTCCTTAGACTGTGAGCCCAATGTGGGAAAGGAACTGTGTCCGACCCAATTAACCTGTATCTACCCCCAGCGCTTAGGACAGCGCTTGACACATAGTAAGCACATAACAAAATGTTGTTATTATTATTATTAGTCTGGGGCAGTTAACCAACCAGAGGGAAGATGGCTCTCTGACTAGAGATAAAGCATTTTGAGAACATTTTCCTTCCTACTTTAGTTGAAGTAGTGTGGGGTGCTAGCAGGGAACACCAGCCATGATGCGTGCCCCAAGATTCCAGACTAAATTATTGGCTCTCTTCTCCCACTACACCTCTTCCAACATCTTCCGTTCCTCCAAAGCTGACCTTACTGGGCCTCCTTCTCAATTATCCCAATCCTGAATGTCTTGCTCTTGTTCTTCCTCCTGCCTGGAACTCCCTCTCCCTTCAAGTCCCTCAGATGATCACAGCCTTCCCCATCTTTAGAGAAGCAGCGTGGCTCAGTGGAAAGAGCCTGGGCTTCGGAGTCAGAGGTCATGAGTTCGACTCCCGGCTTTCCCACTTGTCAGCTGTGTGACTGTGGGCAAGTCACTTCACTTCTCTGTGCCTCAGTTCCCTCATCTGTAAAATGGGGATTAAAAGTGTGTGAGCCCCACGTGGGACAACCTGATTACCCTGTATCTCCCCCAGCGCTTAGAACAGTGCTCGGCACCTAGTAAGCGCTTAACAAATACCAACATTATTATCTTCGAAACCCTCCTGAAAACCCACCTTTTCCAGGGGGCTTTCCCCAGTTAAATTCCACCATCCCTCTCCATGGAGAAGGCACGAGACACTACTCCCATGAGCAACCTCCAGTTCTTGCTAATCAACACGTACTCTCCCAAGCACTTAGTACAGCGTTCTGCACACGGTAAGCACTCAGTACTTACAGCTAGTTGATTGGCTACACAGTGGAGACAAAAGTGGCCAGGTCTAGCTCTAGTGGGAGAGGACGAAAGAGAGCCAGAAAAGGCTAGAAGCTGAGATTAGAAATCATCTCATAGAGGAGGGGGTGGCCAAGAGGGTCAGAGAGATCCTAAAGCTGAGGACAGAGAAGAGATCGGATCTGGCCAGGAGGAGGACATTAATATGTTTAATGAGAGCAATTTCGGGGATGAAGATTAAAGCCAGACTATGAAGGATCAAGGAGGAAGCTGATGGAAGTAGTGGGTGTAGATGGCACATTCTCACTTAAATCCCAGAAGAAGAAGGAAGGTCAGATTCTCCCCTCACCCCAATCATTCTGTGTGTCTAACATACCTTATTTTTCAAAGCAAATTTTTCAAATTCCAGTCCTGCCGTACTTGAAAAATATATGTAGCTGCTACTATCATCAAGTTTTCCTCTCGCATATGCATAAATGTAATGACTTACTGTCTAAAAACACAGAAGGACAAAGTTATTCTCACTAACACACAATGAAAACCCATGAATCACTTTCTCATTATATGCATTTTTAAATTATATCAATCAATCGATGAATGGTATCTACTGATTAGATTAATCTAATCTAACCTGGCACTTACTGGGTGCAGAGAACTGTACTAAGCGCTTAAACACTACTTAGCAGACCTAGCCAGATCAAAGGAACCCCAATTTAATCATGTACTGTATTTTTCAATACTTTGGGTTGGGAATGGTGGATTTTGAACTGCTCTTTGAAACCTCAGAAACCAATAAACAGAGAAAGAAAAAAAATGAAGATTAAGAAATCACAACAAAGATAACAGGAGCTAAAGTGGAATAATACCAATCACAATACTCAAGATCAATCAATTAATCAGTGGTATTGATTGAGCACTTACTATGTGCAGAGGACTGTACTGAGCGCTTGGGAGAGTAGTACAGAATTAGCAGACACATTCCTTGCCCATAACGAGTTTAGAGACATTCGGTCATCCTACAAGTGCAGTACTGATGCAGGAGGCCAGGAGATACTTTTCCCAAGCAAAATAATGTTAGATTTATTGGATTCCCCACATTATTTTTAGCACCTACTGCATTGCAAATGCAACCTGAGACCCAACTTCTTTTGGATGGCTAGGAGGGTAATCATCACATGCTTCCTCCAAGCACCCTGGAGCCAGGATTGAAGACAAAATACTAATTAAAGACAAAATACTACTGGTAGATGTCTCTCCTAGAGTCTGTAAGTTTCTTAATAGTGGTGGTATGTGGTAAGTCCTTACTGTGTGCCAAACACTGTATTAAGCACTGGGTTGAATTCAAGATAATCAGGAGGCCATAGTTCCTGCCCACATGGGGCTCGCAATCTAAATAGTAGGGACTAGGATTTAATCCCTATTTTACAGATGAAGAAACCGAGGCCCAGAGAAGTTAAGTGACTTGCCCAAGGTCACGCAGCAGACAGGTGGTCCAGTGCACGGGTCTGGGAATCAGAAGGACATGGGTTCTAATCTCAGTTCCACCACTTGTCTGCTGTGTGACCTTGGGCATATCACTTCCCTTCTCTGTACCTCAGTTACCTCATCTGTACAATGGGCATTAAGACTATGAGACCCCTGTGGGAAATGGATCGCGTCCAAGCTGATTAGCTTGTATCTACCCAGCGCTTAGTACAGTGACTGGCACATAGCAAGCGCTTAACAAATGCCATAAAAATTTTAAAAAGTGGACGAGCTGAGATTAGAACCCAGGTCCTCTGCCTCTCAGGCCTGCGCTCTTTCCACTAGGCCGTGCCGCTTCTCTTGTGGGCAGACATCACATCTACTGTACTGTACTCTCCCAAGGGCTTAGTACAGTGTAGTGCACACAGTAAGCGCTCAATAAATGCCACCGATTGACTGATTCCGTTCATTAGAGCTATAAAGTGAAGCAGCCTTGAAACTTACCAAAAGTGGTGTTGATGGTGGGCTAAAACCTAATAGCTCTTGGATTGCAATCCTTTCTCTTCACCTGTTTTGTTTTTTCCACCCACCCTCGTTTCTTTTCCACACTTCATTTTTGGGTTAGTTTCTTCTATTCCTCTTCCACCAACTTAATTGATCCATAATTCCATTTTGATCCAAAATTCCTCTTCTTCAGCTTCAGGACAACCAAGAGTATCAAGGATGGGATTACTCCCTCGTAGTCCCTGGATTTCCCCGTTAACCACTGCTGGTTCACCAACTGTTATGGAAACCTCATTCATTCATTCATTCATTCGATCATATTTACTGAGCGCTTACCGTGTGCAGAGCACTGTACTAAGCAGCTGCTGTCTTCACCACCCCCTGCCCTACAGGTAGATCTCAACTTGTATCTGTGTCTCCCAGCTTTTATGGAAGCCTTCCGGCTCAAGATGGTCTTGGCTGCCGTTTTCAGGAGTCCCAGCCTTGTGCACCCAAAACGTCTTCACAAAGCCCAACGCATGAGTGATAGAGAGCGTGACAGCATGCTACTGAATTTGGGGCGCCCTTCAGGCAACCCTTGGCCATATCTTCACTTGGAACGTGCCCATTGGCAGCTGTGGGTAACCCCATGGTGGAGCAGGGGGGACATGGTAGGTAGGTGAAGAGAACCTCTCTGAGCCTGTATGACCACGAGTCAGTTCTTGGCCCTGACATCTAGAGGGGGAGTTTGCGTGTGAGGGGAAACTGGGCTACTAGAAAGCTAAATATGATGGGGAGAAAGAGCCAGGAAATGTGGGCCAGAAAAAAGATGATGAGCGGGCTGCATGATAAAAGAGAGAGCGGGGTGGAGGGGTTGAAGAGGAAGGCAAGAAGGGACAACAGTAGGATTTATGAAAAAATCATGGACTTACTGAACAGTGGTACTCTATGCTATAGCAGCAGCATTCAGAAGAAAGAGCTGAAACTTTAGTTTCAACACCTGAAGTGGAAACACAATAGGAAACATAAATTTCTTAAAAAGAGGCACCTGCGTTTTGTATCTTGCTAAGGAGCCATTTATGCCATATTACTCCTCGTGGTCAATTTCCTCTCCCTGAACTCTGACTGGCTGTTTTGGGCCTTCAACTCCTTCCTTAAGGAAACTCTCTTTCCAAAAGCTGATAACTTCCAGCTCTATTTCCTTTCCAAGACTTAGGCAGTATAATAATGAAGTGTCACCAAGAGAATGGCAAGCCCACGGTATTGCCCATGGGCATGAATCAAACCCTATGAGTTTGATGGGTTAGGAAAGGAGATGGGGAGCAAGTGGTGAGGGTGCCTTTTCCCTCAGACCCTGCTACCTGACTCTGACCTACCCCCTACCTTCCATCACCTCATCCACCCCTTTAAATCCTTACGCATCTGAATGAGTCCCAAATCTCCATCTTCAGGCCCGACCTCTCTCCGGCCCTAAGGTCTTATATTTCCCTCTACTTTTTGGACATCTCCACTAGGGTATTCCATTCCATTCCAACTTAATACATCACAGACTGTCTTTAACTTCTTCCCATCTAACTCCACTTACATTTCTAAATTTCTTTATCACTGTTGCCAATCGCACTCCTTCTTGTCCCACACACATATAACCTGGTGGTCACCTTTGACTCCTCTTCCTTTCTCATTTAATACTGACCCCTGCCCCCCAATCTTATCAAACCTTGTTGAGTCTTTTCACTGAAACGTTTTACAGATCAATCAATCACATTTATTGAGCACCTACTATGTGCAGAGCACCGTACTAAGTCCTTGGGAGAGCACCATAGAGCAGAATTAGCAGACGCACTCCCTGTCCACGAGAGACCCTCCCATTCCTCACTTCTTTCACAGACATTTAAAGTACTCAATCACCTCGTCCCCTCCTACCTCACCTTGCTACTCTCCTACTACAACCCAGCCCACACACTTTGGCCCTCTAATGTCATCCTTCTCACTGCACTTCGATCTCGTCCATCTCACCGCCGACCTCTTGCCCACGTCCTGCCTCTGGCCTGGAACACCCTCCCTCCTCGTATCCGTCAGGCAATTACTCTCCCCACCCTCAAAGCCTACTCAAGGCACATTTCCTCCAAGAGGCCTTTCCTAAATAAGCCCCTCCTTTCCTTTTCTCCCACTCCTTTCTGCATCACCCTGACTTAATCCCTTTATTCATCCCCTCTCCCAGCCCCACAGCACTTATGTACATATCTGTGATTTATTTATTTCTATTGTCTGTCTCCCCCTTTAGACTGTAAGCTCGTTGTGGGCAGGGAATCTGTTATATTGTTATACTGTCCTCTCCCAAGCGCTTAGTGCAGTGCTCTGCACACAGTAAGCGCTCAATAAATACGACTGACTGAATGACCGATACCCAAAACATCTTGAATTCCCCTTTCACTCACCAACATAAATCAGCTTTCTGAAACTCAGATAGGATCACATTACTCTTAAGACTCTTGACCACTGGCTCATCACCCATTGGGGTTTCCCTCAAACCTCACCAAACCCTTCTGTTACATCCCAGTTTGTACGTCCAACTTCCCCAAGATAATTCATTCATTCATTTAATCGTATTTATTGAGCACTTACTGTGTGCACAGCACTGGACTAAGCACTTGGAAAGTACAATTCAGCAACAAATAGAGACAATCCCTGTACACAAGGGCCACATACATCAATCTCCTCATCAGTCCCAACCCCGAAGAGGCAGCATGGGCTGGAAGTCAGAGGGCCTGGGCTCTAATCTCAGCTCTGCCAATTGCTTGCTGTGTGACCTGAGGCAAGTCACTTCACTTCTCTGTGCCTCAGTTCCCTCCAACTGGAAAATGGGGATTAAATACCTGTTCTCCCTCCTACTTAGATTGTGAGCCCCATGCAGAACAGGGACTGTGTCTGACCTAATTAACTTGTACCCCAGCACTTAGAACAGTGTTTGACACACAGTAAGCGCTAAACGAATACTATAACAAACACTCGATTCTCTCACTTCCGAGTGGTCTCTCCCACCATCTATCCCTCCTGCTTCTGTTTTTACATGCTGTTGTCTTGTACTTTTGCTTACCTCCCCAAATTAAACTGAAAGTCCCTTAAGGGAAGCGATCTTGTTTTAGCCAAGGTAGGCTGGCGGAAGTCATAAAGAATATTTTTTTATTTATTAAGCTGACAGATGACCATTATTTTTAAAAATCAGGATAATAATCTGCCTCCCAAAGTTTAAGCATGGACACGTCATTGATCTCTATGACTTTGTGCCTGTCTTCTACTTCTCTTGAAATTTCCCTCAGGGAGCAATATAGGGTTGCACAAAGACAGGTGCTCAATAAATCTTCTTCCTGATACAATGATGGCAAAGAAACTTGCTTTCCCTAACCCCTGTCGCATTCAAGCAGTGTGGCCTATATGGGGAAACGGCTCATGACCAGAGCTGTGATCGGCAGCCCACGCAACGAGCAATTCTGCCCATATGGATCAGCAGTCACCACCTTCACGCCTACCCCAAACTCAGCTTAAGCAATTATGGCCTAGTGGATAGAGCACGGGCCTGACAGTCAGGAGGCCCTGGGTTCTAATCCCTGCTCTGCCACTTGTCTGCTGTGTGGCCTGGAGCAAGTCACTTCACTTCTCTGGGCCTCAGTTCCCTCATCTGTAAGATAGATTTAAGACTTTGAGCCCTTTGTGGGACAGGGAATGTGTCCAACCTGATTATCTTGTATCCACCCCATGCTCAGAACAGTGCCTGGCACATAGTAGGTGCTTAATAAATACCACTATGATTATTATTATCATTTTTCCTTGTGTTGCTTTTCAAGTGGCACAAAGAAGCTCGGTGGCTAGCAGTCCTGGAGACTGCCAGACCCCAAGAAGGTGACTCTCTCCCCGAGCCGGGGTAAGAGCTGACCCAAAGGATAGACACCCTCTCCCTTCGTCTCCCCTCAGCACTGTGCTCGTTCGTTCAATTGTATATATTTTCATTACCCTATATATTTTGTTAATGAGATGTACATCACCTTGATTCTATTTATTGCTATTGTTTTTGTCTCTCTGCCTCCCCCGATTAGACTGTAAGCCTGTCAATGGGCAGGGACTGTTTCTATCTGTTGCTGATTTGTACATTCCAAGCGCTTAGTACAGTGCTCTGCACATAGCGCTCAGTAACCTCAACCACTGCTTTGGCCCACCTAGGCACTAAAATTCCTAAGTTCCCACAGTACCCATAGTATACACAGTTTGTATACTCTGTTCTCCTCCCTGTCTGTAATTTAAAGAGTCTGTCTCCTCTGCTAGATTGTAAACTCTTTGAAGGCAGGGATCGTGCCTCTTAGGTCTCATAATATCTCAAGCGCCACGTACAGAGCTCTGCAGCCAGTGGGCACTGAACAAATGCTAGCGATTGGATTGAGCGGTGAAAGTTGCTAGCCTAGCAGCCGAATAAATATATCCCCAGCCAGATGCTGCCTCCATTTAATCGGGCATTACTATTAGAACATAAGTCGGTCCAAACTCCTCCTTTTGTGAGGGGAAAATTCTGGCCCTTTTTGGAGGGTGTTGTGCACAGTGTTTCACAGTCATTGAAGGGATTCATTCATTCAATAGTATTTACTGAGTACTTACTATGTGCAGAGCACTGTACTAAGTGCTTGGAGTGTTCAATTCGGCAACAGATAGAGACCATCCCTGCCCAACGTCGGGCTCACAGTCTAATCGGGGGAGACGGACGGAGAAGAACAATGGCAATAAATAGAATAATTAGACTGTAAGCCCGGCGATTAGACTGTAAGCCCGTCAAAGGCAGGACTGTCTCTATCTGTTACCGATTTGTACATTCCAAGCGCTTAGTGCAGTGCTCTGCACATAGTAAGCGCTCAATAAATACCATTGAATGAAATAAATACTATTGAGTGAGATGGACGGCAGAGCCAAACAGAAAAAAACAATGACTCTCAGCGCTTCCCATTGTCTCCACGTCATCAGTAATGTAGAATCAGTGTGGTCTAGTAGATAGCACACGGACCTAGGAGTCAGAATGTTCTGTGTTCTAATCCCTGCTCCACTACTTTCAATAGTATTTCAATAGTATTTATTGAGCGCTTACTATGTACAGAGCACTGTGCTAGGCGCTTGGAATGTACAATTCAGAAACAGAGACAATCCCTGCCCAATGACGGGCTCACAGTCTAATTGACTGCTCTGTGACCTCGGGCAAGTCACTTCACCTCTCTGGTTAATAATAATAGTAATAATAATTGATAATTACGGTATTTGTTAAGTGCTTACTATGTGCCAAGCACTCTTCTTAGGGCTGGGGTAGATACAAAGTCAGGGGCCCTTAGCTTAATCCCCATTTTACAGATGAGGTAACTGAGACACAGAGAAGTGAAGTGGCTTGCCCAAGGTCCCCCAGCAGACAGGTGAGAAGCAGCGTGGCTTAGGGGCAAGAGCACAAGCTTGGGAGTCAGAGGACGTGGTTTCTAATCCTGGCTCTGCCACTTGTCTACTGGGTGACCTTGGGCAGGCACTTGACTTCTCTGTGCCTCATCTCTCTCCTTTGTAAAATGGGGATTAAGACTCTGAGCCCCACTTGGGACAACTTGATTCCCTTGTATCTCCCCCAGTGCTTGGAACAGTGCTTGGCACATAGTAAGTGCTTAACAAATACTGTTGTTATTTTTGTTCTGGTGGGGCTGAAGACCATCGATTTGTTTGGGGTTTTTTTTGAGGTTGTCCAGCAGGTCTCTCATATTATTATAAAGTGGCAGAGTGGAATTAGAACCCACGTCCTCTGACTCCGTGCTCTTTCTACTAAGCCACACTGCTGCTCTGGGCCTCAGTTCCCTCATCTGTAAAATGAGGATTGAGACCGAGCTTCCACAGGGACTGGGTAAACCCGATTTAGCTTGTATCTACTATGTGCAGCAAGACAAAGGTGGCACATAGTAAGCATTTAACGAATACCTTGAAAAAAAGTCTCTACCCCCCCCACCAAAGGCTCCTTGGTTGCTGCCATTCTCCCCTGTGTTTCAGATTTGTCCCCTGGGAAGGCGTGGGAAGCCCGTTGGGTTTCAGCTGGACAGTCCTGTGCCCAGCAGGGCCCACAATGGCTCTGGGAGGGAATGACAATGCCCAGCCCACTCCTTTCAATAGAAATAATCATAGTAATAATCATGCATTGTGGTATTTATTGCTATTGTTCTTGTCTGTCCGTCTCCCCCGATTACACTGTAAGCTCATCAAAGGGCAGGGACTGTCTCTATCTGTTATCCATTTGTACATTCCAAGCGCTTAGTACAGTGCTCTGCACATAGTAAGCACTCAATAAATACTATTGAATGAATGAATGAATGAATGAATGAATGACTGGTATTTAAGTGCCTACTATATGCCAAGCACTGTACTGAGCACTGGGATAGGAACAAAGTGATTAAAAATAATAATAATAATAATAATATTTGTTAAGCACTTACTATGTGCCAAGCTCTGTTCTAAGCACTGGGGTACCTACAAGGTAATCAGGATGTCCCCCATGGGACTCACAGTCTTCATGCCTGTCGAATCCCAGCTCTGCCACTTGTCAGCTGTGTGACTGTGGGCAAGTCACTTCACTTCTCTGTGCCTCAGTTACCTCATCTGTAAAATGGGGATGAAGACTGTGAGCCTCCCGTGGGATGACCTGATTACCCAGTATCTACCCCAGCGCTTAAAACAGTGCTTGGCACATAGTAAACGCTTAACAAATACCAACATTATTATTATTACAGATGAGGTAACGGAGGCACAGAGAAGTGAAGTGAGTTGCCCAAAGTCACCCAGTTGACAAGAGGAGGAGCGGGATTAGAACCCACGATCTCTGACTCCCAAGCCCGGGCTCTTTCCACTGAGCTACACTGATTGGGTTGGACACTTTCCTTATCCCACGTGGGATTCAGCCTAAAGTAGGAGGGAGAACAGGTGGGGAAACTGAGGCACGGAGCCATCAAGGTAACACGGCAGGCGACTGGTGGAGCTGTCCTCTGACTCCCAAACCCGCACTTTTTCCAGTGAGCCACACTGTTTCTCTGGGAGTCGGCAGGGTTCCCGGTATATGGATCATATCGGCGCTTAGAGCAGTGCTTGGTACATAGTAAGTGCTTAACGAGTACCATTATCATTATTGGCACCCGCCAAACTAATTCTCTTCCCCTCTTCAAAACCCTACTTAAAGCTCACCTCCTCCAAGAGGCCTTCCCAAACTGAGCTCCCCTTTTCCCTCTGCTCCCTCTACCCCCCTTCACCTCTCCGCAGCTAAATCTTCTTCTCCCCCCCTCCCTCTGCTCCTCCCCCTCTCCCATCCCCTCTGCACTGTACTCGTCCACTTGACTGTATATATCTTCATTACCCTATTTATTTTGTTAATGAGATGTACATCACCTTGATTCTATTTATTTGCTATTGTTTTAATGAGAGTTTCTTCCCCTTGATTCTATTTATTGCCATTGTTCTCATCTGTCCGTCTCCCCCGATTAGACTGTAAGCCCGTCAAAGGGCAGGGACTGTCTCTATCTGTTACCGATTTGTACATTCCAAGAGCTTAGTACAGTGCTCTGCACATAGTAAGCGCTCAATAAATACTATTGAATGAATGAATGAATGGACAGGTCCTACAATTTCAACGACATTCTTCTTCCGAGCTTAATTCCTCCTCTTCCACAAGCCCCAGATGGAGTCTCCCTTTCATTCAACTCCCAACTGCTACTTAAATTTGGGCACATTTTTCACTGCTACCCCACTATAACATAGACGTGTGGGGAGAGCTCCAATGCGGTGATCCTCAGCAGAGGACAGTCATTAAAGATGCTGCCAACCAAATTTCTTTTTCAGCTCGCCCGATCCATGCCTCAGAACTGCTAAAAGCAGGACAAGAGGTCATTTCTGTGCACTGTATAAGACTCTTTGGGGCAACAGCCTGAAGAAAATTGACATTTTCCTGCAATTTTCTGTTGGGTAAAATCAAACCAGGCAAGAAGTTGAGAAACAATATGTACCTTTGGCAGTACTCCAGGTCTTCTTGTCATACTCATAACCAAAGACTTTTCCATTTATTACCATCACTACTCGTGATGATGAAAAAGTAGCTGCTGAGATCTTGGGAATTCCCACCTAAGACATCATTATTGATACTGAGCATTATTGATATAGCAACATGATCAGGAACTCTAAATATTACTTATGCATATATACGTAGATATAATCTTATTTAACCCGCTTGCAAAATTTTCTTGGACTTCAAGCAAGGTGGGAAAAAAAATGCTTTAAAAGTTATAATCTCATAAATCCAGACCCCACATATTCAAGAAATTCAGTTATCCAGATTTGCACCCAAATTACAACTAGATGATGATGGGCTCAGAGCTCTCAGTCACGACTCAGAAAAGACATTTCAGAGTCACTGTTGACTGTCCTATTTAATCATTAAGCCAATATGCAGAAGCACCCAAAACCCCCCAGCGAATGCTGGACATTACCTGGGAAGGGGACAAGTAGATAATCAAACCAAAGACACTGTTTTGTCCCAGTATAAAACCATGGACCACCTACACCCAGAATCCTCTGAATAGTTCTTGTCACTCTCCCAAATATAGCTGAAGATGGTACAGAGAAGGGCAACCAAGATGATCAGGGGAATGGGGAAGCTTCCTTATGAGGGTAGCCTAAAAGAATGCATGATCATCAATGGTATTTATTGAGTCCTTACTATGGGCAGAGCCCTGTACGAAGCGCTTGGGAGAGTACAGTACAAAAGAGAGAAGCAGTGTGTGGCCTAGTGGATAGAGCAAGTGTCTGGGAGTCTGAAGACCCTGAGTTCTAATCCCAGCTCTGCCACTTGTCTGCTGTGTGAGGTAAATCCAGACCTCACTTCACTTCTCTGGGCCTCAGTAACGTCATCTGCAAAACGGGGATTAAGGCTGCGAGCCCTGAGTGGCACAGGGACTGTGTCCAACTTGATTAGCTTGTATCTACCCCAGTGCTTAGAACAGTGCTTGGCACATAGTAAGCGCTTAATAAATACCATTAAAAAAAAAAGAAAAACAGAGTTGGCAGATACATTCCCTGCCCAAAACAAGCTTACAGTCCAGAGGAGGAGGTGATAGGACTCTGCAAATTAAAGGGCTGCAGGCTGACAGGAAATTTACAGACTCATGAAGGGCGTGGACACGGTGAGTGAGAAATTACTGTCCACCAAATATCTCCCTCCCAGGACAGGGGCTATCCACTAAAGCCCGAATGTGATAGGAGCTTCATAACAAGGCAAAGGAAATACTGATTTGCATATTACTGAGTGGTAAGCGTATGGAATCTTTTACAAGAGAATGTCATGCAGGCCAAAATGGTAAGTGGGTTCCAGAAGGATTCGAATACATTCACAGACAAGCAGTCTGCAATAGGTTACTGGAGAGTTAAGAATGTAGA
Organism: Ornithorhynchus anatinus; assembly: GCF_004115215.2. Taxonomy (NCBI): domain Eukaryota; kingdom Metazoa; phylum Chordata; class Mammalia; order Monotremata; family Ornithorhynchidae; genus Ornithorhynchus; species Ornithorhynchus anatinus. The sequence goes on from NC_041749.1 coordinate 105,659,681, forward strand.
GAGGAAAAAATGGAGATTTTAGATGTCCCATCCCTTACATTTTGGATGGGGGTCCAGTAGAACGATCCTCACAGAGTTTCTCCAACTATCCTGTGGCCAACTGCTAAAGACAGATCCTGGCTTCAATCCAACAGTGGTCTAACCAGGTAATATGGCCTTGCTGATTGTCTTATGTGCTTCTGGCGGTAGAGTTTCACTGGACAAGGAGTTGCCCACGCTGTTCGAACACCAAAGGTGCCAACTTAGCACTTATATACTGTAGAGTTCTTCAATATCTCTTTTACCTCGCCCTTTCTGTTCATTCTTGTCCCTTATCATTTCTTCACATTTTCCTTGCCCTTTCATTTTAGGGCCTCTTTATCCCCCTCTTCATTCTGGTGTTGTTTTGAAAATAATCTTGTATCTACCGCAGTACCGCGCCTGACACAGTCGGCCCTTAACAGATAGCATTAAAAAAAAATGGAAACAGATCTTTTTGCATGGTCAAAACATTAAAAAGGGACCATTAATGTCAGTTACCTTTTGTTCCCAAAGGGGACAATACGAAAGGAAGTATGCTTAGATGGCAGTGAGAGCTGGGTTAGATATAAGGAAGAATCGGTGGTTTTAATGCTGATAAAACACTAGAGTAACCAACCAAGTGAGACTGTGGAATCACCGTCTCTGGTTCCCAGTTTAAATTCTCAAATCCTCTCTTCCCAAACAGAATTCTAATTACGCGCCACGATATCCTCCACTCCTTAAGCAATATAAACAGTACCTGCATGCTTTTAGGGATGGAAAGTGGAATAAGGCTACTTTCAAAGTTGTTTCTTGTAAGAAAAACATGGATTCTAAAAAAAAAAAGAGTAAAATTGAATGAGAGAGAAAGGAATTTAAGCTAAAGAGGTTTCTCAAACACAGCTACTCTTTAAATTAGAAATTAATTAACTAGAAGAAAATGTCTGCCCCTGAGGAGAACTCTTTTGGCTCGGTCTTTGCTATTTGTAAGTTGTTGTTGTCTTACGCTGTGGAGTCGTGTCTGACCGATAGCGACGCCATGGACGCATCCCTCCCAGAATGCCCTACCTCCATCTGCAATCATTCTGGTAGTGGATCCATACTTTTCTTGGTAAAAATCCGGAAGCGGTTTACCACTACCTCCTTCCACGCAGTAAACCTGAGTCTTTGCCCTCGACTCAGCCCAGCCCGGGTGAGTTTTGACTTGTAGCAGATGGCCTTCCACTCGCTAGCCACTGGCTAAGCTAGGAATGGAATGGACAGGCCTCTGCTTGACTCTCCCTCCCATAGCCGAGACTGGTTGAGTACTGGAAACTCTCCAGGTGCGACCCTGACTTAATAATAACATGGTATCATTTCAAAGTACAACTCTACCAACCGCTAACCTCTCCTGGACAAAGGAGACAACTAGGAGGGATTTAGAGTGCCATCTTGGTTCTAGTAGAAGTGAACCTTGAGTTGGGAAATTTTCTCCAGAGCATAAATACTTGAAGGCTACAGGGTCAGAGTCCAGAACACGCAAGAATACAGGTTAGTGCTGGTCTGAGACTGTCAAAGAGAAAAACTAGCAGGGAGCTCTTCTGTCTTCCAGGCAAATGGAAATGAAGTAACTCCACTAGAGCAGAGGCTTTGAAGAGATTGTGAAACCAAAAGACGGAATCAAAAACAGGACCAGGCGTTACAAATGGTAAATGCAAGTGCCTGAAAAGGAGCAATCTTTCTGTTTTGTGTGTGTGCGTACATCCTGGAAGGCACTGACAATCACGCAACTGTCTCTTCAGCCTTCTCAGCACATATCAGCAATGTCATCTCCAAAGCTGAAGAACAGCTCCATCCAAAATATAGAAATTTTCTGCTGAACTGAGGAGTGTTACCTTTCTCAGTGGAGCACCAAGCAATTATAGATATCTAGGTAGCTCCTGCAGTGGTACAGAGGAGGCAGGGAAAGGATTCACTCCATTTTTTTCTCTTTTTTTTTTATATCTAGCATCTTTGTCCAAGAGGGCACAGGGAAAGAGATTGAGACTAAGACTGCAAATGTGCTACATGCACAGTGAACAGCAGGGCAAGTTGCTGCAACAAAATATCCCCTTGGATGCCTTGGAGTAACAGGAGAGATTCTGAACCTCTTTTATTAAGACTCTTGGAGAAGCAGCATGGTGTAGGCGATAGAGCCCGGGCCTGGGAGTCAGAAGGTCATGGGTTCTAGTCCCGACTCTGCCACTTGTCTGCTGGGTGACCTCTGGCACGTCACTTCACTTCTCTGTGCCTCAGTTGCCTCATCTGGAAAATGAGGATTGAGACTGTAAGCTCCACGTGGGACAGGGACTGTGTCCGACCCGATGAGCTCGTATCCACTCCAGCGCTTAGGCCAGTGTCTGGCACATAGTAAGCCCTTAACAAATACCATAATTATTAAGTAGTGCTACTGAAATTAAGGAATGTCTCAAAGAGGCAGAACAAGAGGGGAAAACAAAATCCTGTGCCAGTCATTAGAGCACATTCTAAGCCTGTTATATTTGAGTTTAAAATGAAGAGAAAAATCAGCATCTTTCTTGACCATGACAGAAAATCTATACCAATCAATCAATCAGTTGTAGTTAACGGGCGCTTACTATGTGCAGAGCACTGTACTAAGTGCTTGGGAGAGTACAATGCAACAGAATTAGCAGACATGTTCCCTGAGCGTGGCTCAGTGGAAAGAGCATGGGCTTTGGAGTCAGGGCTCATGAGTTCGAATCCCAGCTCTGCCACTTGTCGGCTGTGTGACTGTGGGCAAGTCACTTAACTTCTCTGGGCCTCAGTTCCCTCATCTGTAAAATGGGGATTAAGACTGTGAGCCCCACGTGGGACAACCTGATTCCCCTATGTCTACCCCAGCGCTTAGAACAGTGCTCGGCACATAGTAAGCGCTTAACAAATACCAACATTATTATTAAGCTTACAGTCTAGAGTCTACTGTCTACAATCCACAGAGCAGTTTAAACCTAACACATTAGTGAAAACAAAGGTTTTGATTAGCAGTCTCTTACCCCAGAAAGAGAGCTAGATTATAGTTGCAGGGATGACGAATCAATAGCGGTGAAACAGACTCAAAAGTCAGCTTGTCCTAGGAAGATAACATTGAAATCTTAGTAGTCATCACATAGTTCAGATAAAAAACTTATACATATTTCTGTGAAACTCTTGCCATGGTTGCCCAACAAAGCTTGTGCTTACTATACACCAGGCACTGGGGTGGATACAAGCAAATCGGGTTGGACACAGTTCTTGTCCCGCATCTTCTGCCACTGACCTACTGGGCGAGCTTGGGCAAGTCATTTAACCTCTCTGTGCCTTTCTTTATCTGTAAAATGGTGATAAAATAACTGCTTTCCCTACTTCTTAGACAGCGAGCCCGACATGGGACAAGAACTCTGTCTTGTCTGATGATGTACCTTCACCGGCACATGGCCCAAAAGCAAATAATAAATGCCATAATAATCATTGTAATAATTATCAACCCAAGGTTAGATAAGAGAAGCAGCGTGGCGCAGTGGAAAGAGCACGGGCTTTGGAGTCAGGGCTCATGAGTTCGAATCCCAGCTCTGCCACTTGTCAGCTGTGTGACTGTGGGCAAGTCACTTAACTTCTCTGTGCCTCAGTTCCCTCATCTGTAAAATGGGGATTAAGACTGTGAGCCCTACGTGGGACAACCTGATTCCCCTGTGTCTACCCCAGCGCTTAGAACAGTGCTCTGCACATAGTAAGCGCTTAACAAATACCAACATTATTATTATAAGAGCTGTGAAGACTCCAAGGAAGGGGCTGGTTCAACTAACTCAGTGTCACACACGGGTCTGAAGGAGACTGGACGAAGGAAAAGAAGCAATCCACAGAACTGAAAAAAACCCAAGAGGGTCTGGGAAAGAGACCAGAGTTGGGGGGGATAACGTCCCCTGCGCTCCCCCTACACTCTGCCACCCCTTCGATGGACTGAGGAACGGAAGTCAGTGGATCAATCAATCATACCGATTGAGCGCCTACTGTGTGCATAGCACTGTACTTGGGAAACTACGATATAACAGAGCTCCAGGAATGAGAGTGAGAAGGAGGAAGGGGAATCCTCAACAGAATGGACTACTACCCCCCTAATTAGTTGGGTTTACGCCCTTCTGTGTGCCCTTCTCTCCAGGAGAGAGGTCAGAAGGGTGAGGATTCTTTTCTTCTTCAGTACAATGCTTTGCACACAACAACATGGATGCCAGCAACAATATCTGTGCCTCTGCATCAAGACCCTTTTCTCCACTCCTCAACCAATCAATCAATCAATCATATTTATTGAGTGCGTACTGTGTGCATAGCACTCTACTTGGGAAACTACGATATAACAGAGCTCCAGGAATGAGAGTGAGAAGGAGGAAGGGGAATCCTCAACAGAATGGACTACTACCCCCCTAATTAGTTGGGTTTACGCCCTTCTGTGTGCCCTTTCATTCATTCATTCAATTCAATAGTATTTATTGAGCGCTTACTATGTGCAGAGCACTGTACTAAGCGCTTGGAATGAACAAGTCAGCAACAGATAGAGACAGTCCCTGATGTTTGACGGGCTTACAGTCTAATTGGGGGAGACAGACAGACAAGAACAATGGCAATAAATAGAGTCAAAAGGAAGAACATCTCGTAAAAACAATGGCAACTAAATAGAATCAAGGCGATGTACATTTCATTAACAAAATAAGGTCAGAAGGTGAGGATTCTTTTCTACTTTAGTACAATGCTTTGCACACAACAACATGGATGCCAGCAACAATATCTGTGCCTCTGCATCAAGACCCTTTTCTCCACTCCTCAACCAGTCAATCAATCAATCATATTTATTGAGTGTGTACTGTGTGCAGAGCACTGTACTAAGCACTTGGGAGAGTGCAATATAACAGAGTTGGGAGACATGCTCCCTGTTCACAGTGAGTTTACGGTCTAGAGGGGGAGACAGACATTAATATAAAAAAAAAATTATGGATAGGTACCTAAGCTCTTTGGGGCCGAGGGAGGGAATGAATAAAGCGTGAGAATCCCAATGCAAGGGCGAAGCAGAAGGGAATGGGAGAAGAGGAAATGAGGGCCTAGTCATTCCCTCTTCCTTCCTGGCGATGAGTCGGGAATGGAGGGTCAGGCCCCACGCTCGACCTAGCCCCAATGTGGTCCCCCGTGACCTTTAATGAGTCCTCTTTTTCCAATGTCCCTGGCCAATAGGGTGGTCCATAATGTTCTTCTGATTCACAGTAAAGCAAATATAAATAAAGCAGTCCTCTACTGGAACGCCCTATATTGATTTGGAAGAGATGGAAGTCATTTGCTACTAAACCTTGGATCGCCCAGAAGCTCAATGCAGAAGAGCTTTGGGACATCTTGTCCAACATTTACAATTCCAAGAACAGAGAAAGCTTTATCAAAAGTCTTTTGAGAAGTGCTGAACAAACTTACTTCTAAATCTGCACCTTCTTTAGGAAAGAGCTTTCCAGTTCTCACCAGTGTTTCAGTACTGTAAGAAATGACATAAAACTGAAGATCATTATCATCATCATTAATCAACTGAATCTACCTCATAGTAACCAGACCTACTTGACTCTGCTAAAACTCACATTCATCAGAGGCATCATCTTCTTAACACTAATGTCTCTTTAAACAATAACAGCGATAACTGTGGTGCGCTAAGCACTTACGTGCCAAGCACTGTGGGAGATACAGGATAAACAAGAAAAAAATAAATCAATGGCATTTAATGAGCACTTACTGTGTACTGAGCACTTGGGAGAGTATGATACAACAGAGGTGGTAGGCATGTTCCCTGTCCACAAGGACTTATGGTCTAGGGGGAGGGATGGACATTGACAAATTATAGATATGTACATAAGTGCCATGGGGCTGAGGGTGAATATCGAGTGCTTAAGGGGTAGGGGTGCACAGGCAACGCTGAAGGGAGAAGGAGTAGGGGAAAAAAAGGGCTTAACTGGGGAAGGCCTCTTGGAGGAGATGAGATTTTAATAAGGCTTTGAAGACAGGGAGAGGTCCAGGTCAGAGGGAGGACACCGGCAAGGGATTGGCGAGATAGACGAGATTGAGATTGAATAAACTGGCGCTACAGGAGCCAAGTGTGCAGCTTGGGTTGTAGCAAGGACATCAATGAGGTAAGGTAGGAGAGGGTGAGCTAATTGAGTGTTTTAAAGCCGACGGTAAGGAATTCGCATATGATACGGAGGTGGATGGATGGTCAGCCACTGGAGGTTCTTGAGGAGTGGAGAGACATGGGCTGAACCTTTTTTTAGAAAAATGAACTGGGCAGCAGAGTGAAATATGGACCAGAGTGAGGAGAAACACTCCTCCCGTCCCCCCTCCTCTCCTCTCTCCCACCACCCAACCTTCTCCTAGGCCCTTCCTCCTGCCCACAATACATAGCTGCAGGACCACAGTTCTTCTCCCCATTTTCAAAGCCCTTCTAAAAGCCACATCTCCTCCAGAAGATCTCCCTTATTCACTTCCCTGCTCCCCAAGTTCTGTCCCCTCAATGCTTCTGCATTCACGGCTACCATTTGCACTCCCATTACTTAAGCACTTATTCAAAAACAAATCCAGTTTTCCTTCTTCCTCCTATCTGTAAACTATTGTAGTGACTGTCTCTCTAATCCTGCAAGCTCCTCGTGGGCAGAAATCATGTCTACTAGTTCTGTTGTGCCCTCCCATGGGCTTGGACAGTGGCCTGCATGCAGCAGGAGCTCAGGAAATACCGCTGATTCTTTCTGGTCAATCAGTAGTATTTCCTGAGCGCTTACAGTATGCGGAGCACCGTACTAAACGCTTTGTAGAGTCCAACCCAACAGAGTTGGTAGACCTGTTCCCTGCCCGTGACGAGTTCAAAGTCGAACTGGGATTATTATTATTCTCCCTGCACCTCTCTGTATTCGTCTCGGTTTAGCTGGGGGACGGGGTGTCAATGGGACCCCAGGCCCAGCAGGTCGATGGCTCCGGGCCGCCACCCCCCAAAACACTCTGGGTCGAGAAGCACTGTGGCTCAGTGGAAAGAGCCCGGGCTTGGGAGTCGGAGGATGTGGGTGCTAATCCCCGTTCCACCACTTCGCTGCGTGATCTTGGGCAAGCCGCTTAATAATGATGATGGCATTTGTTAAGCGATTACTACATGCGAAGCACTGTTCTAAGCGCTGTGGAGGATACAAGGTGATCAGGTGGTCCCACGTGGGGCTCACAGTCTTCATGCCCATTTTCCAGTTGAGGGAACTGAGGCCCAGAGAAGTGAAGTGACTTGCCCCAAGTCACCCGGCTGACAAGTGGCGGGGGCAGAATTTGAACCCGTGACCTCTGACTCCCCAGCCTGGGCTCCTTCCGCCGAGCCACGCTGCTTCAGCTTCTCTGGGCCTCAGTTCCCTCACCTGTAAAATGGGGACAAAGACCGTGAGCGGGGGCCCACTTCATGACCTTGTATGTCTTGTTTTTGCTTTGCTCTGTTTGCTCTGCCGTCCATCTCCCCTGATTAGACTGTGAGCCCGTCATGGGGCAGGGATCCTCTCTGTTGCTGAATTGTAATAATAATAATAATGATGTCGGTAGTTGTTAAGCGCTTACTATGTGCCAAGCACTGTTCTAAGAGCAGGGGGCGGGGGTGAAATACAAGGTGATCAGGTGGTCCCACTTGGGGCTCACAGTCTTCATCCCCATTTTCCAGATGAGGTCCAGTGAAGTGAAGTGACTTGCCCAAAGTCACACAGCTGGGATGAGAACGCATGACCTCTGACTCCCCAGCCCGGGCTCTTTCCACTGAGCTATGCTACATTCCAAGTGCTTAGTACAGTGCTCTGCACAGAGTAAGCGCTCAATAAATTGGGAAGCAACGTGGCTCAGTGGAAAGAGCGCGGGCTTGGGAGCCAGAGGTCATGGGTTCGAATCCTGCCTCTGCCCCTTGTCAGCTGGGTGACTGTGGGCAAGTCACTTCACTTCTCTGTGCTTCAGTGACCTCATCTGTAAAACAGGGATTAATTGTGAGCCTCACGTGGGACAATCTGACGACCCTGTATCTCCCTCAGCGCTTAGAACGGTGCTCTGCACATAGTAAGCGCTTAACAAAAACCAGCATTATTATTCTCTGTGCTTCAGTTCCCTCATCTGGAAAATGGGGATGAAGACCGATTAGACTGTAAGCCCATCAAAGGGCAAGGACTGTCTATCTGTTGCCGACTTGTTGATTCCAAGCGCTTAGCACAGTGCTCTGCACATAGTAAGCGCTCAATAAATACTATTGAATGAATGAACTGTGAACCTCACGTGGGACCACCTGACGACCCCGTATCTCCTCCAGCGCTTAGAACGGTGCTCTGCACATAGTAAGCGCTTAACAAAAACCAGCATTATTATTCTCTGTGCCTCAGTTCCCTCATCTGGAAAATGGGGATGAAGACTGTGAGCCTCACGTGGGACAACCTGACGACCCCGTATCTCCCCCAGCGCTTAGAACGGTGCTCTGCACATAGTAAGCACTTAACAAATACCAACATTATTATTATTATTATTATTAATAAATAGGAATGAATGACTGAATGTATGAATCTCCCCCAGCGCTCAGCTCACGGTAAGCCCTTAAGAAACCCCATCACTCTCATTTCTGCCCCTCCCCCGGGGCGGGGTCCTCCCGACCTGCAAGGATTGAGAGCGCCAACGAGAGAGCCGAAGCTCAGCGCCAGCCCCGCCACTGGCGCCAGCCATCTCGGCCCGCCGCCCATGGTCGGGGACGAGACGTCGGCCGCCAACGGTCGTCGGGCCGCCCGGCCCCCCGGGCGCTCGGCCGGACTTCTTTCTCGAGCCGACGGCCCGTTGGCCGCCCCCTCCGCGACGATGCCTGGAACTAGTCCGCGGCTGGAAATGCCGCAGGTGCTTTTCATTAATTCAGTCAATAGTATTTATTGAGCGCTTGCTATGCGCAGAGCACTGTACTAAGCGCTTGGAATGTACAAATCGGTGACAGATAGAGACAGGCCCTGCCCTTCGACGGGCTTACAGTCTAATCGGGGAGGACAGGCAGACAAGAACAATGGCAATAAATAGAATCGAGGGGAAGAACATCTCATTAAAATAATAGCAAATAAATAGAATCAAGGCGATGTACATCTCATTAACAAAATTAATAGGGTAATGAAAATATATACAGTTGAGCGGACGAGTACAGTGCTGAGGGGAAGGGAGAGGGGGAGGAGCAGAGGGAAAGGGGGGAAAAGAGGGCTTAGCTGAGGGGAGGTGAAGGGGGCTGGAGGGGGAGCAGAGGGAGCAGAGGGAAAAGGGGAGCTCAGTCTGGGAAGGCCTCTTGGAGGAGGTGAGCTGTAAGTAGGGTTTTGAAGAGGGGAAGAGAATTAGTTTGGCGGAGGTGAGGAGGGAGGGCGTTCTAGGACCGCGGTAGAACGTGGGCCAGGGATCGCCGGCGGGATAGGCGAGAACGGGGGCCGGTGAGGAGGTGGGCGGTAGAAAGAGAGAAGGGAGGAGAGGTAGGAGGGGGCAAGGTGATGGAGAGCCTTGAAGCCTAGAGTGAGAAGTTTTTATTTCGGGCGGAGGTTGATAAGTAACCACTAGAGGTTTTTAAGAAGGGGAGTGACATGCCCAGAGAGTTTCTGCAGGAAGATAAGCCTTTTGGTTTTTTTCTCTCGCTCCCTCTCTTCCACCTGACCCCTCGACGCCGTGTCGGCGAGGGGAGACGTCGCACTCATTTGTCCCCCCTCTTCCACCACCCCCTCCCGCCCTCCCCGGACCCTGACGCGTAACAATAACAATAATGATGATGATGGTATTTCTTAAGCGCTTACTATGTGCCAAGTCCTGCTCTAAGCACTGGGGTGATAATTATAATAATGATGGTATCTGTTAATAATGATAATGTTGGTATTTGTTAAGCGCTTACTATGTGCAGAGCACTGTTCTAAGCGCTGGGGGAGATATAGGGTCATCCCGTTGTCCCACGTGGCGCTCCCAGTCTTCATCCCCATTTTACAGATGAGGGAACTGAGGCACAGAGAAGTGAATGACTTGCCCACAATCACACAGCTGACACGCGATTCGAACCCATGACCTCTGACTCCCAAGCCCGGGCTCTTTCCACTGAGCCACGCTGCTTCTCTGCTGCTCTCAGCGCCGAGGTGATGATAATAATGATGATGATAGTATTGTTAAGCGCTTACTATGTGCCAAGTACTGCTCTAAGCGCTGGGATGATAATAATAATGATGGTATCTGTTAAGCGCTTACTATGTGCCAGTACTGCTCTAAGCGCTGGGGTGATAATAATAATGATGATGATGGTATTGTTAAGCGCTTACTATGTGCCAAGTACTGCTCTAAGCGCTGGGGTGCTGATAACAATAATAATAATAATAATTGTGGTATTTGTTAAGCGCTTACTATGTGCAAAGCACTCTTCTAAGCGCTGGGGGATACAAGGTGATCAGGTTGTCCCAAATGGGGCTCACAGTTTTAATCCCCATTTTACAGATGAGGGAACTGAGGCACAGAGAAGTTAAGTGACTTGCCCAAGGTCACACAGCTGACTAGCGGCGGAGCCGGGATGATGGTACTTGTTAAGCGCTTACTATGTGCCACGTACTGCTCTAAGTGCTGGGGTGATAATGATGATGATGGTATTGTTAAGCGCTTACTATGTGCCACGAACTGCTCTAAGCGTTAGGGTGATAATAATAATGATGATGATGGTATTTATTAAGCGCTTACTATGTGCCGAACACTGTTCTAAGCGCTGGGGTAGATACAGGGTTCTCAGGTTGTCCCACGTGGGGGCTCACTAGCTTCATCCCCATTTTGCAGATGAGGGACTGAGGCCCAGAGAAGACAAGTGACTTGCCCAAAGTCGAACAGCTGACAAGCAGTGGAGCCGGGAGTAGAACCGGCGACTTCTGACTCCCTTTTTCCTCGAAGCCACGCTGCTTCCCCACCGTGTTAACACCGTGTTCGCGAGGCGGGAGGGCCAGCAATCAATCAGTGGTATTTATTGAGCTCTTACTGTGTGCAGGGCACTGTACTAAGCGCTTGAGAGAACCCAGTACAACAATATCACAGACACATTCCTTACCCATATACAATAACATCTGGATGGCAACTTTTTTCATAATATAGCTTTTCTTCACCCATCGCGAAGTAAGTGTGGCTCACTGGAAAGAGCCCGGCTTGGGCGTCAGAGGTCTTGGGTTCTCTGCCACTTGTCAGCTGTGTGACTGTGGGCAAGTCACTTAACTTCTCTGTGCCTCAGTTCCCTCATCTGTAAAATGGGGATTAAAACTGTGAGCCCCACGTGGGACAACCTTTCATTCAATAGTATTTATTGAGCGCTTACTATGTGCAGAGCACTGTACTAAGCGCTTGGGATGAACAAGTCGGCAACAGATAGAGACAGTCCCTGCCGTTTGACGGGCTTACAGTCTAATCGGGGGAGATGGACAGACAAGAACAATGGCACTAAACAGCGTCAAGGGGAAGAACATCTCGTAAAAACAATGGCAACTAAATAGAATCAAGGCGATGTACAATTCATTAACAAAATAAATAGGGTAACGAAAATATATACAGTTGAGCGGACGGGTACAGTGCTGTGGGGATGGGAAGGGAGAGGTGGAGGAGCAGAGGGAAAAGGGGAAAATGAGGCTTTAGCTGCGGAGAGGTAAAGGGGGGATGGCAGAGGGAGTAGAGGGGGAAGAGGAGCTCAGTCTGGGAACGCCTCTTGGAGGAGGTGATTTTTAAGTAAGGTTTTGAAGAGGGAAAGAGAATCAGTTTGGCGGAGGTGAGGAGGGAGGGCGTTCCAGGACCGCGGGAGGACGTGACCCAGGGGTCGACGGCGGGATAGGCGAGACCGAGGGACGGCGAGGAGGTGGGCGGCAGAGGAGCGGAGCGTGCGGGGTGGGCGGTAGAAAGAGAGAAGGGAGGAGAGGTAGGAAGGGGCAAGGTGATGGAGAGCCTTGAAGCCTAGAGTGAGGAGTTTTTGTTTGGAGCGGAGGTCGATAGGCAACCACTGGAGTTGTTTAAGAAGGGGAGTGACAGGCCCAGATCGTTTCTGCAGGAAGATGAGCCGGGCAGCGGAGTGAAGAATAGACCGGAGCGGGGCGAGAGAGGAGGAAGGGAGGTCAGAGAGAAGGCTGACACAGTAGTCTAGCCGGGAAATAACGAGAGCCCGTAATAGTAAGGTAGCCGTTTGGGTGGAGAGGAAAGGGCGGATCTTGGCGATATCGTAGAGGTGAAACCGGCAGGTCTTGGTAACGGATAGGATGTGTGGGGTGAACGAGAGGGACGAGTCAAGGATGACACCGAGATTGCGGGCCTGCGGGACGGGAAGGATGGTCGTGCCATCCACGGTGATGGAGAAGTCTGGGAGCGGACCGGGCTTGGGAGGGAAGATGAGGAGCTCAGTCTTGCTCATGTTGAGTTTTAGGTGGCGGGCAGACATCCAGGTGGAGACGTCCCGGAGGCAGGAGGAGATGCGAGCCTGAAGGGAGGGGGAGAGGACAGGGGCGGAGATGTAGATCTGCGTGTCATCTGCGTAGAGATGGTAGTCAAAGCCGTGAGAGCAAATGAGTTCACCGAGGGAGTGAGTGTAAATGGAGAACAGAAGAGGGCCAAGAACTGACCCTTGAGGAACTCCAACAGTTAAAGGATGGGAGGGGGAGGAGGCTCCAGCGTAGGAGACCGAGAATGATCGGCCAGAGAGGTAAGAGGAGAACCAGGAGAGGACAGAGTCCGTGAAGCCAAGGTGAGATAAGGTACGGAGGAGGAGGGGATGGTCGACAGTGTCAAAGGCAGCAGAGAGGTCAAGGAGGATCAGAATGGAGTAGGAGCCATTGGATTTGGCAAGAAGGAGGTCATGGGTGACCTTAGAGAGAGCAGTCTCGGTAGAGTGGAGGGGACGGAAGCCAGATTGGAGGGGGTCTAGGAGAGAATGGGAGTTAAGGAATTCTAGGCATCGATTGTAGACGACTCGTTCTAAGATTTTGGAAAGGAAGGGTAGTAGGGAGATAGGACGATAACTGGAGGGGGAAGTGGGGTCAAACCTGATTCCCCTATGTCTACCCCAGCGCTTAGAACAGTGCTTGGCACATAGTAAGCGCTTAACAAATACCAACATTAAATTAAATTAAATCCCGGCTCCACCGCTTGCCAGGTGTGTGACTTTGGGCAAGTCATTTAACTTCTCTGGGCCTCAGTTACCTTATCTGTAAAATGGGGATTAAAACTGTGATTCCCACGTGGGACAACCTGATCACCTTGTATCCCCCCCAGTGCTTAGAACAGTGCCTTGCACATAGTAAGCGCTTAACAAATACCACCTTTATTATTATTAAGTGCCTGCGGGGCGACACCTTGCAGTTGTTTTCTCTCTTTTCCTCATTCATTCATTCAATTGTATTTATTAAGCACTTACTGTGTGCAGAGCCCTGTACTAAGCGCTTGGGAAACTAGATTACAACAATAAACAGTGACATTCCCTGCCCACAACCAGCTCACAGTCTAAAGGGGGGGGGAGGCAGACATCAATACAAATAAATAAAATGACAAATATATACAGAAGTGCTGTGGGGCCAGGGGTGGAGGGGGAGAGCAAGTCAGGGCAGTGCAGGAGGGAGAAAAGTGGGGCTTGCTTAGACCAGTGCTTGGCACATAGTAAGCGCTTAACAAATACCATAATTATTATCAACAGTGGTGCACTTTTCCTGGTCCTTTACCGCTTTCCTTCCCAAGACCCTGCTCCTTCAACGCCCTGCCCTCAGAGACTGGGCCTGCATGGCCAGAAGCTGCAGTTTTTCTTTCATTCAATCGTATTTATTGAGCGCTTCCCGTGTGCAGAGCACTGTACTAAGCGCTTGGAATGGACAATTCGGCAACAGAGACAATCCCTGCCCAACAACGGGCTCACTGTCTAAACGGGGGAGACAGACAACAAAACCCTCAGTGTCACGTCTCGGAGGCCACCGGTTGTGGACAGGGAATCTATCTCCCAAGTGCTCAGTACAGTGCTCTGCACCGAGTAATCGCTCAATAAAAATGATTCATTGATCACTGACTATTGATCAGTACTAATGCCTGTCCCCCTCTAGACTGTAAATTCGTGGTGGGCAGGGCAGGTGGGCAGTTTCATTGTACCCTCCCCAAGCGCTTAGTACGGTACTCTGCACTGAGTAAGCGCTCAATAAAAATGACTTATTGATTCGCTGTCCCCCTCTAGACTGTAAACTCGTTAATAGCTATAATAATGATGGTATTTGTTAAGTGCTTACTATGTGCCAACCACTCTTCCAAGCGCTGGAGTAGATACAGGGTCATCGGGTTGCCCCACGAGGTGCTTGCAGTCTCAATCCCCATTTTATAGGTGAGATGACTGAGGCACAGAGAAGTTAAGCGGCTTGCACAAGGTCACAGAGCAGACAAGTGGCACGATTAGAACCCACGCCCTCGGACTCCCAAGCCCGTGTTCCTGCCACTAAGCCACACTGCTTCTCGTGGCAGGCAGGGAACGTGTCTACCAACTCTATTTCATTCATTTGTGGGGCAGCGTGGCTTAGTGGAAAGAGCACAGGCTTGGGAGTCAGAGGTCATGGGTTCTAATCCCGGCTCCGCCGCTCTTCTGCTATGTGACCTTGGGTAAGTCACTTCACTTCACTGTGCCTCCGTTACCTCATCTGTAAAAATGGGGATTAAAAAATGTGAGCCTCACGTGGGACAATCTGATTACCCTCTATCTACCCCAGCGCTTAGAACAGTGCTCTGCAAATAGTAAGCGCTTAACAAATACCATAATTGTTATTATTATACCCTCTCCAGCGCTTAGTACAGTGCTCCCACGGCAAGCGTTCAATAAATACGATTGATTTATTGATCCGTTGTATTTTTTTTCTCTCCCTCCCATCCCCGGACCCTGCCCCCCTCACCTAAATTTGCGCAACCACTCAGTTTGATGTCTGTTTCCCGGCCTCTAGACCATCAGCTGGTTGTGGGCAGGGAAGGTCACTCTTTATTGTTGCATTGTACCTTCCCAAGTGCTTAGTACAATGCTCAGCACACAGCAAGCGCTTAGTAAATACGATTGAACCCCAACCAATACATGTACCCCCAACCGACATCGTGTGAGCGAGGCGGGAGACCCATGGCGAAGGTGGTGTTTTGCTCTGTCCTCTCTTCCCTGGCCTCCTGCCCCGGCGCCTTGTCCGCAAGATAATAATAATGATGATATTTGTTCAGCGCTATGTGCCAAGCACCGTTCTAAGCGCTGGGGTAGATACAGGGGCATCAGGTTGTCCCACGTGAGGCTCACAGTTAATCCCCGTTTTACAGATGAGGGAACTGAGGCCCAGAGAAGTGAAGTGACTTGCCCACAGTCACACAGCTGACAAGTGGCAGAGGCGGGATTCAAACCCATGACCTGTGACTCCCAAGCCCGGGCTCTTTCCACTGAGCCATGCTGCATCTCCTCCGGTCAACTGTAAACTCTTCAAGGGCCCAGATGGTGTCTACATTCCCAAACACAGAGCACGGAGCCCTGCGAAGTAATCACCCCTTAAGTGACCTTGGACAAGAATAAATGATGGTATTTGTTAAGCATTTACTATGTGCCGGGCACTGTACTAAGCGCCGGGGTGGATACAAACAATTCATTCATTAATTCAATCGTATTTATTGAGTGCTTACTGTGTGCGGAGCACTGTCCTAAGCACTTGGAAAGAACAATTCAGCAATAGAGACGATCCCTGCCCACAACAGGCTTACAGTCTTAGAAGACTTCAAGTTAGACACAGACTCTGTCCCATGTGGGGTTCACAGTCTCAATCCCCATTTTACAGGTGAGGTAACTGAGGCTCAGAAAAGTGAAATGACTTACCCAAGGTCACATAGCAGACAAGTGGCAGAGTCAGGATTAGAACTCATATCCTTCTGACTCCCCGGGCCACTATGCCATGCTGTTTCTCGAGACACTTCACTTCTCTGTGCCTCAGTTTCTGTAAAATGGGGACTAAATCCTGCTCCCTCTAACTTAGACTGTGAGCCCCATCCAGGACAGGGACTGTGTTCAACCTAATTACCTACCCCAGCGTTTAGCATAGTGCTTGGAACATAGTAAGCACTCAGTACAAGAATAATAATAATGGCACTTGTTAAACACTTATTATGTACCAAGCACTGGGATGGATACAAGTAAATTCATTCATTCATTTATTCGATCGTATTTATTGGGCACTTACTGTGTGCAGAGCACTGTACTGAACTCTTGGAATGTACAGTTCGGCAACAGATAGAGATAATCCCTGCCCAACAACGGGCCCACAGTCTAAACGGGGGAGACAGCTCATGTCCCACGTGGGGCTCAATAGTCTTATCCCCATTTTACAACTGAGGTAACAGAGGCACAGAGAAGTTTAGTGACCTCCCCGGGGTCACACAACAGGCAAGTGGCACGGGCAGGATTCCAACCCTGCCCTATTCTATTCTATTTATCTTGATTCCATTTATCTTATCCATTTATCTTTATTTATTGCTATTGTTTTTGTCTATCTCCCCCGATTAGGCTGTGAGCCCGTCAATGGGCAGGGATTGTCTCTATCTGTTGCCGAATTGTACATTCCAAGCGCTTAGTACAGTGCTCTGCACATAGTAAGCGCTCAATAAATAATATTGAATTAATGAACCCAGGTCCTCTGACTCCCAGGTCCGTGCTCTTTCCACTAGGCTTCGGTGTGGGTGGGGAATATTCCTATCAACTTTGTGATACTGCACTCTCTCCTAAGCGTTTAGGTCGGTGCTTTGCACAGAGTAAGGGCTCGATAAATTCATTCAGTTGTATTTATTGAGTGCTTACTGTGCACGGGGCACGGTAGTAAGCGCTTGGAAAGTACAATAATGATAATGCTGGTATTTGTTAAGCGCTTTGTTAAGCGCTTACTATGTGCCAAGTAGAACACTAAGAGCTGGGGGGGATACAAGGTGATCAGGTTGTCCCACATAGAGCTCACAGGCTTAATCCCCATTTTTCAGATGAGGTAACTGAGGCACCGAGAAGTGAAGTGACTTGCCCAAAGTGACTCTCTTTATTGCCATTGTTCTCGTCTGTCCATCTCCCCCGATTAGACTGTAAGCCCGTCAAACGGCAGGGACTGTCTCTATCTGTTGCCAACTTGTTCATCCCAAGGGCTTAGTACAGTGCTCTGCACATAGTAAGCGCTCAATAAATACTATTGAATGAATGAATGAGAAGCGGCGGGGCAGGATTAGAACCCATGACCCTCTGCCTCCCAAACCCGGGCTCTTGCCACTGAGCCACGCTGCTTCTCCAATACGACCGATGATGATGAAAGCCATGCTTTTTTTCTCTCTCCTGTCCCTGGCCCCTAAACCCTCAATAGCGTGGCTCAGTGGAAAGAGCCCGGGCTTGGGAATCAGAGGTCATGGGTTCGAGTCCCGCCTCTGCCGCTTGTCAGCTGGGTGACTGTGGGCAAGCCACTTCACTTCTCGGTGCCTCGGTTACCTCATCTGGAAAATGGGGATTAATAATGTAGGTATTTGTTAAGCGCTTACTATGTGCTGGGGGAGATACAGGGTCATCGGGCTGTCCCACGTGAAGCGCAGAGTTAATCCCATTTTACAGAAGGGGGAACTGGATGAAAACTGTGAGCCTCACGTGGGACAACCCGATGACCCTGTGTCTCCCCCAGTGCTTAGATCAGTGCTCTGCACATAGTAAGCCCTTAACAAATACCAACATGAATTACGAAGTGATGTGGCCCCGTTATGCCGTCCTCCCCTCATGCCTCGGCGGGCCCGACCACTCTGAGGCGTCGCGCTCGCGCGGGGCGGCAGCTGGGGGCGTGCCCTCTGACTGGCCGGAAGTGACGTTGGGCGGCATGCGCGCGCGCGCCGGGAGAATGGCAGGAGTATGGCGGTGGGTGGCAGCTACTTACGGTTGTGGGGGGTGGTGCGGCGCCAGCTGGTGCTGGGGCCTCTTCGGCCGAAAGCGCCCGCGGGGCCTCGATGGCTAAGCCCGCGGGCCGCTGCCGCTTCGCCCTGGACGCCGCGGGGCCGAGCCCCGCCTTGGGGGCCGGCTTTGGGCGGACCCGGGCCGTGTCGGGGGCTGTGGGAGGCGAGGGGTCGGGGTGGCGCGGCCCCACCGGGCGGAGAAGATGAGGCCGACGCGGGCGGCGAGGACTATGGCGGCGGCGGGGGTGGGGGCGGCGGTGGGGGAGAAGGGCCGACCATGACGGCGCTGACCCCCATGACGATCCCGGACGTCTTCCCGCACGTCCCGCTCATCGCCGTCGCTCGCAACCCCGTCTTCCCTCGCTTCATCAAGATCATCGAGGTAAATGGGGGGAGGGCAACAACGGGGAAAGGAACCCGCTTGCGGCCCAACCTGGCCCCTAGATCCTTGCCTCCCGCCGCCTCTCATGGCTGGCTCATCCACCCCCTCGCCCCCGATCTTTTTCTCCGGGCTCATCGCCACGTGGGGACCCTCTGACAACTTTATCGTCCGGGGCCCCTCTCCCCCCACCCGGTTTTTCTTCCTCGAATCCCCCTGTCCTCTCTCCTCCAAATCACGAGGATCGCCCCGGCCGACCCGAGCCAGGTAGGAGGGCCAAACACGGTCGGCTCGGATGCTGGCAGAGGGTTTTTAAGTTTCGGTCGAAAGCAGGTGAATCCAGTGGAGTCAATTGCAGGTTTGCCCGACCGGTAGATCATCCACGGGCGCCCCAAAGAATAATCTAGGGTTAGGTTTCATTCCCAAGATGAGCATTTTACAGGCCTTTGAACCACGTACATAGAGGGTAGGCAGCTATACTTCGGAAAGAGGAATAGAAAATAACGTCGGTCACGAATCATGTTTATTGAGCGATTACTGTGTGCGGAGCACTGGGGAGAGTACACTTTAACAGAGTTGGTGGACGCGTTCCCTGCTCACAGTGACCGGTGAAGATCGGTGTTAGGGCCGGCTTTGGTGAAAACACGTCTGTCGTCCCCTTTTTGAATCAGATTTAGCGTCTCCTTTAATACAGTCAAAATCAGGGCTGGATTAGAAAAAAGAAAGAAAACTTGAATCCCCCCTTTTCAGAGCAGGACTGAGTGAGTGCACTCTTTGAATCTGTTGGCTGGAGCTAGGTATTCATTAGCTACTGGGGGAATTGCAGGCGATTGCGTTTGCATCCGTGGGTCTTTAACGTTTGAGAGAACTATCCGAACTGCACCACTAGAGTGGATTAAACCCATCTGGATGGTAGGGAATTGGTAGATGATAATTCACTTCCCGATTAAACCTATCATCCTGGGTCTACACTAGGTCATGAGTGTCAGCGTTTAGCCTAGGGTTCTGAGCCAGTCGAAGAGTTAAGCGTGGAGACTTAACCGAGCCTTCCGTGGTTCGCCTAGGCCGTGCTGAGAAACGGCGGGCGTAGAGGGCAGAGCACTGTCCCGGGAGTCAGAAGGCCTTGGGTTCTAATCCCGGCTCCGCCACTTGTCCACTGTGTGACCTTGGGCGAGGCACTTCGCTTCTCTGTGCCTCAGCTCGTCTGTGAAATGGAGATTGAGACTGTGAGCCCCACGGGGGACGGGGACTGGGTCCAACCCGATTTGCTTGTATCCATCCCAGTGCTTAGTACAGTACCTGGCCCATAGTTAAGTGCTTAACAAATTCCATAATTATTACCACTACCACCCAGACTGGGCTCATTTGAGTCCATATACTGGGAGGGAGAACTATTTTAATCTCAAGACTTTTAGTAATCGAGGGGAAAAGTGGATGTGAGTATGGACTACTGTGACGTAATTTAACAATTCCGCTTTTCTTGAATGCTCTGATTCTCCTTACATGAGCTTCTCAACTGGCTTTTGAGTTTTGCTTTGCCGTTCCCACAAGTCAGGGCATAGCACAGGTGACAGGGTTGGTGAAGTTCAGAGCCGCATCCAGCAAATAACTGGAAAAGGGGTTGGGAGAGTCTGGCAGAAGTGTTCAGACCTTCAGGCCTTTGAACCACTCCAGTCCTTCAACCACTTCAATCCACTTCAATCCTTGAAGTTACCTAGTCCCTAGTTTTCTTAGATACAAAATTGAATGTCAACTATCATTTTAAAACCTGAGTTCAAACTGAACCCCTCCCCCTAAAATGTCTTCCCATGAAGCCCTCGAGGTCATCTGCATGCAATCCTCACTGGTCTCCCTGCCTCCCGCCTCTCCCTTCTCTGGTACACACTCTTCTGCTTGGATTTAGTATTTTTTTTTTCTTTTAATGGTACTTGTTAAGTATTTACCACATGCTAGGCACTGTACTGAGTGCTGGGGTAGATACAGACTAATCAGGTTGTCCCACGTGAGCTCCCAGACCAAGTTGGAGGGAGGAGAAGTTAATCCCCGCTTTACAGATGAAGTAACTGAGGCACAAGGAAGTTGTGACTTGCCCAGAGTCACACAGCAGACAAGTGGAGGAGGCAGAATTCAAGCCCAGGTCCTCTGGTTCCCAGGTTGTGCTCTTTTCCATTGGGGCACACTGTTTCTCTAAAGCATCTTTCTGCACACGTCTCCCTTCTCTTCAAAAACCTCCACTGGTTGCCCATTCCTTTCTACATCAGACAGAAACTATTGGCTGTAAGACAGTCATCCCTTTAAAGATTTTGCTCAAAGAGAGCTACTCCTTCCTTGATTGCAGTGCGCCACATTGGCCTGTCTGACATAGTCATTTCCTAGGTTTTGACGAAAATGCAGCTTTTTATGAGGTTTTGTTTCACAGCACCCTTCCTTCCTTTCCTATTCAGGAACCAGAAATGATTGGAATTTTCTTCTTCCGCGGCTGCATCAAAGTCCAAACATCTTGGACTGTCTTCTCTTCCTACCCTTTAATCTTGGTATGGGGAGGGTTGGTCTCTGGCCACCTGCCTCGTGAATGGTGTGCTGAATGAGAATTTGATGTTCCTGTGAGGGAGTCGTTTGCATAACTACTACAGGTGTTTTGGAACTATATTATCATTTTTTCCCAAGCGCTTAGTAGAGTGCTCTGCACATGGTATGCTCTCACTAAGTATCACCGATTGATAACTAGAAGGTCTTTCTCCGGGTTTTCACTGAGGCTATCGTCCTGCCAGGTAAAAAATCCAAAGCTGGTTGAGCTGCTGAGAAGGAAGGTTCGCCTCGCCCAGCCATACGCTGGCGTTTTTCTAAAGAAAAATGACAAGTAAGTGTCTCTTTCCTTCATTACTTCTTCCCTGACCCTTTTGAGAACAGAGTTTAGGGCTTTCGTCTCTGGATTTTATATTCACCGACAAATTTGAAGGAAATTTGTGGTTAGATTTCTCCTATCATTGAGCAGTGGAAAGAACTGGGGGAGGCTACAGACTGTCAGCTCTGCTTTTAGTCACAGAAGCCTTCTGGCCCCAGGGAGGGGACAGCACAGTCGAGCGAAGAGCTTTTCAATCATTGGTCTCTCCTGGATCTGTCAGCTAATAATTATGGTCATTTACGTGCTTACTATGTGCCAAGCACCGTACTGAGGACTGGGGGACCCCCAGGTTAATCAGGTCAGATCTAGTCCTTGTCCCACCCAGGGCTCACTTTTGAAGTAAGAGGGAGAACCGGTATTGAATTCCCATTTTACAGATGAGGAAACTGAGCAGTGAAGTGACCTCCCCGAGGTCACCTAGGAGGCAAGTGGTGGAGCCGAGATCGGAACCCAGGCCCATGCTGCTTCTCGGGGGGCCTCTGTTCTGGGGCATACAGGGAGGCAGTCGAGCTCTGACAAAGCACTGGCCCAAGAGGCAGGTCGCTGGGGCTCTGGTCCTTCTGCTCAGCTCCGGACTCACTGCCCAACTTCAGGCAAGACTCTCGCTCCTGGTACTTGGGTTCCTTCCCCAGGAGATGGAGATGTCAATGCCTGTCCTGGCCCTCCCCATCATTTCTGGGCTGATTAGGTGTGGGAAGAAACACCCACATGCCTCTGAAATGCGAGCTCTGGGTATAAATTTTCTAACTCGACTAGAAGCCAAAGTATCCCAGCTGTACTTCACCAGCCATAAATGGGTCCTGCCGGAAGGTAGCTGAGACGGCTTTGCCGACGACTTAGGCCAAGATCCTTCTTGAAGTAGTAGGCCCTCCCCACGAGGTACCAAGTGACATCTTTTGGTCAGCATATGAGTAACTGGATAAGAGGATAAACTCGGGACAGGGACCGGCTCTTTAACTTCGGCTGGGGTGCCGCTGTTTATGAGTCCCAGAGGTCTTGGAGCAGGTCGTCTGACTTGACCTACTCTTTAAGGGGCTGCTACAAGGAGTCAGTGGTGTTGCATGAGTGTAGTTTGTTCACGAGCCCCTTCGCCCGCTCGGATGCAAGATCTGAAAATGTTGTCCTGGAAATGTTTCTCTGCAGCAATGAGTCTGAGGTGGTCGAGAACCTGGATGAAGTCTACCGCACGGGAACGTTCGTTCAGATTCACGAAATGCAGGACCTCGGAGACAAGCTGCGCATGATAGTCATGGGACACAGGAGGTAGTTACGGCGGGCTTGGAGCTAGGGAACAGAAGGCCGGGCCCTGAGCATACCCGTCGCTGAGTCTTCCTGGCTTCTGAATAGCCTCTGGTCTCGTTCTCTTACCAGCTCGCTGCTGCTGCTGCCTCTGTGGGGCCTGTCGGAACTATTCCCCGCCCCCATGATATCCAGCTAATCTCCAGCTCCTTTCATATGAGCAGGGGCGCCAGCTTGGGGAGGAGTTGGTGTATTTCAGTCACCGGTTACCCTAGTTGGACTAGCAGGTCACTTTGCCTATAAGCCTTTGAAGCCTGCATGTAAAAACTTGATCTGGTGGCGGGGGGACAGAGTTGCCTGAGGTCTCGACGAGGGAATTCCGGGAAAGCAGCTAGAAATCGGTCTTCCAAAAAGCATGTTTGCAGAAATAAATGCTGTGGTGACTACTTGTCGCGTTGCCGGTGAGTCCCAGAGTTAGCCAGTTTGGCTAGCTTGACCTGCTCTTAAGGGGGCTGACGCAAGGAGCCGTGGCCCCCTTGCCTCAGGGTCACCACTTGGGTTGACAGTGTCCAGATCACCCTACCTCTGGCAACCAATCACCAGGTAGCCACCCGCAGCTAACACAGAACCAATGGTGGGGGGGGTTCGACCACCGTCCTCAAACAGCAGGGCCGACGTGCAGTTGTAGGACTGCTGCTCTTCTAGCTTCGGTGCAGTTGGGCCGGATGCTTAGACCCTCACTCCTCTCTGCCCCTGTGCTGCTCTTCAGAATCCACATAAACAAACAGCTGCTAGTGGAGCCCGAGCCGGAGCCAGAGCCGAAGCCGAAGCCGAGGAGGAAACCAAAGCCGGCCGTGAAGTCGGCTGAGGAAAGACAAGTCACCCAGACCCACAAGAAGGAAGAAACGGCGGAACTAGCTCTGGAGTCAGAGCCCTTCGCTTACTATCCAAATGAGGTGCTCATGGTGGAAGTAGAAAATGTCTCCCATGAAGACTTCCAGGTCACTGAGGAAGTAAAAGTAAGTGAGCAGCTGATTTGTTCCCTGAGGAGTTGCACACACAGAGGCCTGGGCCAGCCTAAGAGAAATAACGATAAATAATTCTGTTGTCGCCCTGAATTTGTATAGCACTTTTTGAGTTTCCCAAAATGCCTTTACTTTGCTTAGCTCATTTGACCTTTTCAGAGTCCCTGTGAGGGAGGATGGGGCAGGTTTTCTTATCCTCATTTTATGGGTGCCCTTGAGGCCCAGAGAGGTTGGGTGACTTGCCCAAGGCCACAGAGCAGACTTGTTATAGAGCCAGAACGAGAGTTCATGTTTCCTGACTCTCAGACTCATGCTCTTTCCACTAGACCAGGCCGGGAAGAAAAGCGGCGTGGCCTGGGTTCTTCTGATCGTGTCTCCAGCGTTTGCCTGCTGTGTGGCCTTGGATAAGTCATTTGACTTCACTGTGCCTCGGGGCGGGGGGGGGGGGGTGGTTTGTTTTTTTTAATGGTATTTGCTAAGCGCTTACTGTGGGTCAAACACCGTTCTAAGCACTGGGGTAGATACAAAGTAAATCAGGTCAGACGCAATCCCTGTTCCACATGGCGCTCACAGTCTATTTCCTCATTTGCATAATGGGGGTTAAATATCTGTTCTCTCTGCCCCATGTGGGATGGGGACTGTGTCCCACTTGCTTATCTTGTACGCACCCCAACGCTTAATACAGTGGCACATAGTAAGTGCTTAATAAATACCTCAGTCACTGTTGTTACGATTGGAGCACACTGCCTTTCTGACCTGCTCCCAAAAATAACACCTTGACCTGAGTGAAAGTGGGTCTTGGTACATAGTCGAGCTTGGAAATCCCAGATCTTTTGCGACAGGAAATTACCCCAGGATCCTGACACAGCCTTTATCTTGCCCCTCTAGACTGTAAGCTCATTGTGGGCAGGGAATGCCTCTGTTATATTGCACTCCCCCAAGCACTTAGTACAGCGTTCTGCACACAATAAGAACTCAATAAATACGATTGACTGTCTGACCGGCCATAATGTTGGAGCTGGGCTGTGGTCCCCACGTCCTCGACGGAGGAGGAAGTCCTAAGAAGTGTCATGCATAAACTCCCCCATAGTCACATTTATTGAGTGCCCACAAAGAGCTTAGACTTGAATGTCTGGTGCCTCTTTTTTTTTTTTTTTTTTTTTTTTTAAGCACACTGGCTTGGGCAGGGCATGTGTAGGGTGGGAATTCCCAGTTCAGCTGTACTAAAGGGCAGGTGCCCTGGGGCAGCTGAGCTATTCAGACCAGCATAATTCCATCCCTGATCTCAGGCTCTCCTGGCTTCCTAGTGTCTCCCTGGCCATAATCATTTTCCCCTTTGGGAAAATATTTGTATCAGGAAACACTCGGAGCCCAGCCGATGGAACAATAATAATAATTGTGGTATATGTTAACCACTTACTATATGCTGAGCACTGTACTAGATGCAAGTTAGTCAGGTTGTGCATGGTCCATGTCCGACTTGGAGCTCACCATCTAAGAGGGAGAACAGGCGTTAAATCTCCATTTTACAGATGAGGAAACTGAGACCCAGTGAAGTGAGTTTCCCAAGGTCACATAGGCAAGTTCATTCATTCATTCAATAGTATTTATTGAGTGCTTACTATGTGCAGAGCACTAATAAGTGCTTGGAATGTACAACTCGGCAACAGATAGAGACGATTCCTGCCCAATGACGGGCTTACAGTCTAATCGGGGGAGACAGACGGACAAAAACAAGACAACTTAATCACAATAAATAGAATTAAGTGGGGGCAAGTGACGGAGTTGCGAGTAGGACTCGGGTCCTCTGACTCTCAGGCTCTTTCTACTGGGTCACACCACTTCTGGTGCTGGGTTGGAAAGCTGAATGGCTGAGGTCGGGGTGGAGGTGAGAGTGGTGGGTTAATAATGGGAGTGATGATCTTTAGATGTAGGGCACTTGGCGGAGGAGATGGGTTCAGGACATGTGGGAAACTTTTACTTTGTTCTTCCCTTTGACAGGCCCTGACTGCAGAAATTGTGAAGACAATTCGGGACATCATTGCTTTAAATCCCCTTTACAGGTATGTTCACGTAGACCTTTTCACCCATGCGGGTTTCCGGTCAGGTCTCAGCCTAGTCAATGCCATCGACTTGCCGGATCCTGGGTGCTGCCGTCTGTTGAATTGGGTTTTTGAAAAGGATGTGTTGAGAGCCGGTTCTATTCTTACCCAGTCTTTCATGGATAGAAATCTGTGGCACGGAGAGCAATTCTCCTTGGCTTTCCCATGCTCTCTTCCCCTTTCAGCTGCCCTGCCACCTCTTGCCAACTTAAAAAACCTTGGGAGTCAAACCCCACTAGCGGCAAGTGGAAGCAGGAATTTGTAGGAGAGGTAAAGGTTGGCAGGGTTTTACATGGAAAGCCCCTCTTTGGGAGAAAGGAAGGCTTAAATCTTAGTCCTCCTAAACCCACCACTTCCATTCTCCAGCCTCACCAATCCCTAAAGAAAGGAATCCAGCCGCCTGGGAGGAAGTGGTAAGCTGCAGTAGCCATGCACCTGATGGGACAAATACGATGAAGACCTCCAGCCCGTCACACATCCATCCGGGGGTATGCAGAGATGAGGATTTAGGGGTGAGCCCTTAACTCTGCAGTCTAGAGCCCTGGCTCCTCTTTGTTGGACTGGAAGGTTTATCAATCGAGCAGTCGTATTTGAGTGCTCACTGTGGGCAGAGCACTGTACTAACTGTATGGGAGCGTACAATGTAACACCATTGATAGACACGTTCCCTGCCCACAACGAGCTTATGGTGTAGAGGGTTAAAGTTTGTTGGGCAAATGTGAGCCATTCTGAGACTCCACTGTGCCTGGCTTTTCACAGAGAGTCTGTGCTCCAGATGATGCAGGCAGGACAGAGAGTGGTTGACAACCCCATCTACTTGAGCGACATGGGTGCTGCGTTGACAGGAGCAGAATCTCATGAGCTACAGGATGTTCTGGAGGAAACAAACGTGAGTAGACTTTAAGTTCTTAGCGGGCGGGGATCGCGCCTACCAACTCTATTGTATTCTACTTTCCTAAGTGCTTAGTACAGTGCTGTGCACACAGTAAACACTCAATAAATATGAATGATTGAGTCGAACAGCAGCTGAAAAAAAACAGAGGTGCGCGCGCGCTTTCTCTTTCTCTCACATACACACATCTGCCACCTTCCCCCGGCCCCCATCATCCTCCAGCATTTTTTTTTTTAGCATATACCGCCTGCTGAGTACTGTACTGAGCATTTGGGAGAATCCAAAAGTAAGAAGACCTGGTTTTTGCCCTCAAAACTTAGTCCAGTTTCCTTTCTCAACAGTAACCCTGTCTTTATTAGCCCTAGCCCTCTCCTCACCCTCCCACCCCTGCCCAAAACCAGGTCTAGCCAAGCTCCCCTCAGCCTAATAATTCCCCCTCTTGTGTAACTTGAAATGGTTTGAGGGAACTCAAGCTAGTAAAATTTTGTGTCTCCACTTGCTAGTCCCAGCCACTTCTGTGGAGACTTTCATCGACTCAGAATGACCGTAGGCTCCTTTTTTTCTTGGAAAATACCCAGCCCAGTTTACACTCTCTCAGCAGGAGCATTGGAGGCATATACTTGCGCTGTCCCAGAAAGGAAAATCATGAGGCAGGGAGAAGCTCTAGGGCACCCTGCTACTACGTCTGTCTCCCCCTTTAGACTGTAAGCTCATTGTGGGCAGGGAATGTGTCTGTTATATTGTTTACAGTGGACTCCCCCAAGCGCTTAGTACAGTGCTCTGCCCACAGCAAGCGGTATCAGTCAACACGATTGAGTGACCGACAGGCCATCAGAGATCCCTTGTCCTGGCTCTCCAGCCAGTTGTGGCCTTCTCTGCCTGGGTGGCGGTGGAGGGGGTGTGTGTCCCTGGAATCCTCTCCAAGCCCCAGGCTTGGCCAGAACAGCAGGGCTACTAAGGGTGGGAGGGATTTTCTTTGAGTTGTCACTGCTTCTGAAAAGTTTCTGGTACTGTATGTTCTTGCTCCTCAGATTCCAAAGCGACTCTATAAGGCCCTGTCTCTCCTCAAGAAGGAGTTTGAACTGAGTAAGCTGCAGCAGCGCTTAGGACGGGAGGTAAGGCCTGATGTGGACACACAACCGGCGTACATTGTGTCAGAGGAACGCAAAAGAGCTATCGTTTGAGGGAAGGTGCAACCGATTTCCCACCCTACCTCTGAAATCTGCATCCAGGGTCAGGGCCCTCCTCCAAGGAATGTTCGGCAACTCTTTTTTAAAAATTTCAAACAATTAAAAAGTACCGATCGCTTCCTTTTAAGATGAGATGAAAAGTTGCCAGAGCAATGAAGTGGATCAGCATTCAAATTCATTCATTCAATAGTATTTATTGAGCGCTTACTATGTGCAGAGCACTGTACTAAGCGCTTGGGATGAACAAATCGGCAACAGATAGAGACAAATCAGCTGGCCATCGCTCCAGAATCGAAACCAGCTCCAGCATATGAAGAAACACTTTTGCTATTGGGTCACTGATAGAGGGTGAGAAAATACAGAACAGAAAAATCACGAAATGGAGTTGGAGTAACACAACTGCAACTGGGAAAACGCCCCCACAAAAAGGCAGAAGTAAATTTTGAACTGAGCGTGTATAATTACACCTTTCTTCCTCCTATTTCCACATTTGTAGCGTACACCCACACCATCTGGAAAAACCAGGGAGAGCCCCGTGCTCCCCTGGGATTCGAAAACCGTAAAGTCAGGAGGGTTGGATGAGAGGCTCTCTCTTTCTTTCCCAAGAGATACTTTGAGCTGGATAGCCCTCACGGTTATTTGTTAACTCTTGGCTTCTGTAGGTGGAGGAGAAAATCAAGCAGACACACCGCAAGTACCTCCTGCAAGAGCAGCTCAAGATCATTAAGAAAGAGCTGGGCCTGGAGAAGGAAGATAAAGAAGCCATTGAAGAGAAATTCCGAGAACGACTGAAAGACCTCACGGTGCCCAAGCATGTCATGGACGTGATTGACGAAGAACTGAGCAAACTGGGCTTGTTGGATAATCACTCCTCAGAATTCAAGTGAGTCCCTAGCGGCTCTAGGAAGCCGTTCCCTTCGGTGGGCCGGGCAGGGAGGAGGGAGGAAGGGCTTGCCCATCTTAGGGTTCATCCTTGGAGCCAGGACACTCGGATTCTTTCAGAGAGGTTTGGCTTTATTTAGTTTCTCCAGTCGCACCTGGGTATCAGACGGGGATGGACAAAATATGACCCACCGGACAGAGCTGCGTTTTTGTCCGCGGCAGCTCTCGTTTAGCTCCAAGTTATGGAATTAAGCACCTGCTGTTGCCATGCTCCAAGCTAAGCATCTAGGTAGATCAAGCACCATCCCTGACCACTGCTTACAGGGCTCACTGTCAAAGAGGTAGGAAGAGCAGGAAGCTGAGGTGACATCCATGGCCACACAACAGACCGGTAACAGAGCTGGGATCAGAACCCAGGTCTCGTGACTCCCAGTTCTACTCTCTTTCCATTAAGCCAGGCTGCCCTGGGTGCCCTCAGTAACCCGTATTGGGGGTGGCCTCCGTAGCCGTGGCATACGGAGGTTGCCGATTGCACCTTAGGCCGGCTCGGAGAGACGGACAGGCTACCGTGGGGGAAATGAGTCGTTTTTGCCACTTTCTGGGGGAGGAGTTTGCACATGGCCCTCAACGAGTTTGTCAAAATAGATGAGTGGCCTTTCAGCCAAAACGATTCCCCACCTCGGCTTCCGACCAGGTGAGCTTTCCCACACTGTAACTCTGAACCGGGTTTCCCCAAGCGCCAGCAAGTTTCGGGGGTCCTTTATTCACTCCCCTGGCACCCTCCAAGTTTCCTTCCAGCTGCTCCATTAATTTGGGCCACCTATCTTGGGACCCCAGACCGATTTGGGGCTCTGTGTCTGGGCTTCTCATTAAGTGACCAGCCCTGAGGTCCAACTACTGGCATCCAAGTTCCCAGGGAACTTTTTCAGAGCTTGGGCACTGCTGTTGCTTTCCCTAGGGTGGGTGTGAGCGTGGAGTCCTTGGCTGCTTTATAAAGATGTAGAAGGCCAGGCTGCTAGCCCTTGAGCAATTTCCTCTGTGCAAGGCCTAGTTCCCTTGTGTTGTAACATTCCCTAAATCCGAATCATCAGATTTGGGTCGTTTTGGTAAAGGAGACCTCCACCTTTCCTGATAAAATGTCAGTCTCGTGACTGTGGTTCAGTAAAGCCACCTGGTTTTATGAGCTCTCGAGGAGATACACCAGAAGATACACCCTGCACGTGCATATAGTGTTCTTGATTTTTACTGGGTGCTCTTGCAGGTTTTATTTGGGAGGGTAAATATGATGTAGGTGGCAATGGTTTGACAGCTATTTGAGGAGGTGGGAGACTCTCATTTCTTCATGCCTCCAAGACATCTCTACATGGATGTCCAGCCAGCACCTCAAGCTTAACGTGTTAAAAAGCAGCGGGGCCTAGTGGAAAGAACACAAGCCTGGGAGTCAGAGGCCCTGGATTCTAATCCCAGCTCCTCCACTTGCCTTGTGTGGTGTTGTGCAAATCACTTCACTTCTCTGTGCCTCAGTTCCCTCATCTGCTTAATGAGGGCTCAGTACCTGTTCTCCCTCCTGCTTAGACCGTGAGGCCCGTTTGGGACCTGATTATCCTGTATCTACCCCAGTGCTTGGAATATAATAAGCGCTTAACAGATACCACAACCGATTACAATTAATTAAAACTGAACTCATTCCCCATCCCTCCTTCCCTCCTTCCCCCCTTCTCCCAATCTTCTCCTCCCCCTGATTTTCCCATTTCAGTTACCACCACCACCACCATCCTCCCTATTTCTCAAGCCGGTAACCCTGGCATTATCCTTGATTCCTCCCTGTCACTCAGCCCCCATATTCAGTCCGTCATCAAATTCTGTCCTTCCTCCACAAACATGTTAGAATCCTCCCTTCCTCTCCATCAGAAATGCCATCATACTTGTCCAGGTTCTTGTCATATCCCAGCCTGACTACTGAATCAGTCTCCCCCCTTTCCAGTCCATACCTCACGCTGCTCCCAGATCATTTTTCTGAGAGATTGTTCTTTGTATATCTCCTCACTCCTCAAAACCTTCGCTGGTCCCCCATTCCTCTCTGCATCAAGGAGAAACTCCTGCCCATTGTCTGTAAGACACTGTCATCTCTCTCCCACCTAGCTATCCACTCTTCGCCTCCGCTGTATCCCCCCATCTTGCCCACTTCGCTCTTCTCATGGCAACCTACTCACTGTGTCTCTTTCTCACTTTTCCCACTACCATCCTGTTGCTCACACCCTCCCTTTCACCTGCAATTCCTTCCTCCTCGACCAGCCCTGCCGAAATCACATCTCCTCCAAGAAGCCTTCCCTGATTAATCTCTCATTTCCCCATCCAGCATCCCTGCAGCTCCCACTTCAACACTTCCTTGTCACCTGAGCATTGGATACTCATGCTGCCCATCCCACCATATCATTTATGTGGTCCTTTAGGACAGGGATCATAGCTACTAATGATATTGTACTTTCCCAAGCGCGTAGTACAGTGCTCTGCACACTGTAGGCTCTTGGTAAATGCTGTTGATTGACAGTCCCAGATCTGTGGGTCGGCGTGGGAGACGGTAATGAGTCTGATTTGGGAGGAATGGCAACAGGGCAAAGAGCTAGGAAGCTGAACAAGAGTGTAAAGAGTACGTGGGTAAAGTCTGGGTGATGAGAAAAGGCAAGCAGATTGGAGCGCATTGACTGATGTCCTGAAACCCAGGAATGGGGCTAGACCCAAGAGGGGGTGGTTCAGCAGACAAGGATGGTGATTTTTGAGGCGGATTTTGGACCAGCAGCGAAGGGAAAGATATAGAGACCGTGCCAAGGATGAAGTCTGGGATGACCAGCAGCTGGAATGGAGATTTGGCAATGGAGGTGTTTACCCCCATATAGAGGCATTTTAGGACCTGGAATTCGGTGAAGAGATTTTCATAAAAGAAATAAGTAGAGAGTGATTATTAAAGGTATGGGCTCACTCCCCTGTCACTCATCCCCGTCAGACCAGCTTGGTAGGCTAAGAAGTCAGTGCAGGGAGTTGGAGGGCCTTGCTAATTAGTCTTCACTTGCCTTGGTTTCCATTTAAGTCTCATTCACTGCGTTCTGGGGGGGGGGGTTTATGTGTGTTTGTGTGTCGTGGCTGTAGCGTGACCCGAAATTATCTGGACTGGTTGACCTCCGTGCCCTGGGGCAGATACAGTGATGAAAACCTGGAGCTAACCCGAGCCAAGGAGGTTCTGGAGGAAGATCACTATGGCATGGATGATGTCAAAAAGCGAATCTTGGTATTGCCCGTTCTGAAAATTACTTTTCACTCTCTCCCCCTCTTCCACAGGCATATTTCTCTCACTTCCATGTATTGTGCCATGTCTTCCCAGTTCCCAGGGTCTTGATTAATCAATAAATCAATTATTTAAGTGCCTATTGTGTGCAGAGCACTGTGCTAAGCACTTGGGGGTGGGGTACAGCAAAAGTAAAGGATATGATCCTTGCCCTCAAGGAGCAAGATTATTTACAGAATAATAATAATAATTGTACTTGTTAAACACTTACTATCTGCCAAACACTGTTCTAAGCCCTGGGGTAGGTACAAGTTAGGTCGGTCACGGTCCCTGTCCCACATGAGCCTCACACTCTTAATCCCCATTTTACAGATGAGGGAACTGAAGCCCAGAGAAGTTAAGTGACCTGCCCAAGGTCATACAGACATGTAGTGGAGCCGGGATTAGAACCCAGGTCCTTCTGACTCCCGGGCCCGTGCTCTATCCGCTAAGCCACACTGCTGGAGGGGAAAAGAAAATAGAAAAGTGGATAGGTGAATTAAGTGCTTCAATAATAGAGTACACAAATTGATATGTACAAAAGTGCTAAGCACAGTTGTGATGGTAAGCTCCTCGTGGGCAGGAAACGTGTCTTCCAAGTGCTCAGTACAGTGCTCTGCACCCAGTAAGCGCTCAGTAAATAGGATCGACTGGATAAAATTGATTGAATTGATGCTAACGTAACAGCCAGAAGGCCGTGACCCGGTCAGGAAAATATCAATCAGGAAATGCCTCTTGGAGGAGTTAGGGTTTCAGATGAGCCTGGAAGATGGGGTGAGCTGTGGTCTGCTGGATTTCAAGTGAGAGGGAGTTCCAAAGAGAAAGGACGTGAGCGAGGGGTCGGAGGTGGAAGACTTGTACGAGGCACCGTGGGAAGATGGACTGGGGCAGAGGGAAGAGTCAGCTGGGTTGTCATGGGAAAATAGAGCTGATAGATAAATGACAGAGCTCAGTGGTCAGGAACTTCTGGCCAAGGGAGAGAGGAGTGGCAAACTATTAGTGGCTTTTAGGGGGAGGAAGAGACATGTGCAAAAGGATGTTTTAGAAAAACGACCTGGGTAGCAGAATAAACTGAAGAGGGGAGAGACTGATGTGGTACCCTCCCCAAGATATGACGAGCGGCTGGGTGGAGATTTTTGGTGCTGAATCCAGACCGTTTTTCCTCCACATTTCCTGAATCCATCCCTTCTCCACCCACACGGAATGTGAAAGTGGAAAGAGAACAGAGAGTCAATCAAGCAGTGGTATTTATTGAGCGCTTACTGCTCGCAGAGCACTTGGGAGAATACAGTACAACCAAATCGGTAGAGTAATACTAAGGTTGTGGGTTTCTGAGGCTGGGAAAATGGTGGCACTGTCAACAGTGAAGGGAACGTTTGACAGAGGAGAGGATTTGGGAGGGAAGATAAAGAATTCATTTTAGTCAGGGTGAGCCT
Source organism: Ornithorhynchus anatinus (assembly GCF_004115215.2). NCBI lineage: Eukaryota > Metazoa > Chordata > Mammalia > Monotremata > Ornithorhynchidae > Ornithorhynchus > Ornithorhynchus anatinus. The sequence goes on from NC_041749.1 coordinate 105,693,053, forward strand.
AAGGTGACGGTAGGATATTGGGGGAAGATGTCCTGGGGGCGGATTGCAAACCCGCCACATCTTGTTCCCGTGCCGTAGGAATTCATTGCTGTCAGCCAGCTCCGAGGATCCACCCAAGGAAAGATTCTCTGTTTCTATGGACCTCCCGGTGTGGGCAAGACCAGTATCGCCCGCTCGATTGCTAGAGCTTTAAACCGAGAATACTTCCGGTTCAGCGTGGGAGGCATGACTGACGTGGCAGAAATCAAGGGCCACAGGTAGGTCCGAGCCGGTTTCCTTCTCTCCAAAAGCTTGGCCCTCCAAAGAGACGGAGCCCGTAGGACTTTCTTGCAACTCTCTTCCTGATGTAGCCTGGGTGTCAAGAGACCTGGGTCGTCACTTCCCCGTGTGTCGGTAATCTCGGGCAAGCAGCGCGGCCTAGTGGATAGAGCACGGGCCTGGGAGTCAGAAGGAACTGGGTTCTAATTCCGACTCTGCCGCTTGTCTGCTGTGTGACCTTGGGCAGGTCACTTAACTTCTCTAGGCCTCGGTTATCTCATCTGTAAAATGGGGAGTAAGCCTTTGAACCCTACGTGGGACATGGACTGTGTCCAAACTGACTAGCTTGTATCTCCCCCTGCGCTTAGTACAGAGCCTGGCACATAGTAAGCGCTAAACAAATACCCAAAAGTCAGTCTCTCTGGGGTGATTTCCCCATCTGTAAATTGGAGATAATACTTCTCCCTCCCTCATTGGGATGTTGTAAAGGAAAAATTAGATCATTGATACGCAAGTACTTTGAAAAGACGAAAAGAAAAAAAGGCTACAAACGGAAGATATTTTCCGTAGTCTGCAAGCACTTAGTTGCCTTAATAACTGATCCCCTCTGAGCCACGAGGGGATGGGTGAAATATTCCCCCTCCAAAACTGAGCTTAGCAACTTGTCTAAAATGAGATCTTGGCTTGTGTTTCTAAAACGGGTGTTGGTGGGGAAGGCATTTCTCTGAGCAGAAACAGTTCAAGGAGGGCTGAGAGATGAGACTGTGGATGGGGTGAGGGCTAGGAGGCTCAAAAGGGAGGGATAGGAAGATGCAGTGAGACGTTCAACCGAGGTCCGGCGCTTACAAGGCCACCTGACGTAAAAACAACTTTTCCCTTTGATAAGAGAATTTGCTTTAAGCGATATCCAGTTGACAGACTCCCCACCCCCGGTGACCTTGATGAGACAAACGCAGAGATCGGATGGCTATTTTTGACTAAAAACAGCTCTGATTGGAACACTCAAGGACTAGAATCCCAGCTCCCCAGCTTTCATCTGAGGTTCCGCGATGAAGGAAGGCTTCTAGCCATCCCAGGCCATTTCCCCTGGGGAAGGCATCCTGTTCTGGAGACAGTGGTGACAGGCAAGGAGGGCTGAGGATGCCAGAGTTAGACGAGAGGCTAGCGGAAGGCATTCTTTGTGCAGCGAGGAGAAGTCTCGGGGACATACTGACAGGCCGGGGTCTCCCGCTCTCCCCTAGGAGGACCTACGTCGGAGCCATGCCGGGAAAGATCATCCAATGTCTGAAAAAGACCAAGACGGAAAATCCTCTGATCCTGATTGATGAGGTTGCGTAGCAGCCATTCCCCCCCTTCCCCGCCCCACCCCGTCCCTGCCCTCCCACCACCCCCATTTCCCCTCTCCCCCTCCCCCACCCGCCCTATTCCCTGAAAGCACTCTCCCTTCACAACTTACCCCCACCCCCGGCATGGTCAGCAGCCTCTAATCAAAGAAGTGCCCAGGCTGACTCCACATTTGTTGGACAGAGTGGCGGGGGGGAGTGGGGGGGTGCGTATTTTAGTCTTCCTCCGCTGTAGTGATTAATGCCAACGGGCCACGTCGCTGAGATCCTTAGCTCGGCGGGCCAAGGTCGAAGCTATCCCAAACGCAATCCTGTACCCTGAAGCCTTTCCTGAAAGTCAGGGCTTTCTTGTCTGGGTCGACTGGGGCAGTAGAAAGAAAACCCACCCTGTTTCTGTCCTTGGGGCCAGAGTCCAGTATTACCAGGTTTTGGGGGTCCTAAGGCCAAAAGCCTCATTTCCTGTGATGGTCCCTAGGCTCGGCAAGTCGAACGAGATAAGGGGAGGGTGTCCTTAGTGCCTCGAGAACTAAAAGGAGGGAGCAGAGCTTCGTGGTGGCCATCCGTGGCAAAGCCAAAGGCATCTATGGCCGGGCAGGAGGAAGTGTGGGGTGAACGTGTTGGGGACTGACCGCCGGTAGCGATGGCTTCGCTGTGAGGGGAAGGGAGAGGGCTCTGGAGGCCGGGCGGGGACGAAAGTGTTCTGTACCTCAGGGGCCGAGGGAGAAGGGCGGGCCGGTGAAGGGCTGCCTCCCTGTGCTGCATGCAGGTGGATAAGATTGGACGGGGTTACCAAGGAGACCCGTCCTCCGCCCTGCTCGAACTACTGGATCCGGAGCAGAACGCCAACTTCCTCGACCACTACCTTGACGTCTCTGTGGATCTGTCAAAGGTAGATCCCTTGCCCGGGCCAGGGGGCTGGGACGTTGGAGAGCGGCGGCAGTTCAGGGGAGGCTTACCCGGTCCCGTTCGCGTGGCCGGACCCGTGCGCGGGGCCTCCCGTTGGGTGTTGTGGGGATGGGGCCTGGAAAGGCGATTCTTTCTTTGCATCTCTGGCTCTTGGGAGAGCTCGAAGAAGTACTTTGGGACAGCCTAGAGGATGGAAGGCAGGAGGTACCGCGGATTCCTCCCTCCTGACCCAGACTGCTGAGTGTGGGGAGAGAGGAGGGAGGGCCGGGTGATGACACGACCCTGGGGACCTGAGAAGCAGCGTCATTCGGGTGAGAGCCATCTTCCCTCTCCACTGCGGCTGCAGGCTAGCCGGAGTCTGCAGATAGCACACGCCTGTGGCCGTCCCAATGCCCCCAGTCCAGAGCAGCAGAGAGCGGCATTTGCTCCCTGGGTCTGTAGGGGACAACAGGACTCCCTCAGGTCACCTGCTAAAACCTCGGGCCGGTATGGGTCCCATACACGACTCAAAACCTGGGCTCAAGGAAAAGGATCCCTGAGGTTTGCAAGTGGCAGGCAGGGCCGCGGGGCACCAGACGGGGCGTGGCGCGTGGGCGAATTGAAGGCCAGGAAGGCGCCGGGCTTCTGACATGTCCGGTTTCCATCAGGTGCTGTTCATCTGCACAGCCAATGTAACCGAGACCATCCCAGAGCCCCTGCGTGACAGGATGGAGATGATCAACGTGTCTGGCTATGTGGCCCAAGAGAAGCTCGCCATCGCGGAGGTGAGGGGAGCTGGCTGGACCGGCAAAGGAAGCGGCATCCTTGCTCCCAGAGGAAGCAGGAATGAGCTGCCCCTCCTCTGTGCAGAGCCAGACGCCCACGGAGGGCCTGGTTCTGTTCACTAGTCTCCCGTGGTGCTGTCCTGCCGAGCCCCGGCTTGTGTGGGACTCGCCCAGAGAAGGCCCACAAGGCTTTTATCCCTTGGGATTTCTGAGCCTTCCCCCTGCCTGCTGCAGGAGGGAACCCAGCCGAGGTGGAGCCCGGGACCCTCCCGGTCCAAGAGAACGAATGGCCAGCCAGCAGCCGCCATCCCTGCCCAACCCCCCGAGGCAGGAACTCATGGGTCTGATTTCCCCGCAGCGGTACCTGGTCCCTCAGGCCCGGGTCCTTTGCGGCTTGGACGAGAGCAAGACCAAGATCACGTCGGAAGTCCTGACTCTCCTCATCAAGCAGTACTGTCGGGAGAGCGGGGTCCGAAACCTCCAGAAGCAGGTGGAGAAGGTGAGTCGTGGTTCCCGGGCTCCCCTGCGCTGCCCTCTGCCCTCCACGCCCCCTGGCAACTTGTCGTCATCCCCTCGTTTCCTCCCCGGTCCCGCGCAGGTGTTGAGGAAATCTGCCTACAAGATCGTCAGTGGGGAAGTCGAATCGGTGGAAGTCACCCCTGAGAACCTGCAGGACTTTGTGGGGAAACCCATCTTCACCGTGGAGCGCATGTACGACATGACGCCACCGGGCGTGGTCATGGGGCTGGCCTGGACCGCCATGGGTAAGACGTGGGGAAGCACTGTGGCAAAACCAGCAGGATGGCACCCTGTCAGCAGCCGAGACTGGCGGGAGGTTTCCCTCCAGAGTTTTTCCGAAAGCTCCTGTGACGGTGGAGGGGTGAACTTTCCCTCACGTAATAATAGTAATAATAAAGGTGGTATCTGTTAAGCACTTACTTTGCGCAAAGCACCGTTCTAAGCGCCGGACGGCCATGGAGGGCCAACCGGAAGTAAAATAGGAGTCAGGGGCAAACTTAAGTTTGGCGCCCCCCTGCTTGTATTCACGAAAATTGGGGGGTGAAACGGCTAGACACTTGGGTCTGCTTTTCAAACTCTCTCTGGTCTGAGAAGTATAGTATGAAAGAAGCGGTCATTAGGCGGGATATGACGTTAGAGGAAGAAGCCATGGGTCTGTATCCAGCCGAAACTATTTTCTCCCAAGAAAAAGCGGCTTGCAGGAGAAGGCGATTGGGCAGGGGCGTACGTCGCCCGCTACGAGAGATGGCCTGAGGCAGAGCGGCCTGTAGGGAGGAGCTGTAGGCCCGTGGTTCCCGCCGGCCTGCCCTGTAACCTGGGTGGCTCTCTTTGGGCCTCAGTTTCCTCCTGGGTCAAATATGGGGTGGGGGCTAACCCCTGCCTTTCGCCAACTGTAGGATGTTCTTGAGGTCAAATGAGTTGACCGATTTAAGACCACCTTGGATAGGTGGCATCGTTACTGTGACAGAGATGAGTCGTTTCCCCCCACCCCGTACCCCAGTGTTTATGGGTTGCAGTGAGCTGACGGGTGGTGATAGGTGACAGAAGCCAAAGGTGAGTTGGGGTGGTGGGGGAGACTGTTCTAGGCTCCGGGGGTACAATCAGCTTTATTTGGGATGATGTGCGATATCTGTCCTTTTCCTAGCAGAGCTTGGCTGCCGGGGAAGGTTCTGAATGGCCTCTTTCTTACTAGGCCCAACGCTCTCTCCTGAGTGTGGGCTACGGGCAGAGAGATGGGACGGGTTCCCTAGCCAGCAGGCACCTAGCTTTGGGAGTTGGGTTCACTGAGTGCTAGGGGGTGGTGGCCAAGGGCTTTTCTGGCGCCTGTAGGCTCCGTAAGACTCACCAGCCCCATTTTCCCATCCTTCCCCTTTTCAGGAGGCTCCACGTTGTTTATTGAAACGTCCCCACGGCGACCGAGGGAGAAGGAGAGCAAAGACGGGAGCTTGGAAGTGACAGGCCAGCTCGGGGAGGTGATGAAGGAGAGCGCCAAAATAGCATACACGTTTGCCCGGGCATTCCTGATGCAGAAGATGCCCTCGAATGACTTCTTGATGACCTCCCACATTCACCTGCACGTGCCCGAGGTGAGGCTACCCTCTAGCTCTAGGGGCTAGACCTGAAAGCACTAAGTTTTAACAGTGAATCCACCACCCCCCCTACATCTTGGGTACCCACCCAGGGAGCACCCCAAAGTGCTCCCTTGGGTCTTTCTGAGGGGCTTGGTCCGAGGACCGCCACCTCAGATCCGACAATTACCCTCCCCCACTTCAAAGCCTTACTGAGCATCCATTTCCTCCAAGAGGCCTTCCCTGACTAAGCCCCCCTTGCTTCTCCCACTCCCACATCGCCCTGATTTGCTCCCCTTGTTTGTCCCCCACCCCCCTCCCCAGCCCCACAGCATTTCTGTAATTTATTAATATTAACGTCTCCCTTCCCCTTGTAGAACTTAAGCTCATTATGGGCAGGGAATGTGAATGTGTCGTGTTTATTATCCCCCCCACCCCCCAAGTGCTCAGTACAGTGCTCTGCACGTAATAAGCCCTCAGTAAATACAACTGAATGAATGGTGAACTGTGAAGTCCCACCAGCACTGAGTGCCGAAAAGCGCTGCCCTGTTCCTACCGGGGTCGGTGCTGGGAGCCCCACCCCAGGGTTTGGATCCTAAATAATCAAGTCCATCACCTCTGTTCCCCTCTCCAGGGGGCTACACCAAAGGACGGGCCCAGCGCCGGATGCACTATAGTCACCGCATTGCTCTCCCTGGCTCTGAATCAGTCGGCCCGGCAGAACGTGGCCATGACGGGAGAAGTGTCTCTTACTGGCAAGATCCTGCCCGTGGGAGGGATCAAGGAGAAAACCATTGCGGTGAGTGCTGCTTTCTCTCCAGGGGCTGGCGCCGCCGCTCTACGCTCTGCCCGCTGTGGGCTCTCGGCAGATGCCAGTTACCTGACTGGCTTCTCTGCCGTAGAGCCGTCAGACAGCCGACTGGCTACCGAGGCTCCTTAAGAGTGAGCGCGGGCGGCTCCAGCAGCACAGAGGCTCGCAGGAGACGGGCCGTATTGCCGCTCGGCCCGGCAGCGCTCTGGGATTCATTCGGTGGAGCCCGCCCGTTGTTAGTCTTGCCCTCGGGGGACACGGGGGTCGGTGGGAAGGAACACCAGAGGCACGGCGCCAGGAGTCATTACCTGCCTTGTTTCCATTTCCAGGCCAGAAGAGCCGGTGTCACTTGTGTGATCCTCCCAGCCGAGAACAAGAAGGATTACTACGATCTAGCGTCGTTCATCACAGAAGGACTGGAAGTGCACTTTGTGGAGCACTACAAAGAAATCTTTGACATCGTGTTTCCAGAGTTGGAGTTAGAGGCGGCTGAACGATGAGCGTCTGCCTCCTTGGCCATCTCTGCAGCCAGTGTCTCTCTGGGCTGGGGGGAGGGGGAAGAGGGGGAACTGTCCATATAGAAGCCAGGGATCAATATTGCTGCTAAGCATCCATCCCCCATCCCCGACCCCCACCCCTCCAAGCTGAGTGATGAAATTGAATAAGAGCTTTTTAAAGTGAACGATTTATGGTATATCAGGTTTGGAAAATTATTTAATGGATAGAAGTCGTGGGACAGTAGCGGGGGTTGTGTCCCTGCCCCCTGGGCAACGGTGGCCCCAGTACCATTGTGAGATTCCCACAGCCTCACCCGGAGCAGTCCCTTCTTTAGGCACCAGGAGCCGACTGGCTCCCCCGCTGTGTGCAAAAAGCAACTTAGAATGATACATTGTACGCAGTGTCGTATAATAGCTCTAGCAGTGTGATTAATACGTATGAGTGGCGCAGAGGCCACGTATGAGTGGCGCAGAGGCCACGTATGAGTGGCGCAGAGGCTACGTTTGGGTGAAGAAGGGCCTGTGATGCTTTCTTGGAGGGGTTGGGGCGGAGTTGGGGGGAGAGGGGTGTCCCTCGCACACCACATGGGAATCACCAATTGCTAATACAGCTTGCAATCAAACCCTGCCACGGTGGAGAATGGAGAAGTGACCCAAGTCCAAATTTAGGCACCTCAATAAACCCAGGACCTTCTCATACCCTGTTGGGGCAGTTCTGTTCAAAGTGTGCTTTCGTCACCTGCTGTGAATAAGAACGCTATGAAATTCGGACTGTGCTTTCCACTTTAGCCATCTGGGAGTTAGATACATAATGTTGGTATTTGTTAAGCGCTTACTCTGTGCAGAGCACTGTTCTAAGCACTGGGGTAGATATAGGGTCATCAGGTTGTCCCACATGAGGTGCAGTCTTAATCCCCATTTTACAGATGAGGTCACTGAGGCACAGAGAAGTGAAGTGACTTGCCGACAGTCCCCAAGCTGACAGGTGGCAGTCAGGATTTGAACCCATGACCCCTGGCTCCCAAGCCCATACTGCTGCTTCTCTACATTCAAGCAGAACACTATAATGCAAGTTCCTGTGAGTGAAGTTAAGGACGTTACCACATTATAGGACTATTTTGACTGCCTACAATTAAGTGCTTAAATAGGGTAGTGTTACAGGTACGGAAGTAATTTGCACAAGGGGGCTGAGGTGGTAGAGTGGTTAGCAATTAGGAAAATTGGTCAGGGAAGGCTTCCTGGAGGAGGTGTGATCTCATAAAACAACTGGAGCCTGGTGGATTTGAAGTATGGAAGGTAGTAAGGGGAAGAAAAAGGCTGTGTAGGTTAAAACAAGTGATGGGGGAAATAAGTAAAGTGGAGAGCTTTAGCACAAGAGTACTTTAAAGCAAATGATTAGGAATTTCTGCATGCTGCTAAGAGGAATGAATAACCAGTGACATTATGACAGGTGTGCAATGGCATTTTGGAAAAATAGACTGGTCAGTGAAGTATGACATCGCTTAGTACAGTGCTCTGCACATAGCACTCAATACTATTGAATGAGTGACCTGGTGAGGGAAAAAACTGGAGACGCATCTGGTAGGAGGCTGATAGTCACACCAGGCTACTAGCAGCTTGACCAGCATGGTAACCTCATGGGTGGAAATGTCAGGGAGGAAAATGCCCCTCTGATTTAGTGAGACTGAACCAGGAGCTAGATGTGCGAGTGAGAAGTGAGAATGTCAAAAGGGAAGGTTGGTAGATGATTTGGGAGGGAGGAGTTCAGAGGAATGGGTGAGCTTGAGCTACAAGCAGGTCACCTGAGGGTGTGGGAGCAGTGTGGTAGACTTGGAGTGGGCCACACAAAGCTAAGTTAAAAGTGTAGGAGTTGGCGACTGCCCTAAATAAGCGCATGTGAAGTGGAACAGCTCTAAGACATTTAGTTAAGGGTGAGGTGGAGAGTGCTTAGAGATCCAGGAGGCCCATCATTAAAACTAAGATTACTGTTTCCCTGAGAAGGCCAGTGCCAGGAGGAGCATTAAGGTAGTATCTGTTAGATTTGGCAGACTGCTGTGAGGAGTGTAAGTGCATAAAGCGTGCAAAGGATGAATACCGTCTGTTTTGAGAAATTAGGACAGGAATGGAAAAGTAAATCAATCACCTTCGACTGTACTGTGTGCAAAACACTGTACTAATTGCTTGGGAGTACAATATAACCGACATGTTCCCTTGCCCTCGAGCTTAAAGTCAGAGGCTCTAATCCCGGCTCCGCCACTCTTCTCTGTGCCTCAGTTCCCTCATCTGTAAAATGGGTTTAAGACTGTGAGCCCCACATGGGGCAACCTGATTACCCAGAACAATTACTTAGTACTTACTTAGAACAATGCCCGACACATAGTAAGCGCTTAGCAAGTACCATTATTAAGTATGAACTGAATTGAGGGGACAGAAGGCAGAAATCAACAAGGAAGCTGATGTAATAATTAAGCACTTCGGATTAAGGAGGTAGCAGTCTGAAGAGGAAAGGTTGGATTTTAGCGGATGTTGAACTGACGGGATCTGGCGAGATTGAATATGCAGGTAGAGGGGAGTTGGATTATACCCAGTTTACGGGCTTGGGAGACAGGGAGGATGTTGCTGTCTACGGTGATGGCAAAGTCACAGGGAGGGCAGGGTTTGGGTGGGAGGATAAATTCTGGTTTGGACACATCAAGTTGGAGGTGCTGGCAGGAGGAAATATGAGACTGAAAGCTAGGAAAAGACTCGCATTTGATTTTGATCAGTTGCCTAGACCACGCTACCACAGCGATGGCTGTGATTTGGGGAGTGGGGAGGAAAAACAGTAACTTCAGCCTAGAGTTCAGTGAGTACAATACTCGGCCTATGCAGTCATCTGTTTATCCCTCCCCCTCCTCCCCACTCTGTGCCTTCTGTTCTTCGCTACCTTGCCTCTGGCCTAGCAGTCCCCTAGGCTACCTGTGAAAACCTCAAATAGGTGTTATCCCATTCCCCCTCCCTCCACCTCTGCACAGCTACCAAGAGTGGAATGAAAACTCATTTGAGACTTCCATGACCGAAACATGGACTGGAATGTCTTCTGGGAGCAGTGTGGCCTAGGGGAAAGAGCACAGGCCCACTCCGCCACTTGCTTAACAGATCAACACTGCCCTCTCCAAACTGAACGAGAAGGCAAAAAAGCCACAGGAGGTCACCTCTGAAGAACATTTTATTCACTACTGGGGGTTTAGTCCTTCTTGGCAGCAGCTTTCCTCATGGCCGCCAAGACATTGCTGAGCTCTTCCCGCTTTCTCTTTGCCCGGATGTGAGTGCCAACCTGTAAGAGCCAAAGACCAGTCAGCAGAGGAGTTCCACAACCCCCTGCCCAGCCAGCCAGCAAGGCTCTCTGCAACACCTACCCTTTTCTTGATGAATTTCAGTGCTCGCTTATCCTTGGAAACCTTTAACAACTCCATCGCACGCCTCTCATAGGGAGCAAATCCGCACACCTCCCGGATCATGTCGCGGACAAACTTGGTGTGTTTGGTCAGACGCTGCGGGACAGGTATCACACAATGGGGGGGAAGAAAAACACAATTGCCATCTCAGTGGATTCCAAGTACTTTCACCTAGATTGTCATTTTAGCAATCCCTGGGAGGACTGCAGAGGTAGGATTTTTCTCCCACCTAATAGCTAAAGCAGATGAGGCCTAGCTACTTGCCCAGTGGTACCTACTGAACACCTAAAAAAGAGAATCAGACATGACCCCTGTCTTCAAAGGGCTTACAACCAAGCAGGGCACACGCCAAAATACGAAGAAAAGGGACACATACCTGAGTTACTGCTTCAGCAGGTTTCGTAAGATATGCACAAAAGTGCTACGAGAGGTTCTAAGACTTAGAATTTGGGGAAAGCCTCCTGGAGAAGTGATTTCATGAGGACTTTGAAAGTGGAGGCAGCTGAAGTGGAAGATAGACTGGAGAGACTAGACAGGTGAAGCAGTGAACTTAATGCAGTGGTCAAGCCACACTGACAAGCACCAAGAGCAGTACAGTGCTTATTCGGGTGGAAAGGACTAAACAAATCCTCAAAATATTGGAGGGACAGCCCACAGGATATAGTGAAACACTGAATGTGGGGGTTGAAAGAGAGGAGGTACAGATAACGCCACAGCTGTGGGCTTCAGAAATAGGAAGGGGGGTGGTGGTGTTGGAAAGGATGTCCAGTAATAAATGTTGGTATTTGTTAAGCGCTTACTATGTGCACAGCACTGTTCTAAGTGCTGGGGTAGACACAGGGGAATCAGGTTGTCCCACGTGGGGCTCAGTCTTAATCCCCATTTTACAGATGAGGTAACTGAGGCCCAGAGAAGTTAAGTGACTTGCCCACAGTCACACAGCTGACAAGTGGCAGAGACGGGATTCGAACCCATGACTTCTGACTCCAAAGCCCGGGCTCTTTCCACTGAGCCACGCTGCTTCTCCCGGACATCTGGGTAGAGTGGTCCTGGAGGCAGATGTGAGACTGCAGAAGGGATGGGGCTGTTAGGGTAGATTTGACAGTCGTTCACAAAGAGGTAGTAGCTAAAAGCTGAGGGACTGAATGAGCTCACCAAATGAGCGAGCGAGACGGGGACCCAGAAGAGAGCCTGGAGGGACACCCTCATTTAGGTGATGAGAAGCAGGGAAGAGCCAACGTGGGAGACTAAGAATTAGCCAAGGTAAGAAGAGAATGGGAGCGGGGTGGCATGTTAATAGCTGGAGGGTGTGGTGGGATCCACTACTCTACTAGTCCCCCTATCCCTAATCAAAAAAATGTCTGTTTTGCCCTGTGGACTACAAGCTCCTGGCAGGCAGGATTGCGTCTACATCAGTTCGGTTGTACTGTACTTTCTCAAGCGCTTAATATGGTGCTCTACACACAATAAGCACTCAAATGCCATTGATTTGAGCATAGAGAAAAAACATGAGCATGCTTGAAAGAAGGCATCACAGTGAGCAGTTAAAGATGAAGGTCAGGAATGGAAGAGTGTCAGAAAAAAGCTGGATTGTGGACCACCGCCTCCAGGAAACACTGCAAGGCAACAGTTGAGAAGTTAATCCTTAAGACAGGGCAGCACCTGTTGGCAAAAAGGTGACTGGTGAACTTGGAGACAGCAGTCTCGGTAAAGATGGAAATCAGATGGGAGATGGCCAAGAAGTTGAAGCAGAGGCAGTGGGTTTGGACAAACTCTTCAGAGCTGGGATTGGGATTGGATACAGGCCTTGACTCCCAGCCCAAGGAACACAAAGTTTCAACTAGGGGTGCTACTGTCACATACACAAAGACCATCCTTAGTTGTGTTTCCCCCATACCATTCTCCAGCATCTAGGTGCTCCGGAGCTACCTTGCTATTTCCATACCTAACTGCTGCCTTTCCTTCCCTCTCCTGAAACCAAGTGCCTGATAAACTCACAAGAAAATCAGAATCTCCCTCAGAAGCAAGAGCCAGTCAGAACTTTATGGTCTACCTCTATGCTCATCCTCTGCATTCATTATCACAGTCCTAAAATGGACTGACCATGAATTGCTTCTTAATGAAAAGACAATTCCATGCCACCAATCAAGCAATGACATTTGAGTTTACTGTGTGCAGAACACTGTACTAAGAGCTTCAGCGAGTAGGGTACAACAGAGTTGGTAGGCACATTCCTGGTATCTGATCTGATAGCATTTAGATACTTTCCCTCCACCACAACATCAGGTTGGCAGAATACTCTGAAAGCACCAGTGAATCAGGAGATCTGGGCTACTGTTTGTCCCTGTTCTGCCTAAAACTTGGTGTGTAATCTCAATAATCTTAACAATGCTATTTGTTAAATGCTTATTATGCACCAAGCACTGCTTTAAGCACTGGGATAGATACAAGGTAATGAGGTTGTCCCACATGGGGCTCGCAATCTTAATCCCCATTTTAGAGAGGAGGGAACTGAGGCACAGAAGTGGCTTGCCCAAGGTCACACTGCAGACAAGCAGCAGAGCTGGGATTAGAACCCATGTCCTCTGACTCTAGAGCCCGAGCTCCTGCCACTTGGCCACAAAGTCATTTAACCTCAGGGCCTATTTTCTCATGCCTAATACATGGGTAATGGTTCCTACCTCCTCAGAATGAGAATAAAATGAGAACAATGTGATCTCAGACTAACAAATGCTATCACCAGAGCAAAAGAAATCAGCTCAACTGTGTCCACTTTTCTGATCTAGCCCAGGCGTACAGAGGTTAGCAAGAACCTGATAAGAGTCCTTTCCCAGCCCTTTCAATGGGCTCCCGGGAGCAAAGAAACCAAATCATCAGTGAAGGTACCCACAGCTCCCCACCAAGTTGCACTGGGACTTAGTGAGGGAAGCACAAGGCCAAGTCGGAGTACGTGGGGTTTTGAGAATGTTTTTCGATGTGTAAAATGGGGCAGGGATGGGTCATAGGTCGTGAGCCCTGTGCTGGACAAAGGCCGTGTCCGACTTGATCATTTCGTACCTCAATTGTATTTATTGACCACCTTCCATGTGCAGAGCACTGTACTAAGCGCTTGGGAGAGTGCCACAGAACAGAACTGGTAGATGCGTTCCTGCCCACAAGGAGTTTGCAGTCGAGGGAGCGAAAGACATTAATATAAATAAATTACAGATGTGCACATAACTACGGGGCTGAGGGTGGCGAAAATAAAAGTGCAAGGGCAATACAGAAGGGAATGGAAGAGGAAGCGGGTGATTAGAGAGAGGCGGCCCCTTGGAGATGGACTTTGAAAGTGTTGCCTGTCGAATACGAAGGGTGAGGGAGTTCAGCCCAAGGGCAGGACGTTTAGTATAGTGCTTACCACATAGTGAGCGCTTAGTAAATACCCCGTTATTGGGGTTGGGAAAGTGCATGCGCCCAGGTGGCATGTGAGAAGCAGCGTGGTGCAGTGGAAAGAGCACGGGCTTTGGAGTCAGGGCTCATGAGTTCGAATTCCAGCTCTGCCACTTGTCAGCTGTGTGACTGTGGGCAAGTCACTTAACTTCTCTGTGCCTCAGTTCCCTCATCTGTAAAATGGGGATTAAGACTGTGAGCCCCACGTGGGACAAGGACAACCTGATTCCCCTGTGTTTACCCCGGCGCTTAGAACAGTGCTCTGCACATAGTAAGCGCTTAACAAATACCAACATTATTAGGTGTCCCTTCAAGCAGCATGTCAACTCACCAATCGCCCTACGCGGGGTATCTCCCCTCCCCGGGAGACCCCATCGCAGGGATCCTACTCTCCTACCGCCGCTTCATGCAAGGAAAACCACCTTCCCTCGTGCGGTAATTCTGCGTTCCCCGTTCCAAGATGGGAGACTTCCGGATCCCCTGCTGCCTCTCTCTCTCCCGTTCGTTTCCGCCCCCCATTCCCGGCTTCGGACTCACCCCACGGCGGCGGCAGTGCCTCGGCTTGGTAATGTTCTTCGTCACTTTATGGCCTTTGTTAAGGCCCACGGCCATGGGGTAGCGGATGGCCATATCTACGAGAAGTTCGGGGGAGAGAGATCCGTGAGGGCAAGCCGGGGTTCCTCCGCCCCCCCGAGTTGGGGAGAGAGACGACGGGCAAGGAATCTCCCTCTCCCCTCCGACTGCGTCCCATCCCCGCTCCGGATGGCCCCGGATGGCACCCGATTCGGTTTCCACGCGGCGCTGGGCCCCCGCTTACCTGCTCCTCTCACAATGGCACCGACGGAGGAAGGGCCGAAGGAGCGCGGAACTCTGGGATATCAAACCTCGGGCTGCGGGGCCGCCCGTTACGTCATATCCGGGCCGGCTCTCCCCGGCAGCGCCTTCCTATTGGTCGGCTAGGAGGCCGCTGTTCGCTCAGTCCCGCGGTGGTTCTCGTTGACCGCGGTAGGGTTCGTGTTCGGTCGTATTTCTTGAGCGCTGACTGTGTGCAGAGCGCTCGCAAGTCCAACGTGGCAACAGATAGAGACCATCCCTGCCCAACGACGGGCTGACAGTCTAGAAGGGGGGAGACGGACCACAAAACAAGTAGACAGGCATCAATAGAATCATTGATCTGTTCACATCATTAATAAAATAAATAGAAGTACAGACATACACCGTACTAGGCGCTTGAGAGGTCAGGGTGGGGAGGCCCGATTTCTGCCCTCAAGGGGTTTACGGTCTGATGGGGAGACGGGCACGGAAAAATTACAGAGAGGGGAAATGGGAGAGTGAGATGTACATAAGTGCTGTGAGTGTGGGGTGGCTATCAACATGCTTAGGGGATACTTCATTTATTAGTCGTATTTATTGAGCGTTTACTGGGTGCAAAGCACTCTACTAAGTGCTTGGGCGAGCACAAGACAACAACAAACTGACACATTCCCTGCCCACAATGAGCTCAGTCTGGAGGGGGAGAGAGACATTATTATACATAAATAAATTACAGATATATACATATGTGCTGTATACATATGTATATATGCATATGGGATACGGACCCAAATGCATAGGCGTTGCAGAAGGGAGAGTGAATAATAATAATAATAATGTTGGTATTTGTTAAGCGCTATGTGCAGAGCACTGTTCTAAGCGCTGGGGTAGACACAGGGGAATCAGGTTGTCCCTCGTGGGGCTCACAGTCTTAATCCCCATTTTACAGAGGAGGTAACTGAGGCACAGAAAAGTTAAGTGACTTGCCCACAGTCACACAGCTGACAAGTGGCAGAGCCGGGATTCGAACCCATGAGCGCTGACTCCAAAGCCCGTGCTTTTTCCACTGAGCCACGCTGCTTCTCTAGCCACACTGCTCCCCTCTTCTCCTCCCTTGCTCCGCAAAAGCCCACGCCCCTGCCCCACTCTACGGACACCTTTTCCACATTAGACTCGGTCTCACAGACACCCCCCTTCCCCCGCCAAACGAAATACAACCTCCTCCGATTCCACCCAGGTTCCCCCAAATATCATCCCTATTATTCCATAAGTCACTTCCAAGTCACCCCCACCTTGCTCAAAAAATCTCCCTTTAAGTATCACCCCCCACACACACACTCTATCCCCAGAACCTCTCCAAACATCACTCTGTCCCTCTACGCAGACACCCATCCAACCAGCTTTTCCAACTTGGACTCTCCCCCATCCATTTCCAGGTTTTTCCTCCAGCAGATCCCCCACATACCCCTCTCGTTGAAAAAATGTCACTAGACTGTAAACTCGTTGTGGGTAGAGAACATATATGTCAACTCCATTATACTGTACTCTCCCAAGCACTTAGTACAGTGCTCTGCACCCAGTAGGAGCTCAATACATTTGACTGATGGATGAGTTACTCAATCTCTCTGGATTTCAGCTTCCTCATCTGTAAAATGGGGATAAGGTTAGGGTGTGTCCGATCTAGTTACCTTGTATCCAACTCAGCATTCAGCACACTGTTCGCCACAGAGGGAACACTTCACAAAACGTTCAATCGATCAGTGGTATGTAGTGAGTGCTTACCGTGTGCATGGAAATAGGCGCTTGGGAGAGTACGATACGACAGGATTGGTAGACGCGTTTCCGGCCCATGACAGGGAGCGGGATTAGGGGCAATATCACTGTTAATACCACGATCACCCCCAGAATGGAGATCCTCTGATAGAAGGGGAAAGAGACATTACTACTGATGGTACTTGCCAAGCACTGAGCTCCTTATCTTCCCTCCCAAACCCTGTCCTCTTCCTGACTTCCCTGTCACCGTGGACAGTACAACCAACCTTCCTGTCTCTCAAGCCCACAACATTGGTGTCATCCTTGACTCAACTCTTTCATTCATCCCACACATCCAATCTGTCACCAATGCCTGCCAGTCTCACCTTTACAATATCGCCAAGATCCACCCTTTCTTCTCCAGCCAAATGGCTATCGTACTGATACAAGCTCTCATAATATCCCGGCTGGATTATTGCGTCAGCCTTCTCTCTGACCTCCCTTCCTCCTGTCTCTCCCCACTCCAGTCTATTCTTCATTCTGCTGCCCAGATCATCTTCCTGCAGAAACGCTCTGGGCATGTCACTCCCCTCCTCAAAAACCTCTAGTGGTTGCCCATCAACCTCCACACGAAACAAAAACTTCTCACTCTGGGCTTCGAGGCTCTCCATCCCCTTGCCCCCTCCTACCTCACCTCCCTTCTCTCTTTCTACTGCCCACCCCGCACACGCCACTCTTCTGCCACTCACCTCCTCACCATCCCCCGTTCACGCCTATCCCTCCGTCGACCCCTGGCCCAAGTCCTACTGCTGTCCTGGAACGCCCTCCCTCCTCACCTCCGCCAAACTCTCTTCCCCTCTTCAAAGCCCTATTGAGAGCTCACCTCCTCCAAGAGGCCTTCCAAGACTGAGCTTCCCCTTTTCCCTCTGCTCCCTCCCCCTTCCCCCTTCACCTCCCCTCAGCTAAGCCCTCTTCCCCTCTGCTTCTCCCCTTCGCCCTTCCCCTCCTCTCAGCACTGTGCTCATTTGTACATATTTTTATTACCCTATTTATTTTGTTAATGAGGTGTACATCCCCTTGATTCTATTTATCGTGATTATACTGTCTTGTTGTTGTTCGTCTCTCTCCCCCAATTAGATTGTAAACCCGTCATTGGGTGGGGATTGTCTCTATCTGTTGCCAAATTGTATATTCCAAGCGCTTAGTACAGTGCTCTGCACAGAGTAAGCGCTCAATAAATACTATTGAATGAATTGAATGGGGCACCGTAATATTCATTCATTCATTCAATAGTATTTATTGAGCGCTTACTCTGTGCAGAGCACTGTACTAAGCTCTTGGAATCTGCAATTTGGCAACAGAGAGAGACCATCCCTGCCCAATGATGGGCTCACAGTCTAGAAGGGGGAAACAGACAGCAGCGGGCACTGTGAGAGGGCAAAAATACGGGATCAGGGCCGGCTTTAACAGTCAGCAACCTCTTTACGGGAGGACCTTAAGCAAAGAGAGCGCTTAGAACAGTGCTTCGCAGACCGTAAGGGCTCAATCAATTCTCCTGAACGAAATACGATTGGAAGAGAACCTTTACCTTGCCTCTCTCTGTCATTCAACTCACATATTCAACCCGTCACCAAATCCCGTTGGTCTCACTTTCACAACATCACTAAAATCCACCCTTTCCTTTCCATACAAACTGCTACCACGTAAATACAATCACTCATCCTATCCCACCTGGAAAGAGGTCATGGGTTCTAATCCCGGCTCCGCCACCTGGCAGCTGTGGGGCTTTGGGTAAGTCACTTGACTCCTTGCCTCAGTTACCTCATCTGGAAAATGGGGATGAAAACTGTGAGCCTCAAGTGGGACAACCTGATGACCCTGTATCTCCCCCAGCGCTTAGAACAGTGCTCGGCACATAGTAAGCGCTTAACAAATACCAACATTATTATTATTATTCTTTTTTCCTCTTGCGGCGGTTTGAACGGAGGGATTTGGCTCCCAAAACCCTAGTACACTGCGCGCTGCCACCAGCAGGGGGCGAAACATGGCACCAAGGGGCCCAGTGCCGTTGAGGGATCGGGATCGGACGTTTTTCGAAGATGTGAGAATTTGGGGCCGTGGGTGCGAGGGAGGGGTTGAGTAGGTCTTGGAGTCATTCATTTAATCGTATTTATTGAGCGCTTACCGTGTGCACAGCACTGTACTCAGCGCTTGGGAGAGGACAACAAAAACTGACATTCCCTGCTCGCAACGGGCTTACAGGCTGGGGGGGAAGGGGGAAGACAGACAGCAATACAGGAAAATGACAGGTATGTACATAATAATAATGGCATTTCTTAAGCCCTTACTCTGTGCCAAGCACCGTTCTAAGCACTGGGGGAGACACAAGGTGATCAGGTGGTCCCCCGTGGGGCTCACAGTCTTCATCCCCATTTTACCAGTGAGGGAACTAAGAGAAGTCAAATGGCTCGCCCAAGGTCACACAGCAGACAAGCGGCAGGGCCGGGATTAGAACCCACGGCCTCTGACTCCCCAGCCCGGGCTCTTGCCGCTAAGCCATACTGCTTCTCTTAGGGGATGGGAGAGAAGGGGGGAAAAGGGAACACAGGGGAGGGGGGGGAGGCCTTAAGTGCTGTGGGCTGGGGGTGGGGGGGAAGAGCAAACGGAGCGAGTCAGGGTGACACGGAAGGGAGTGGGAGATGAGGAAAAGTGGGGCTTAGTCTGGGAAGGCCTCTTGGAGGAGATGGGCCTTCAGCAGGGCTTTGAAGAGGAGGAGAGTGTTTGTCTGGCAGATTTGAGGAGGGAGGGCGTTCCAGGCCAGAGGCAAGATGTGGGCTAGGGGGTGGCGGCGAGACAGGCGAGATGAAGGCCCAGTGAGAAGGTTGGCACTAGAGGAGCGAAGTGTGCAGGCTGGGTTGTAGAAGGAGGGAAGCCAGGTGAGGTAGGAGGGGGGCAAGGTGATGGACTGCTTTAAAGCCAATAGTGAGGAGTTTTTGTTTGAAATGGAGGTGGATGGGCAACCACTGGAATTTTTTTAGGAGGGGGGTGACATGTTCTGAATGTTTTTGTAGAGAAATGATCCAGGCAGCAGAGTGACGTATGGACTGGAGTGGGGAGAGGCAGGAGGCTGGGAGGTCAGCAAGGAGGTTGATGCAGTAAAATAATAATGTTGGTATTGTTAAGCGCTTACTGTGTGCCGAGCACTGTTCTAAGTGCTGGGGGAGATACAGGGTCATCAGGTTGTCCCACTTGAGGTTCACAGTAATCCCCATTTTACAGATGAGGTAACTGAGGCACCGAGAAATCAAGTGACTTGCCCGAAGTCACATAGCTGACAGGTGGCAGAGCAGGAATTAGAATCCATGACCTCTGTCCAGGTGGGATAGGATGAGTTATTGTATTAACGTGGTAGCTGTATGGATGGAAAGGAAAGGGTGGATTTTAGTGATGTTGTGAAAGTGAGACCAAAGGGATTTGGTGACGGATTGAATATGTGAGTTGAATGACAGAGACGAGTCAAGGTCACGGGCTTGTGAGACAGGAAGGATGGTGGTGCCATCTACAGGGATGACAATATCGTGGGGAGGACAGGGTCTGGGTGGGAAGATAAGGAGCTCTGTTTTGGACATGTCAAGTTTGAGGTGACAGGAGGACATCCAGGTAGAAATGTCTTGAAGGCAGGAGGAGATGCGAGCATGGAGCGAGGGAGAGAGATCGGGGAGGAGATGTAGATTTAGGGATCATCGGCATAGAGGGGGTAACTGAAGCCATGGGAGCGAATGAGTTCTCCAAGGGAGTGGATGAAGATGGAGAGTAGACGGGGACCCAGAATTGAACCCTGAGGGACCCCCACAGGTAGGGGGTGGGAGGCAGAGGAGGAGCCCGCGAAGGAGACTGAGAATGAACAGCCAGAGAGATAAAAGGAGAACCAGGAGAGGACAGAGTCAGGGAAGCCAAGGTTGGACAATGTTTCCAGAAGAAGGGAGTGATCCACAGTGTTGAAGGCAGCTGAGAGGTCAGAGGGCCAGGGGTACTAATCACGGCTCTGCTGCTTGTCTGCTGTGTGACCTTGGGCAAATCTATTCACTTCTCTGTGCCTCAGTTACCTCATCTGTAAAATTGGGATTAAATCCTTCTCCAACTTAGATTATGAGCCCCATGTGGGACAGGGACTGTGTCCAACATGACCAGCATTTAGAACAGTGATTGACAAAAAGTAAGCACTTAAATATCATAAAACAACACTGTTCTAAGCACTGGGGTAGGTACAAGTTAATTAGGGCAGACACCGTCCCTGTCCCACGTGGGCCTCACAGTATAAGTAGGAGGGAGAACTGGTATTGAATCCTCATTTTACAGTTGAGGAAATTGAAACACAGAGAAATTAAGTGATTTGCCCAAGGTCACACAGCAAGCGATTGGCAGAGCTGGGATTTAAACCCAGGTCCTCTGATTCCCAGGTCTGTTCTCTTTCCACTAGTCCATGCTGCTTGTGAGGAGGAATGGCCTGGGGCCAGGGTGGAGACCTCTGTCTCCTCCTCAGCCGCTCCCTGTGCCAATTTAGCCATCAATCAATGGCATTTATTTAGCACTTACTGTGTGCAGAGCACCGTACTAAGCGCTTGGGAGAGTACAATATAACAGAGTTGATGGGCACATTCCCTGCCCACAATGAGCTCACAGTCTAGAAGGACTTCAGCCCTTGGGGCCCAGGCAGGCTTCCCCACCCTTCCTCCAGAGACTTAAATCCAGTTCTGGGGCCCTTCTTGAAATGCCACAGCTCACCGTGCTTAATAATAATGTTGGTATTTGTTAAGCGCTTACTATGTGCAGAGCACTTTTCTAAGCACTGGGGTAGATACAGGGTCATCAGGTTGTCCCACGTGAGGCTCACAGTTAATCCCCATTTTACAGATGAGGTAACTGAGGCACAGAGAAGTTAAGTGACTTGCCCACAGTCACACAGCTTCTTACTGGCTCCTTGGCCTTGAATGGGGAAATCTCCCAAGCATTTAGAGCCGGGCTTTGCAAACAGTATACACCTACTAAGTACTATCGATGGATCGATCACTTGATCCCAGCTCTGCCACTTGGCAGCTGTGTAACTGTGGGCAAGTCACTTAACTTCTCTGTGCCTCAGTTACCTCATCTGTAAAATAGGGATTAACTGTGAGCCTCACGTGGGACAACCTAACCTGTATCTACCCCAGCACTTAGAACAGTGCTCTGCACATAGTCAGCGCTTAACAAATACCAACATTATTATTGAACCGAGGCTATTGATGGGATGTAGAGAATGCAATGTGCTGCTAGTGGGAGGAGCAGCTCTCTCCCTCTTACCTTTCTGCTCTCTTTAAAGCACTCAATCAGCTCGCCCCATCCTAATAGTAATAGCATCCTCTCTCTAGCCTGGAACTCCCTTCCCTTCCCTTCCATGTAGGACAGACTATCACCCTCTCCACCTTCAAGGCATTATTAAGGTCTCATCTCGTTCATTCAGTTGTATTTATTGAGTACATACTGTGAACAGAGCACTGTATTAAGCGCTTGGGAAAGTACAATACAACAGTAAACAGTGACATTCCCTACCCACAACAAGCTCACCAGTCGAGAGTGGGGGAGACAGACATCAATACAAATAACTAAAATTACAGGTATGTGCATAAGTGCTTTGGGGCCGGAAGGGGGGAAGGGCAAAGGGAGCAAGTCCGGGTGACACAGAAGGGAGTGGGAGATGAGGAAAAGTGGGGCTTGGTCTGGGGAGGCCTCTTGGAGGAGACGCGCCTTCGACAAGGCTTTGAAACAGGGCTGGGGGTGGGGAGGGGAGAGTGGTTGTCTGTCAGATTAGAGGAGGGAGGGTATTCCAGGCCAGAGGCAGGACGTGGGCTGGGGGTCCCGGTGAGATAGGCGAGATGGAGGCACAGTGAGAAGGTTAGCACTAGAGTAGCGGAGTGTGCGGGCTGGGTTATAGAAGGAGAGAAGCAAGATGAGGTAGGAGGGGAGCAAGGTGCTTGCAGGTATCTCCTCCCCCATTTGGACCTCTCCCAATTTTCCCCAGCTCCCTCTCCCTTCTGCGTCATCTGCGCACTTGGATCTGTGACCTTTGGCCATCTGATATTCACCCGAGCCCCAACCCCAGAGCATTTACGTTCATATCTTTAAATTATACATTATAAATTATTTGTTTATTCAAATTAATGTCTATCTCCCCCTCTAGACCGTAAATTCGTTATGGGCAGAGAACACGTCTGCTAATTCTGTTCAGTCAATCAATTGTATTTATCTCTTACTATGTGCAAAGCGCTGTACTAAGTGCTTGGGAGAGTACGACACAACCACGTGACAGACATTCCCAGACAGACAGACAGACAGACATGAGAAGCAGCGTGGCTCAGTGGAAAGAGCCTGGGCTTTGGAGTCAGAGGTGATGAGTTTGAATCCCAGCTCTGCCACTTGTCAGCTGTGTGACTGTGGGTAAGTCACTTAACTTCTCTGTGCCTCAGTTCCCTCATCTGTAAAATGGGGATGAAAACTGTGAGCCCCACATGGGACAACCTGATTCCCCTGTGTCTACCCCAGCGCTTAGAACAGTGCTCTGCACATAGTAAGCGCTTAACAAATACCAACATTATTATTATTATTCCCGGTCCACAACAAGCTTACTGTACTCCCCCAAGCACTCAGTACACTGCTCTACTTATAGCACAAGCTCAATAATTACCAATGATTGATTGATTGATTCTCCCACCACACCCCAGTTTACAGATGACCTTACCTGCTATCTGTACTTACCTGGTTTCTACTCCCCGGACTTCAATCCTTTGATGATGCCTTTCCCCCCTGCATAGAGCATTTGCCCCCACCCCACCGTCCAATCTGCCAAACCCTATCCCTCCCTTCCTTCAAACCCTCCTACTACCTCCTCCTCCATCAGCTACCTCAGCACTCAGGTGTACATCTGTTTTCCTAAAATTGAATTAGCTGCATCACAGCTGAACTTCACCATCAGCTGTGTCGTCTTTGAATATGATCAACTATGTATATTTTAATCATCTGTAGCTTATGCTCTTACTTTTAACTATTATATGTTTACCAACTTGTATCTGATTGTTTCTCCCATTAGACTGTAAACTCCTTAAAGACAGGCATTATATGTCTTTTACTTCTATTGTATATTCCTAAGCCCCTAGTGTAGGTTTCTGCAAGCAATTCATCATATTGATTGAGTTCTTACTCTGTGCAGAGCACTGTACTAAGTGCTTGGAAGAGTACGATAAGAGCTGGTAGGTTCAATTGAGCCCAGGCCCCGGAGTCAAAAGGACCTGGGTTCTAATGCTGACTACACCATTTGTCTGCTGTGTGACCTTGGGTGTCACTTAACCTCTCTGTGCCTCAGTTACCTTGTCTGTAAAATGGGCATTAAGAGTGTGAGCCCAGTGTGGGACATGGACTGTGTCCAACCTGATTATCTTGTATCTACCCCAGTGCTTCATACAATGCCTGGCACATACTAAATGCTGAGCAAGTACCAATTTTTTTTAAGTGGGGGAAAGAGTCATTAAGTTAAATTACAGGTAGAGGGAAGCAACAGAGTTTAAAGATCTGCACATCAGTGCTGGGGTGGGGTTGGGGGTGAAATACCTAAGTACTTACTGCTTAGTATAGTGCTGAACATATAGTAAGCACTCAATAAAATGCCATTAATTGATGAGGACTGAAGTGCGTAGGTGACTCAGTGGGTTGGGGGGGTTTTAGGGTGGGGAGATGAAAGATTAGTCAGGGAGGGCTTTCTGGAGGAGATATGATTTTAATAGGGCCTTGAAGTTGGGGAAAATAGTGGTCTGCCAGATGTGAAGGGGAACCCTGGGAGTCAGGGAGTCAGAAGGTCATGGGTTTTAATCTCCCTTCTGCCACTTGTCTGCTGTGTCACCTTGGACAAGTCCCTTCACTTCTATGGGCCTCAGTTATCTCATCTGTAAAACGGGGATTGAGACAGCGAGTCCCATATGCGACAGGGACTGCATCCAAACCGATTTGCTTGTATCCACCCCAGTGCTTAGTACGGTGCCTGGCACATAGTAAGCGCCTAACAAATACCATTATTATTATTATTATTATTATTAATATTCCAGACAGGAGGGAGGGTGTGAGCAAAATGTCACACTCTAGATGCCCAATTCAGTCTTCTGGAAGGGCTCTTCCTCCTCCCGGCAGCTGCCCTCCGCTCCAGAAGAGGCCCTAGGACCTGGGGAGGAGGTGAGTGGCCATTGGGAAGTGACCCATTAGGGGTCCAGTGCAGTGCTCTTAATATAATAGATCTACATAAATCCTGTTGAAGATAATGATCGTGATGATAACCACCTCCTACTCGAGTCCCCTGACCCCACTCCTCCAGGCAAGTGGGACTCTGCAGAATTGTTGTTATGGGGATGGTGGGAAGAGAAGGGGTGGTTGCAGGGGGCGGGGGCCTGGTATCCCGGCTCTGCCACTTGTCAGCTGTGTGACTGTGGGCAAGTCACTTAACTTCTCTGTGCCTCAGTTACCTCATCTGTAAAATGGGCATTTAGATTGTGAGCCTCACGTGGGACAACCTGATGACCCTGTATCTACCACCCCAGCGCTTAGAATAGTGCTCTGCACATAGTAAGCGCTTAACAAATACCAACATTGTTGTTGGTATCGGGTCCTGCTCCTTCCCACTCGCTAGTGTGACAGCAGTAGTTTGGAGTTCCATCGGCTGGGAGGGTCTGATAGTAAAAGGAGGAGCCTGGAACAGGGCTATTTCCCATCCAAACTGGGACCTCCGGGAATGGAAGAAGCTAAATGGTGTCTGGCTCACAATGTGTAGCTCCCACGTAGCCCAGTGGGGGTTGCCCTATCCTTCCTACTCTGCCCCCCGCCCCCCCACACCACTCCCCAGGAAGCTGACTCATTTCTTTTTTTAAGAAAATGGTATTTGTTAAGCACTTGCTATGTACCAGGCACTCTACTAAGCGCTGGGGTAGAAACGAGCTAATCAGGTTGAACACAGTCCATGCCCCACACGGAGCTCACAGTCTTAATCCCCATTTTACAGATGAGGTAACTGAGGCACAGAGAAGTAGCGTGGCCTAGTGGACAGAGCATGGGCCTGGGAGTCAGAAGGACCTCTGATATCGCGGATATCGCCAAGATCCGCCCTTTCCTCTCCACCCAAACGGCTATCTTACTATTACGGGCTCTCGTTATATCCCGGCTAGACTACTGTGTC
Source organism: Ornithorhynchus anatinus (assembly GCF_004115215.2). Classification (NCBI taxonomy): domain Eukaryota; kingdom Metazoa; phylum Chordata; class Mammalia; order Monotremata; family Ornithorhynchidae; genus Ornithorhynchus; species Ornithorhynchus anatinus. The sequence goes on from NC_041749.1 coordinate 105,718,400, forward strand.
AGCCTTCTCTCTGACCTCCCTTCCTCCTCTCTCGCCCCGCTCGCCCCGCTCCAGTCTATTCTTCACTCCGCTGCCCGGCTCATCTTCCTGCAGAAACGATCTGGGCATGTCACTCCCCTTCTTAAACAACTCCAGTGGTTGCCTATCGACCTCCGCTCCAAACAAAAACTCCTCACTCTAGGCTTCAAGGCTCTCCATCACCTTGCCCCTTCCTACCTCTCCTCCCTTCTCTCTTTCTACCGCCCACCCCGCACGCTCCGCTCCTCTGCCGCCCACCTCCTCGCCGTCCCTCGGTCTCGCCTATCCCGCCGTCGACCCCTGGGTCACGTCCTCCCGCGGTCCCGGAACGCCCTCCCTCCTCACCTCCGCCAAACTGATTCTCTTTCCCTCTTCAAAACCTTACTTAAAAATCACCTCCTCCAAGAGGCCTTCCCAGACTGAGCTCCTCTTCCCCCTCTACTCCCTCTGCCATCCCCCTTTACCTCTCCGCAGCTAAAGCCTCATTTTCCCCTTTTCCCTCTGCTCCTCCACCTCTCCCTTCCCATCCCCACAGCACTGTACCCGTCCGCTCAACTGTATATATTTTCGTTACCCTATTTATTTTGTTAATGACTTGTACATCGCCTTGATTCTATTTAGTTGCCATTGTTTTTATGAGATGTTCTTCCCCTTGACGCTGTTTAGTGCCATTGTTCTTGTCTGTCCGTCTCCCCCGATTAGACTGTAAGCCCGTCAAACGGCAGGGACTGTCTCTATCTGTTGCCGACTTGTTCATCCCAAGCGCTTAGTACAGTGCTCTGCACATAGTAAGCGCTCAATAAATACTATTGAATGAATGAATGAATGACCTGGGTTCTAATTCCGGCTCCAGCACTTGTCTGTTGTGTGACCTTAAGCAAGACACTTAACTTCTCTGTGCCTCAGTTACCTTACCTGTTAAGTGGGGACTGTGTCCAACCTGATTAGCCTTGGATCTACCCCAGCGCCGAGCAGAGTGCCTGGCACATAGTAAGCGCCTAAAAAATACCATGAAAACAAAAAACGAGAGAATTGACTTGCCCAAGGAGTTCTCCAGAAGGATGGCTTGGGGCCAGAGCTGTGCAAATCTAACTGTGCCAGTCTTCTGGGGAGTGGAGAGCTGGAGGACTTCACAGGTTCACCAACCCAGAAGGCGGCTGGGATTCTCTGGCCTGCCCTCACCGGCCTCCAAGCGGGGGGCCCCAGTGCAGGGCCAAGGGTAAAGTCAGGGTCCTCGTCCCTGGGGGAGGTGGCAGAATCATGTTGCCCTCCCCCTGCACATAAAACATCAGGAAAATGAGTCTCTTTCCCCATTTTCCTGCCTCCCGCTAGGGTCTGGGGCACCTCAATCCCCGCTCCTACCCCTGTTCTTCTAACCAGCCTAAGATCAGTTAGCCAAGCGTGTCAAAATGCCCGGGGGGGGGGGGGAGGCCTCTCAGCCTGAACTTGAACCTGGTTTGTCCTGCTGTCCAAGCTGTCCAAGTGTTGCCTAGTGGATGGAGCACAGGCCTGGGAGTCAAAAGGCCCTGAGTTCCAATCCCGGCTCTGCCCTGCTGGGTGACCTTGGGCAAATCACTTCACTTTTCTGTGGCTTGGTTACCTCATCTGTAAAATGGGGATTATGACTGTGAGCTCCATGTGGGACAGGGACTGTGTCCAACCCGACTGCCTTGTTTCTATTCCAGCGCTCAGTACAGTGCCTGGCACATAGTAGGTGCTTAACAAACACCACAGTTATTATTATTATTGTGATACTGTCCAACTCTAGAGGGCCGGGATCCATTTAGGAAAGCCCTTTCTGGACGGATAAGGGAAGGGTAGGGCTGGTCAGTGTTTTTATGGGGAGGGGCTGGCTGGGACTGGATGGTGGACAGCCAGAGAGCCCACACGCTGCTGCTCGTCCAGGGCGGAAGGGAGAACCGGGAAGTCGAGAGCTGGGAATCTGGGGAGGGGCGGGGGCTGGGGCCCTGCCAGCAGCAGTTGTTTTGTAACGCGTTGGTCAGCGCCAAAATTCAAAAACAGCTCCCTGATTCAAACCAAGAACACTGAACATTAGGCGGGGAGGAGGCAGGGCGGGGCCCAGCGGTCCCACCCCTGTGAGGGAGGGTAGGCAGGATGTGGGGGTGGGGGTGCGTGGGGGGGGGGGCGGGGTGTTGAGGACCCGCACTGCTTTCTGGAACTCGTAGTCTGTCTGGTCTGTCTCACTGCTGGCCTCAGTTCAGGCTGGCCTGGAGCCAAGAATCTCCAAATAGAGTCATTAAAAATCCTCGTCATCTAGAAAATTTTGAGAAGCTCCCTGTACCCCCCCATCCCACCCCCCAGCAGCCCTTGTGCCCAAAAGCACCATCTCGAAGGGACAGTTTCCTCATCCTGACATCCCTTCCTTCCAGGAGTTTGCAGAATTCTCTACACTCACGAAGATGCCTGCTTTTAAGTTTCCTCACAAACCCAGATGGCCAGGAAAATCCACGCAAAAGGGAAGTAAAGGGAGAGGCTGATTATACATTTCAGTATATTTCTTCAGGGCCCGCTGCCTCATTTTTCTTGGGGCCTACTGTCTCTGCTTTGATTTAGACCCTCTTCCACCAAAACCCTCTATTCCAAACACGCTGCTCCTGCTGCTCGGCCCAAATTGGTGCTGCCAAAGGAAACAGAGTCCAGCTTTTCCCATATTTCCCCCCCCAACCTCACCCATTCCATAGAGACACACCAACCTCTAGCGGGTCAGCTCACTGTGGGCAGGGAATGTGTCCACCAACTCTGTTAGCCTGTACTCTCCCAAATGCTTAGTACAGTGCTCTGCATACAGTAAGCGCTCAAAAAATATCATTGATTGAATGACCAACGGCTCCTCCCCTGTTTCCCCCTGAAAACCACAGAACAGTCAAAAATGGGAGGCGAGGGGGTATGAGGAGGAGGGGAGAGGCAATGCAAGGCTCTGTCAGTCCCTTGAGGGTAAAGACAGGGTTTTTTCCACCCCCTCTGTCCTCCCCGCAATATCTAGTATAGGGTCCATATAGACTCTTGACTGATTACAGAACAGAGAAAACTATGGAGATGGGAAGGGCGGAGAGAAAAAAGGGGATCCCAACTCTGCCGGAGAACTGGCTTTCCTAGTCTTTAGTAAGAAATATCTCCCTTTGACAGTTTGTCCAGGAACGCAACAAGGAATCCGATAACATGGGAGCTTCCTGATATGCAATATCACGTAATTTAAAAAAACGGATTCAATGGAAATTAATGGGTTAGAGAGTAGTTAATTCAATTATGTCATGACTGACATTTTTTGATACATTTTTTGATATTAGGCCACGCTGCTTCTCAGTTCCTCTACTATATACGACCACCACTACATGAGAAGCAGCATGGCTCAGTGGAAAGAGCCCGGACTTGGGAGTCAGAGATCATGGGTTCGAATCCTGGCTCTGCCACTTGTCAGCTGTGTGACTGTGGGCAAGTCACTTCACTTCTGGGCCTCAGTTCCCTCATCTGTAAAATGGGGATTAACTGTGAGCCTCACGTGAGACAACCTTTCATTCATTCATTCATTCATTCAATAGTATTTATTGAGCGCTTACTATGTGCAGAGCACTGTACTAAGCGCTTGGAATGAACAAGTCGGCAACAGATAGAGACAGTCCCTGCCGTTTGACGGGCTTACAGTCTAATCGGGGGAGACGGACAGACGAGAACAATGGCAATAAATAGAGTCGAGGGGAAGAACATCTCGTAAAAACAATGGCAACTAAATAGAATCAAGGCAATGTACAATTCATTAACAAAATAAATAGGGTAATGGAAATATATACAGTTGAGCAGATGAGTACGGTGCTGAGGGGATGGGAAGGGAGAGGGGGAGGAGCAGAGGGAAAGGGGGAAAAGAAACCTGATTACCGTGTATCTCCCCCAGCGCTTAGAACAGTGCTCTGCACATAGTAAGTGCTTAACAAATACCAACACTATTATTATTACTTGACTGTTTTACCCCCTTGCCACTCACTGTTATTTTATCGTATTAAATACTATGAAGTTGCATCATCACCATTTCCAGTGGTATTTCCTGAACACTTACTGTGTGCAGAGCACTGTACTAACTGCTGGGGAGACTACAAAACAGAGGTGGTAGATACGTTCCCTGCCCGCAACGAGCATAATAACAATAATAATAATAATGTTGGTATTTGTTAAGCGCTTACTATGTGCAGAGCACTGTTCTAAGCGCTGGGGGAGACACAGGGGAATCAGGTTGTCCCATGTGGGGCTCACAGTCTTAATCCCCATTTTACAGATGAGGGAACTGAGGCACAGAGAAGTTAAGTGACTCGCCCACAGTCACACAGCTGACAAGTGGCAGATCTGGGATTCGAACTCATGAGCCCTGACTCCAAAGCCCGTGCTCTTTCCACTGCGCCACGCTGCTTCTCTACATGCTTCTCTACATGCTTCTCTACATGCTTACGAGCATGTAAAACACGGTGCGATACATGGTGCAGTAAAGATGGAGTCAGAGGCTGAGATGGGCGGAGCATGTGTCTACTAATTTTGTCACCCCCTTCGGTCCTCTAATGCTAACCTTCTCACTGTACTTCAATCTTGTCTACATTGCCACCGACCTCTCGCCCACGTCCTGCCTCTGGCCCGGAGCACCCTCCCGCCTCGTATCTGACAATTACTCTCCCCACCTTCAAAACTGTAATGAAGGTACATCTCCTCTTAAAAGGCCTTCCCTGACTAAACCCTCCTTTCCTCTTCTCCCACTCCCTTCGGTGTCACCCTGACTTGCTCCCTTTATTCATCCTCCCTCAGCTCGATAGCACTTATGTACATATCTGGCATTTATGTATTTATATTAATGTCTATCCTCCCCTCTAGACTCAAACTCATTGTGGGCAGGGAAAATGTCTGTTTATTGATTTAGTGCAATTAGTACAGTGCTCTGCCCACAGTAAGCACTCAGTTAAATACGATTGACTAACCTGACTCTTGTAGTGTACTCTCCCAAGCGCTTAATACAAAGCTCTGCACACAGTAAGTGCTCAGTAAATACCAATGAATGAATATGCCTTGACTAATACTACGTGTTTGCACACAGCCATCTCTTCTTCTCCGAAACACTCTGGGCATGTCACCCCCCTCCTCCAAAATCTCCAGCGGTTGCCTATCAACCTTCGTATCAAGCAAAAACTCCTCACTATTGGCTTCAAAACTATTGTTTTGTTTTGTTGTCTTTCTCCCCCCATTTAGACTGTGAACCCATTGTTGGGCAGGAATTGTCTCTATCTGTTGCCGAATTATACATTCCAAGCACTTAGTACAGTGTTCTGCATGTAGTAAGCGCTCAATAAATACGATTGAATGAATTGAGTGAATGAATTCAAAGCTCTCCATCACACCTTGCCCCCTCCTTCACCTCCCTTCTCTCTTTCTACTGCCCACCCTGCACGCTCCGCTCCTCTGTCGCTCACCTCCTCACTGGGCCTTATTCTCGCCTGTCTCACCATCGACCCCTGCCCCACGTCCTACCTCTGGCCTGGGATACCCTCCCTCCTCACATCTGCCAAACTAGCACACATCCCCCCTTCAAAGCCCTACTGAAGGCTCACCTCCTCCAGGAGGCCTTCCCGGACTGAGCCCCCCCTTTTCCTCTGCTCCTCCTCCCCATCGCCCCTACTCCCTCCCTCTGCTCTACTCCCCTCCCCGCCCCACAGCACTTGTGTGTTTATGTACATATTATTCTATTTATTTTATTAATGATGTGTATATATCTATAATTCTGTTTATTTTGATGCTATTGATGCCTGTCTACTTGTTTTGTTGTCTGTCTCCCTCCTTCTAGACTGTGAGCCCGTTGTTGGGTAGGGATGGTCTCTATCTGCTGCCGAATTCAACTTTCCAAGTGCTTAATACAGTGCTCTGCACACAGTAAGCACTCAATAAATACGATTGAATGAAAGACTCCACTGGAACAAACATATGGGTCATGGTATACCAAAGGAGACTTGTATTTTGGGAAGGATTTAGAGAGTTCCCTAATTCTTCCATCAGGTTATATCCCACTTGTTTAGTGAAAACACGTTATAGCAGAACCGGCTATCCCAAGAATTATTTGGGAAACAATCTGTCTCCCCTTTTCTACAGAGTGGAAGCAGGAATCCGGTACCTCTCCCCTCTGGGATTGATCTGTGTAATTGCAGGCTGAAAATACTTCAGGCCCATTGGCTAGAGGGGCCAACAGGGTAGGAACATTAAACTTTTTGGAAAATATCCTGCAGAACAGGGCAGAGTGCTAAAGAGGAAGGCAAAACTCCAAACAGCAGTGCCCCAGAACTAGAGCGGCTTTTTTTTTTTCTTAACAAGCAATGTGGTCTACTGTCAGCTGTGTGACTGTGGGCAAGTCACTTAACTTCTCTGTGCCTCAGTTACCTCACCATGTGGGACAACTTGATTCCCCTGTGTCTACCCCAGTGCTTAGAACAGTGTTCTGCATATAGTAAGCGCTTAACAAATACCAACATTATCAGAAAGAGTATGGGTCCGGAGATGGGGGGCGGGGGAGGGAGGGCTGGGTTCTAATGTCAAGTAATTGTGGTATTTGTTAAATGCTTGCAATGTGCCAAGCACATAGAGAAGCAGCATTACCTAGTGGATAGCATGTGGGCCTGTGAGTCAGAAGGACCTGGCTTCTAATCTTGATTCTGCCACTTGCCTGCTGTGTGACCTTGGGCAAGCCACTTAACTTCTCTGTGCTTCGGTTACCTCATCTGGAAAATGGGGATTAAGACTGTGAGCCCCTGAGGGACATGGACTGTGTCCAACCTGACTGGTTTGTATATACCATCTCTACAGTGTCTGGCACACAGTAAGTACTTAACAAATACCCTAAAAAAAATCCACTGTGCTAAGTGCTGGGGGGTGGGGAGGAATACAAAATAATCACGTCAGACACAGGCCCTGTCCCACATGGGGCTCACAGTCTAAGGGGGAGAGAGAATCTGTATTGAATTAGACTGTGAGCCCGTTGTTGGGCAGGGATTGTCTCTATCTGTTGCCGAACTGGACATTCCAGGTGCTTAGTTCAGTGCTCTGCACATAGCAAACGCTCAATAAATATGACTGACTCAATGAATGAATGAATCTCCACTTTACAAATGAGGAAATGGGAGTGGGGCCGGCGCTCAGAAAAACTCAGTGACTTGCCCAAGGTTGGGCGAGTCACTTAACTGCTCTGTGCCCCAGTTTCCCTATCTGTACAATGGGCTAATAACCTTGTTTCTCCCTCCCTTGCAGGGCTGCTGAGAGGATAAAATAAGATTACTAATGAGCAAATGGCTTCAGCAAAATCAAAGTGCTATCCAAATTCAAGGTATTATGTTTTGAAGCACTTAAAATGCCTTATGGCTTGTTTGCACATTCAGCCTCTTATCCCTTTTAATAAAAACAATCAAGAACTTTGTATTCGCTTGGTGTTTTTCCTCAAAAGAGCTCAACTCGTTTTAAATGTTAAAGTAGGTCTTATCAGTAATGCCATATATGGACATTCAGGGCTGTGCTCAACCCTCTCTGGGTCGCCCCCCTTCTCCTCCCCCCCCCACCTTGTTTTTTCATAGCCAGTGTTGGTAACTAGGAAGAAGTGTTGACAGGGGTGGGGACTTTGGCTCTGAGTCGTGCAGGCTCCCCTTCCCCAGGAGAAGTCGTGTGGGGAAAATGCCAGATATGCCACACCCTCTCCAGCATCAAGGCCGGTTTTTCATTTTGAGGGTCCGGGGGTGGGGGGACAAGGGAGTACGGGACTTTAGGGAGATGGGAGATTGAGGGGGCACAGACGTCACGGGGCTACCAAATCGGAAAGCCACCATTTATGGAGTTCTCAGCCCTGATTGGAAATGCTCAGGTTTTGTCAGAGATCTGGGATGAGAGAAGGTGGGAGTCCAGCTCAAAAAGCCAGGAGGGCAAATATGGTCCCGCCCCCCCGTCAAATCATAGAGTGGGCACCTGGACTTTAATATGGTCAACTTTTAATTGTACACCCTTGGCCATTCATTCATTCAATAGTATTTATTGAGCGCTTACTATGTGCAAAGCACTGTACTAAGCGCTTGGAATGTACAAATCGGTAACAGATACAGTCCCTGTCCTTTGACAGGCTTACAGTCTAATCGGGAGACAGACAGACAAGAACAATGGCAATAAATAGAATCAAGGGGAAGAACATCTCATTAAAACAATAGCAAATAAATAGAATCAAGGTGATGTACATCTCATTAACAAAATAAATAAAAGGCCATCACTCCCTTAGGGTTGGGGTGATGAGACATCTACCATCCTTAATATTAATAATTAATAATAATGTCGGTATTTGTTAAGCGCTATGTGCAGAGCACTGTTCTAAGCGCTGGGGGAGATACAGGGTAATCAGGTTGTCCCACGTGGGGCTCACAGACTTCATCCCCATTTTACAGATGAGGTAACTGAGGCTCAGAGAAGTTAAGTGACTTGCCCACAGTTAGCTGCCAAGTGGCAGAGCCAGGATTCGAACCCATGACCTCTGACTCCCAAGCCCGGGCTCTTTCCACTGAGCCCCACTGCTTCCTTTTACTTTGTGCCCTGAAAAAAATCTTGGAACTGCCGTTTCCAACTCCATAGGGAAAATAGGGTCTAGTGGGCCTCCCCCTCAACTCCCTGGGTTTCCAGAATCATTCATTCAATCATATTTATTGAGTGCTTACTGTGTGCAGAGCACTGTACTAAGCGCTTGAGAAAGTACAACACAGCAACAGTGACATTCCCTGCCCCCAACAAGCTTAGGGTTAAGCAGTGTGGCTCAGTGGAAAGAGCCTGGGCTTGGGAGTCAGAAGTCGTGGGTTCTAATCCCATTTCCCCCGCTTGCCAGCTATGTGACTTTGGGCAAGTCACTTAACTTCTCTGTGCCTCATCTGTAAAACGGGGACAAAAACTGTGAGCCCCACGTGGGACAATCTGATCACCCCAGTGCTTAGAACAGTGCTTTGCACATAGTACACGCTTAACAAATACCACCATTATTATTATAATTATTAGAGAGGGGGAGACAGATATCGATAGAAATAAAGTTACAGATATAGACGTAGGTGCTGTGGGGCTGGGATGGGGGGGAAGAGCAAAGGGAGCAAGTCGGGGCAACGCAGAAGGGAGTGGGAGAGGAGGAAAAGTGGGACTTCGTCTGGGAAGGCCTTTGGGAGCAGGTGAGGGGTTTACCCTAAAGTTGTTTGCGGCTGGACACCCAACCTCACCCCTGGGGCCTCTAACAAAACCCAAGAACTTCTAAGCAGGGATGGGAAGACCTTAATCGAGGGATTGTTCAAACGGGTCGCCCCCTCTATCCTGCTTACCCCTCTTTCCCTCAAGACCCCCTTCCACTGCCCATTCTCACAAAGCGGCATCTCCTGGGCGCTAAGTCAAATGTGGTACCTACACTTTCCTGCCCCTCAAATGAAAAACAGCTTACGTGCGGCCTTTCGGAGGGCAGCGCGGCTTCACCTAAAGAACACGGGGCGGGTAATCGTCCTCAGCCCTGACAATAGCTTGCTTTTCGATTTTGGTCTTTCGGTGATTTCTCTTGGCCTCAGTCCGCTTATCCGTAAAGTGTGTGTGTGGAAATAATAATGATAATAATAACAACCACTCCACTTCCCAGAGAGAGAGTGAAGGGAAAATTAGATCATGAGGCGAAAGCGCTTTGGCACGGCGCAAACCTGGTTCTCCCGCCGCTAAAACACAAAAGGGAGCTTTAGCATCCCTCATCGTAGAGCGGTCTTCCTCGCCTGCCGCGGCAGTGGGAAAGGCCAGGAAGGCGGGCGGGGTAAACCGCCTGAGGCGGACGGGCGCCATTTTGTGGCTGGTGGCGGCGGGACTCCGTGTCCCGAGCTGCCTTGCGGCGCGGCGAGCAGGGCGAGTGAGGCGGGGGGGGATTTGGGATGGCGGGCCGGGGGCGGGCCGGAGCGGGCTCTGTGTGGTGGTTGGTGATTGGGGGGTTGGCGGCCATTTTGGCAATTTGCTCTCCCGCCCGATTGAATGAGCCGCCGTGCTGGGTCGGAGCGGGAGGCATCGCGCGCCACCTCGGCCATGGCTACTCCGCTGTCCGGCCGCTCGGCCGGCGGCCCTGGCACCCCGCTCTCCCCGACTCGCATCTCCCGGCTGCAGGAGAAGGAGGAGCTGCGCGAGCTGAACGACCGCCTGGCCCACTACATCGACCGGGTTCGCTCGCTGGAGCTGGAGAATGACCGGCTCTTGCTCAAGGTCTCCGAGAAGGAGGAGGTGACCACCCGCGAGGTACGGCCCCTCGGGGCGGCGGTGGGGAGTGGGCCGGGAGCCTTCCCGACGGCTCCCGCCCCTAAAGGAGAAGGAGAGCGGGAGAGGGGACCACGAGGTGGGAGAAATCCCCGGGGGAGGGAGGGGGCTCCGGGGCCGAAGAGCTCCCGGCGGGGGGTGATCCGGAGGGAACAGGCGTTGGGACGAGGTTGATGGAGGGGAGTGGGCGGCGGCCAGAGAGTCCGGCCGTCGGGGAGCCGGGAGGGAAGTCCCAGGGAGCGGGCCTTCCCCAGGGGAAGGAAGGAGGGTGCTGGCGGGACCCCGGTCAACACGTGGCCCACGGGCCCCGGCCACCGCCTCCTCGGCGGGGCTCAGGTGGCGCGGAGGAGAGGGGAGGCTGGCCCCGCCCCGTCGGCAGCTGCTGCCCCCTCTGCGGGCCCGAGGGGGTGGGAACCGAGAGACGGAGACTCTCCGCCCGAGGGGAAGAGCGGGCGCGCCGGCTCCAGCCCCCCGCTTTCGGCTCCCGGAACCGTGCGGACTCAATTTAATAATAATAATATTGGTGTTTGTTAAGCGTTTACTATGTGCCGAGCACTGTTCTAAGCGCTGGGGTAGACACGGGAATCAGCTTGTCCCACGTGGGGCTCACAGTCTTAATCCCCATTTTACAGATGAGGGAACTGAGGCCCAGTGAAGTGACTTGCCCACAGTCACACAGCTGACAAGTGGCAGAGCTGGGATTCGAACTCATGAGTCCTGACTCCAAAGCCCGTGCTCTTTCCACTGAGCCATGATGGCATTTGTTGAAGCGCTAACTCTGTGCCGAGCACTTCTGAGCGCTGGGGTAGAGACAAGGTCATCGGGTTGTCCCACGTGGGGCTGACAGTCTTCATCCCCATTTTGCAGAGGAGGTCACTGAGGCTCAGAGAAGTCAAGCGACTTGTGGCGGGGCCGGGATTCGAACCCATGACCTCTGACTCCCAAGTCCGGGCTCTTGCCTCTGGGCCACGCCGCTTCTCTCGTTCCGCCCATATCATTTCAGATCGGCCCCGCTGAAAGCCGAGCTTCTAACATGACTGGCATTTAGGAGTGATCGGCTTTAATTTTAATAATAATAACGATGGTATTGGTTAAGCGCTTACTCTGTGTCAAGCGCCGGGGTAGATGCAAGGTAGTCAGGTTGCCCCCCGAGGGGTTCTCGGTCTTAATCCCCATTTTATAGATGAGGGAACTGAGGCACAGAGAAGTGAAGGGACTTGGCCAGAGGCACACAGCTAACAAGCGGCGGGGCGGGGATTAGAACCCACGACCTCCGACTCCCAAGCCCGAGCTCTTGCCGCTAAACCGCGCTGCTTCGGTTTCCCCTGTTCTTCTGTGTGGTTCGCGTTTCCAAAGTGGATTTTGCCATTTATAAAGCTGTCTGTTTTAGAAGAAATACAGAACGTGTTCCGAAGCAAGGAGCTTGTTTTGTGACTGGTCTCTTTAGAGGAGCTGGTTTAAAAGAGAAATGGTTCTTGCAATAAAGGAGTTTATAAATTGAGAGAGATAGGCTTATTAGAAATTTTCTATTTGTCTAAAAAGAGGGAAGTGCCCAGATGATTGTTTTGCATCGCGCCGAAAGCTCTCCGATTAACTGCCCTCTTCCAGTCCTCCCTCCACCCCCCCCCCCCCATTCTCCAGCACTTACCTCACCCACCGAAACCGTCGCTATTCGCCGATAATGCCCTTTCCCACCAAACCGTGCCCCTTTCCTCCTACAAAATGCTGTTAAAGATTCACCTTCTCCCGAAACGTATGACCTCGTATAGTACCGTTACCGGGTTAGAGCCACAGTGCATTCAGCCCAGTGTTCAGTTCCCAGCTGTGGGAACAGGATGCTTTGGAACAACCCGGTGATGATTGTTCTCCTTGAAATCAGTCTCGATGTTTAGGGAGGTATCACCCAACTCTCCTAATATTTTCCCCTTTACACCCCTAACTTCTAGTCTGACCCAATCTGGCTCCATCATTCCAACAACCCAGATGGCATTTATGCAGGTGTTTTTATGGAGCAGATTAGTTAGGGTCATTTCTCTAGTAAAAAACATTTCTATTATTTTATTCATGTGTAGAGCAATTACTCTATGTCCCCATTTAAATGGTAACCTCCATGAGGGCGGTGTCCATTAAATTTTTATTTTTTAATGCTATCTAGGTGCTTACTTGTGGGCCAGGCACTGTACTGGGCTGGAGTAGATAGAAGCTAATTGGGTTAGTCGCTGTCCCACATGGGGCTCAAAGACTGGATCCCATTTTATAGATGCCACACCTGAGGCACAGAGAGGTTAATTGACTTGCCCCCGCTCACATAGACGAGTGGTGGAGTTGGGATTAGAACCCAGGTCCTGACTCTCAGGCCTGTGTCCCATCCACTGGGCCGCACTACTTCATCTTTCCGCGGCTCTTTTTCATTCTGACCTCCCAAAAGACCTAGTTCTCAGTAAGAGCTGATATTTGAATAGTTAGTTCAGTACTAAGGAATTTAGATTACATCTGCCTGAGAGAAATTGTTTGTGGAAGGGACTGTCAGAGAATTTGCTTGTTGCGACCCGTCTCAACAGCATCATTCGTTCATTTCCTTAACCCTTTGGTTTGTGTTTTTTTAAGAGTATTTTATAGCTTAATTTCATATTCCAACTAGTCTTAGCTTGCCAGAGCTAAGTTTACCTAACATTTAAGTTTGACTGAAGCTTGAGTTGGGACAGATCGGGAATCGAGTAGTCTTGAAGATCTACTAACCTGCCAACAAAGTTACTAATGGTGGGGAGCATCAGAGAAGTGAAAAATGAGAGGGCCAGATCTGGGCCATTATATCTCTAGCCTCCAACAAAATTATGACACCCCCAGCCCGATTTCTGCATCTTCTCATGAATATTTTAACAGGATGAATCAATCAGTCAGCGGTATTTACTGAGCGCTCACTCTGCGCAGAGCACTATACTAAGCGTTTGGGAGAGCACAGTGTAAGAGAGTTGGTATACGCGTTCCCTACCCACAAGGAGCTTCCCGTCTAGAGGGGGACACAGACGTTAAAATAAATGACGCCTATGGGCACAGGGGCCGCGGGGCTGAGGGTGGGGTGAATAAAGGGCATAAATCCCAGGGCAAGGGCGACCCAGAAAGGAGAGGGAGTGGAGACCTAGCCCAGTCTTCCGATTGTTCGAAGCTCCTCTAGATCAGGAACCTCAGAAAAGCGTGGTACGTGCCAAAATGCTCTGAGTTTTTTTCTACTGATCTGGGAATGTGTTCTGGCACACCCGTAACACTTGGTGATGGAACAGAGAAGGTAACTTTTAAGAAGTATCTAAGTCATCTCATGTGGTCTGCCTTGCTGCCGAACACTTGTAGTGCTTGGTTCAGGAATGACTGTAGAAAGCAAAGCCTTAAATGCGAGGGACTATTAAGTCTGCAGTTAGAACAGATACCCAATGAGGAACAGTAGGAAATTGACCACACTGACATTCTAGATTTGACCGCATCCTGGAGCAAATTTCTATATAATCTCTAGATCTAGCTTTTTTGGGTATTTGAGTACAAACTCATTTGTCAAAGGGGAAAAAGTGGTTAGTGGAGATTCCTCTCACATCAGTAGGCCTGGCTGAGGTCCACCTTTGTAGCAGGGAAGCAGTGTGGTCTCGTGGGCAGAGCCCGGGTCTAGGAGTCCGAGGGCCTGAGTTCTAATCCCAGCTCTGTAATTTGCCTGCCGTGGTACCCTGGGCAAGTCATTTATCATACTGTGCCTCAGTTTCCGCATCTGTAAAATGGGCAATCGGTACCTCTTCTCCCTCCTACCTAGACTGTGGGCCCCATATGGGCAGGGAGTAGACCTGGCCTGATGATTGCGTATCGACCCCAGCGCTTATTACAGTACTTGGCACGTGGTAAATGCTTAACGAATAACATCATCATCCCCATATTTTCATCAGACTCTTCCTGGAGTGGAAGAGCGATGGCATCTTCTGTTCACTTCCTGGGAGTACTGGGTACCCTCTCATATCCTTCTCCACATATTTTGATGCTTAACATCTAAAAAAAAAACTTTGAATGCTGTGGAAGAAAACTCTTCGAGCCAATTTAATTTCCAAATGTAATCCTTTTCTGAGGCACAGAGAGGTGGAGACATTTCCACGGGGAGTAAAGACAACCTTTTGCCTGTAGTTTGTGACCTTGGTTTCCTGAATCTCAGTGTTTCAAATCCTTAAACTCGCTTTATATTTTATATGGTGATTTACGGTGCAATAGGTCATTCCCTAAGGCCCCTGGCCCTTTAATTCTCACCTTTAGTTTGGCACAGAGAAAGTTTTTCTCTTTCTTTTGAGGTGATCCTGACACAGCGTATTCTTCCTGAAACAAGGCTAATTTATCCCTTCAGAGTGCGGTGGGGTACACGTGTTTGGATTTTCTAAAGAGCATTAGAGAGAGAAAAGACAGAAAGTGAGAAGTTTGCAGGCATGTGACAAAACATTTCCACTTCTTAAAATGATGGCAAATGACAGTGTTACGTACAACCTTTTCCTCATCCCGTAGATCAAATGGATCCAGGCACGGTCCTGTGAGAGGCGTTGGCTGTGGTTAGTGTTGCCCAGCTTGAATTGACCAGGTTTTCCTGGTGCCAGGGAGGCTAGGGAAGAGGGGACGGGAGGGGACGGTAGGTGTATATCGTCTTCACTGCCAGTTGTCCTACTCAGAATGGCTCTTTTTTAATGGGCCTGATGACTACAATGGGGTTAAGGTCAATGGTGGTTTGATCTTTTTCCCAGGACTTATTCATTCGATAGAATTTGAGTGCTAACTATGTGCAGAGCACTGTACTAAGCGCTTGGTATATACAATTCGGCAACAGAGACCATCCCTGCCCAATGACGGGTTTACAATCTAAACGGGGGAGACAGACAGCAAGGCAAAACAGAACAAAACAAAAACAAGATATCATCAAGATAAATAGAATCAAGGAAATTTACACCTCATTAACAAAATAAATAGGGTAATAAATAATATGCAAATGAGCACAGTGCTGAGGGGAGGAAGGGGAGGGAGAGGAGGGGGAGCAGAGGGAAAGGGGGGCTCAGTCTGGGAAGGCCTCCTGGAGGAGGTGAGCTCTCAGTAGGGCTTTGAAGAGGGGAAGAGAATTAGTTTGGCGGATGTGAGGAGGGAGGGCGTTCCAGGACAGCGGTAGGACGTGGGACTACAGCGAACAGTCTCAGTTGGTCCATTCTGTTCTCCCCAGTCCTTTGTGGTGCCCAGGAAAAGCTGGGATTCCCAGATGTTCAAGAGGGAAATGTGTGTGGAAGGAAGTTCCCGGAGGAGGTCAGGGCTTCTAGCCACGCCTAGCACATTATTCGGAGTTTTGCTGCTTACTAGTCATACCAGTAGGCTCTAGCTCGAAGGCGTGGATTATGGATCATTTTGCACTGAGAACTAATCATTTAATCACATTACAGCCCCTCCTTCCTTTATCTCCATTGTATCCTATGTAGCACCAGATGCCCTCCAGAAGCTTAATGAACTAAAAAAGACGGCATCTATTTGGAAGTCCATTCAGCAAGGGACCTCTAAATGGATCTCAATAAAATCTGCAGAGCCAGATGCCAATTATACCGCCGTTGGGTTTTGAGTGTGTGGGAGGTTTTCGGTTGCCTACTTAATCTCCAGTGGGGAGGGAGGAGCGTAGAACAACTCTTCTGGGCCTTTCGGCAACTAGGCCTGCATCCTGGGGGGACGCGTGATTCCAGGTCTTTGACAGTGGGGCGAGAGAGGGAGACTGGCGAGGTATCCGTTGAGCTACTTCCTGCTCCCGGCATAGCGTCGCAGTCTCTAACTCGTTACATCAGCTGAAGCGTGTCCAGGTAACTGTTTACGTGTCCAGGTAACTGTTTACGAGGTCTTCAGTTTGTTTGATTTCTTTCCTCAATGTAGGTGAGTGGAATCAAGACCCTTTATGAGTCCGAGTTGGCAGATGCCCGGCGAGTCCTCGACGAGACTGCCAGGGAGAGAGCCAGACTGCAGATTGAAATAGGCAAATTAAGAGCGGAGCTCGAAGAGGTCAATAAAAAGTAAGTGGTTTAAACTTGGTGTGATGTACGCCTGACTGACAATGAGCCTTCAGACCCTACTCTCTCCCTGAAAGGGATCATCCGATGTGCTTGGCTTTGAGGCTTGTTGGGAGTTTGCGTTCAGGTAGAACGTGTATCTTTCTTGTCCCAGCTGTCTGTGAAGAATTAAGCTACGTCCTGATTTGTGACTTACTTGACCTATCTTTTCTGGGGCCTTGAAGTTTCTTGTTTGGCCCTGCTCTCTGTAGTTGAAGGAAATTCAGGGTTCACGGGTTTCATTTAGGGCAGCAGACTAGACGCCCAGCTCTGAGTCAGGCAAGATTGTATAGTGATTGGTAGTATGGGCAGGAAGGCTCGTTTCCAAATACGGAGTCAGGCCCAGGGTCGGGACCTCCTCTCCTGGCCTTGTCCTGCAGCTAGTCTTTGGATTCCAGCCAGGTCAAATTAGGCCCGTGGGTCTGTGAGTTGGCAACGTCTGTAGGTTTTGGGTGGTCCTTGCCACGTCTAGAACATAGACGATCTCTCCCCCGTCTCCCCACCCCTCCTGCCAGCAAACACCTCCAGTTCGGGAACCAGATTCTTCCCAGTTTTGTTGGGGCGTACGGCTGCCCTGGGAGTTCAGATTTCAGTGTCACCTGTCGTGAGCTGTCATTTTTCCTCACAACCCCGGGTTGCTTCTGTTCTGCTTTTCCCATTCCATTCTGGTCGCAGGAGTGGGGAGCGGAGCTGCCTCTGGATCTAGTTTTGCTGGGCAGAAACCTTCCTAATGACCTGCCTTGGACCCTTTTGGGTACCCAGCTGGTATCACCTGTCAAGGCATAGATGGTTCACTAGACTACGTCTCCCGGGTCCCTGTGGAGGTGCCAGAGAGATGTACATTAGTGAATATAAAAAGCACGTGGGCTCATTAGACCAGTCCAGATTTTTGGACCTGTCTGCAACTCAATTTCAAGTGATCTGGCTAGCGCCAGTGTTACTTCTCCCCATAAAGACCGGGCCAGAGGAATACCTCGGCTCTTACTCTATATTTGGGAATTCTGGAGTCGACAAGTCTTGAGAGTCTGAAGTCTGCTGCCCAACCACCTGTCCCCATCCCACCGGGAAGTCTTGAAAGAGTGGCTCTGTTTCAATCAATCGGTGAGATCTATTGAACACGTACTGCATTCAGATCACTGTACTAAGCGCTTAGGAGAGTACAGTAGAGTTGTCAGACCCAGTCCTTGCCCTCAAGGTGCTTTTTGGAGCAGTTTCTTCCATTGGGCAAAGTGTAAAAGGATGCGACACTGACCGCAAAGGCTGCTGCTGTCCTAGTCTCGGTTTAGGTCCATCCCAGCAATGATCATATTGCTTGTTAAACTTGTCTGCAAAGCATCTGCCGGTACTCTAGTGGTCTTTGTTCTTCAGTGGAAGGATTTCTTGATGTCCGGCTCGAAACTGCAGAGACCAAGGTCACGCCCGAGGAGAAATGAACTGGAAGAAGGAAGTAGACAAATGAAGCCCTCTTTTTTTTTCCTCTCATCGTTATCGTTATCATTTTTATTAGTGTAACGAGTACTGCAGCGAAACTATCCGGGGAAAGCCGAGTTAATTTTCAAAGTGAAGTCAACCTGGCAACAAATGTGTGTTGGGTGCCCCCAACTGTGAAATTCTGTCAGAGATGCAGCTTGGTGTGGACTTTACATACATGAGCCAGAATTTTCCAAAGGGTGGAAGAACAGCTATCTTTTCGTTTTTCTTACCTGTTGAGCTTGCCGTTTGCTTCTCGTTTAGGTTCCTTGATCTCGAGTGAAGCAGGCATAGCAACTTAAGCGTTCTTTCTTTTATGAACACTTAGTACCTGACCTTCAGCCATTCAAAATCCACAGGAAGTTTTGTTGGGGGTTTTTTGGTTTTGGGGTGGGGGAGGTGGGGGTCCTTGATGACATTTTGAGCAAGAAGACCCGGGACTGGGTGTCCGACATGGTCGCTGTGGCCTGTAACCCAGACGTGACGTAGGCACTCCATGAGCATCTGCCGATTGCGCTTCTTCGGACCAATCTGGCCGGCCACCTCAGTTGGAGCTCACCATTGCAACGGCAGATTACCATCCCCGGTGCCTGCAGTGTGGTTGTTTGTGCTTGTGGCGCAGTCCGGTTTTCCTCTTCTTGCCCACGCACATTGTGGACTATCATTTGCACTTCGCCAGCTCCAACGGAGTGACTTGTGCCTGTGTAGTCTCTTCCAGAGAACTCCCGTCTTTTGCCATTTGGGCAGTTAATTCCCCTCACCCTTTGGAGAGAAGGTTCTGCCCTTCCTCCTCGGTTGGGGGAAGTGACCTCCCTCCTTTCTTCCCCTCTCCAAATCAACCTTTAGGGCTCTGGGGACATCTAGTGACCCTGAACCAGCTCAAGCACAATACCTTGGGGGGGGCTCTAGCTTGGTTTAAAGTGGAGCGCCTCTTCCTCCGACCACCTCCCCTAACGGCCAGACTCCCTGAATTCCAGCTACAAGAAGAAAGATGGAGAACTGTCCGTAGCCCAAGGTCGCGTGAAGGACCTAGAGTCCCTGTTCCACCGGAGCGAGGCTGAGCTCACCGCCGCTCTCAGTGACAAACGCAACCTGGAAAACGACGTGGCTGAGCTGCGGGCTCAGCTTGCTAAGGTACTCGCCGGGGATCCGGGGCTGGTGTCAGCGCCGTCCATTCACCGTTGAGGTCGGAGCGTTTATGCCCCTCAACCTGGCCTAAAGTTGAAGAAAGAAAGGAAGCCGAATCGTGTGTGTGTGTGTATCCATAGCTCTCATCTAGGTGTGTAAATTGACCTATACCAGGATAACAATCTGAGCAAATTGAGGGATAAAAACCACTGCCCAAATTCCGGGAGGTCAGCCCTCTCGCTCCCAGGACCCAGACATGCAGCCTACTGTCCCAAGGGAGCGTATGGTATTGGGCGGTAGAGGGGTTGGTTTGAGCCCCTAGGAATTGCATGGTTTTACTCTAAAATATCCATCAGGCAGAAGATGGGCACGCGGTGGCTAAGAAGCAGCTGGAAAAGGAGACGCTGATGCGGGTGGACCTGGAGAATCGTTGCCAGAGCTTACAAGAAGAGCTGGATTTCCGGAAGAACATATTTGAGGAGGTACTGAAGGCCAGGGTTTCTGTAGGCCCCAGCATTCTCACGCAGAGGAGACCCCCTCTGCCAGCAAGAGGGAAAATCTCACCCGGATGTTGCTGGAGCTGGGGTACCGTGACTGCCAGGCCTGTCGTGGCGTCACGGTTAGGAAGGTGCCAGGTCCTATTCCTGGTGACCGCACTCCAGAAACCCAGGGCCCGCTGCCCCTCATCTGCATTGGCCGGCCTCCTCAGTAGCTGGCATATGGCTGCTGCTCCTGGAGCTGTCCTCGAGAGAGTCCCGCCCCCACCCCCAGGGCCAAGCACGGAAACCCCAGGGCAAGAGACGTGGCCAGGGGTCCTAGCTGGAGTTAAAGGGCAGAAGTGTGGGCAGCAGGCTCCCAATGTCAGTGAATTGGAGAGGGAGACCTGCTTGAGGTCTCTCACCGTACCCTGCTGCTTGCTGCTGCTGCTGCTGAGAAATTGCCCCCGGGTAAGACTTCCAGGCATTCCTCCCCAGCGGTCGGTGGCTGGCGGTTTGAGGGCTTGAGGTGACTCCCTCTCCTCCTACACCTCCTTCTTGTGGCTTTTGCGTGAACGGAAGCCTCCTGCCTTGCGGTCTTTGACCCGAGCTCCCCGAGAACCAAGCGCCCTATTATTTACAGCGTGGCGGCTCTCCTTCTCTTTCCCCAGGAGGTGCGAGAGACCAGGAAGCGGCACGAGCGCCGCCTGGTTGAGGTCGATTCTAGTCGTCAGCAGGAATATGAATTCAAAATGTCCCAGGCCCTGGAGGATCTTCGCAACCAACACGATGAGCAAGTTAAGATTTACAAGATAGAGCTGGAGCAGACCTACCAGGCTAAGGTACTGAGCCCTGCCGTGCTTCCAGCACCCGCCGGAGGGCTCGCCGGGTCCTTGGCCCGGTGGGGATGTGGATGGTGGCGGGCGGCTTGGGGGGTGTCGCCCTTTGCTGGCCTCGGCGAGCAGAGTCAGTGGCAGCGGAGTGGGGGAGTGCGGGTCAAGTGGGGTCCGCCTTGCCTCATGGTCCTGCCCCTCGCCGCTCTCTTCCAGCTGGAGAATGCCAAACTCGCCTCTGACCAAAACGACAAGGCTGCCAGCGCAGCCCGGGAGGAACTGAAGGAAGCTCGCGTGAGGATGGAGTCTCTCAGCTATCAGCTTTCTAGCCTGCAGAAACAGGTGCACCAGGTTTTCTAATGTGTTGAGCCTAAGGACCTAAATGAGATCTCTCAAAGAATTCTTTGTCAGTCAAGTTCTCCGCCTTCCCCTGGTCATCCTCTAGAACTGCACACCCTTGTACCCCAAATTCCATTCCTGATACCCTGTGTGGATTGCCAGCATGCTTTGCTGCTGACTTCCTACACTCCGACACCCCCAGACCTCTCGTAAAGATAGGTGTAGAACCGTAGAGGATCCTGCCCAGACATTTCCCTTCTCCCCTCCTCCAACTAAATTTCAGCTCCATTTTCCCCCTGCACTCGACCTGAGGAGCAACAGCGTGGCGTTCCCTCGGGTCACAGAGCAACCCTTGCATTCTGCACCCCCAGGAACTGCCCATGTGCTGCCTTGAGCCGTCCTCTGGAAAGGGGAGGGTAATTTTCCAGGTCATAGCTGGCCTCCCCAAGTGGTTGGTGAAGGAGTTTGAAGCTAGGCAGAGCCACAGATGGGGCAGTGCCCCGTGCCTCCCCCCTACCCCCCCCCCACCCCCCGACCCGGTGACCCCTCTTAGATGGAGAGCTTGGTACAATAGAATCCTCTAAGGGTGTAGAGTGGTTGGTGGGGGCCACGGCAGCAAGTCTGTCATGCGGGGGTGGGGTGGGGGGCTTTGCTTAGCCTCCCTTTCCCTCTCCCGTCAGGCCTTCTCTGCCCGAGTCTTGCAGAGTGTCCAAATTGCTCTTGCCACTTGAACATGAGGCTAATGACTAAGGATGTCAGCCCGTTCATTCGTCTAGTCGTATTTACTAAGCGCTTACCGTGTGCAGAGCACTGTACTAAGCGCTTGGGAAAGTACGACACAGCAATCAAGAGTGACAATCCCTGCCCGCCAGGAGCTCACAGTCTAGAGCGGAGGAGAGGGGGTTGGTCATCCCCAGAAGGAGAAATTCTATTCATACTTGGATATTTCTTTCCGTTCGCTGTTTGCTGGAGGGCGGGGGGGAGGGTTTCCTTTTCAAAAGTGGGTGCCTGAGGCAGAGAATTAGAATTCATCATGTCTGCCGGGATCCACCACAGGCAAGTGCGGCAGAAGATCGCATCCGGGAGCTGGAGGAGATGTTGGCTGGAGAGCGGGACAAGTTCCGGAAGTTGCTGGACTCCAAGGAGAGGGAGATGACTGAAATGCGGGACCAGATGCAGCTGCAGCTTGCCGAGTACCAGGAGCTCCTCGATGTCAAGCTGGCCCTGGACATGGAGATCAACGCTTACCGGAAACTCCTTGAGGGAGAGGAGGAGAGGTGGGTGAAGCTGCGGGAGAGACTGGTCGGGAGCAGGCTTACCGGCCCCGTGAAGGTGCGGACCGTGCCTACCGGAGTTATGTAAGTGCTGCATCACAGCCAAGTGCGGTGCTCCTTCTGCAAGGCTATGAACAGCGATGGAGGGAGGAAGGAAGGAAAAAGCGGGAGGTCCGGAGGAGAGGCGGAAGGAAGGGGAGGGATTTGGCTGCCGCTTTCAAACTGGGTCGACTGAAATTTAGTTTCTTTCCTGCGGATTTAATACGATCGGGGCACGTTTCTCCAGTGGGAAATGGGCAGCTCCGTGACTCGCTTACTGTGACTCCTCCTCTCCCAGAACAGCAGTGGGGCCGGGGAGTAGCACGACTCCCCTGTCCAGGCTCCCTGCTCTCTCTTCTCATGCCCGGTCTTCTTGTTCCCAGGCTGAAGCTGTCTCCAAGCCCGTCGTCCCGTGTGACGGTCTCCCGCGCTACCTCCAGCAGCAGCAGCAGCACTTCAGCCATTCGCTCTTCTCGCAGCAAGAGAAAGCGCATCGAGATGGAAGAGCACCTGGGTAGCGGCACCAGCGGCATCGGCACGGGCAGCGGTGCCAGCAGCAGTAGTTTCCAGCTGTCCCAGCAAGCGTCTGCCACCGGCAACATCAGCATCGAGGAAGTGGACCTGGAGGGAAAGTTTGTCCAGTTGAAGAACAACTCTGAAAAGGTAATCGGATCTGTTGGAGCTCTCCGGTGTCAGAGGAGGTCCTCCTCAGTGGATGGAACTGGGGAGGAGAGGGACCGGGCTGGGGCTGCCTCCGTCTGGCAGGTGAGGCGGGTGCTGGCTACGCCCAGTGGCCAAGCCTAGCCTGCTAGCCTCTTGTCCAGGGCACAGTCGCTGCACTTGCGTAGCCGGGGGTGATGGGCGGGGGGGGTGTCGGCCGCCGTGGCGGCCCATACACGGCAACCTTGGCTACTGCTGCTTCTCGGGTCTGCGTCACCTCCCTCTCACCAGGCTCCCCCAAACTTGGCCTGGCTCAGCAGCATAAAAGTCCTGCTGATGCCTGGCCCAGAGAAGCAGAATGGGGTAATCTAGAGATGATTTGGCCCTCCTGGAAAGAGCAAGCTGCGTCGGAGGGTTTGGCCGGCCCCAGAAGAAGCCCTTTAACTCGCTTCAGTGTAGTTGAAATAAGCCGAGAAACGCGACCGTCCCAGAGGTCTCTGGCGAAAGCTGTTACTCCGGGCCCGCCCCTTCGGTTGAATAACTTGGGAGTGGTGTGTTTTCTCGAGGATCAATCTCTGGGGAACTGGCGACTGAAGAGGCAGATTGGAGAAGGAGAAGAAATTGCCTACAAGTTTACTCCTAAATACGTTCTCCGGGCCGGACAGACCGTCTCGGTAGGTCGGGGGAGAGAACGGCTCGGCCCGTGCCCAAGGGTGGATGGATAGCAGGGTGTCGTTTAAATGATTTAGGGGGCCCGGTGGGGGTGATCATCTGGTGACTCGGTGGTCCCCGGTGCGTCGGGGACCCTGCCGAATTGCTGCAGGATTTTCCTCCCGATGGGCTGAGGGGCAGCGCCCTCCGGTGAGCGGACGGCATTATGGCAGTCCCGACTGGAACCTTCCAATGCCTCACCTGCCTCGAAGAGCCCAGGCCTGGGAGTCAGAGGCCCTGGCTTATAATAATAATAATAATAACGTTGGTATTTGTTAAGCACTTACTATGTGCAGAGCACTGTTCTAAGCGCTGGGGTAGATACAGGGTAATCAGGTCGTCCCACGTGAGGCTCACAGTCTTCATCCCCATTTTACAGATGAGGTCACTGAGGCACAGGGAAGTGAAGTGACTTGCCCACAGTCACACAGCTGACAAGTGGCAGAGCCGGGATTCGAACCGATGCCCTCTTACTCCCAAGCCCGGCCTCTTTCCACTGAGCAACGCTGCTTCACTTCTAATCCCAGCTCTGCTGCATGACCTTGGGCAGGTCGTTTCATTTCTCTGGGCCTCGGTTCCCTCTTCTGCATAACAGGAATTCAGTGCCTGTTCTCCCGCCGACTTAGACTGTGAGCCCCATGCAGGACCTGATTACCTTATATCAACCCCAGAACTTAGTACGGTACGTGGCAGAGGGTAAGCACTTAGCAAATACTATTATCGTCATCATTATTAATGACAATGTTGGTGTTTGTTAAGCGCTTACTTTGTGCCAAGCTCCGTTCTAAGCACTGGGATAGATGCAAGGTAATTGGGTTGTCCCACGTGGGGCTCACAGTCTTCATCCCCATTTTACAGATGAGGCACAGAGAAGTTAGGTGACTTGCCCAAGGTCACACAGCTGACAAGTGGCAGAGCCGGGATTAGAACCCATGACCTCTGACTCCCAAGCCCGGGCTCTTGCCACTAAGCCACGCTGCTTCTATTATTGAGAGGGGACGGTGTAGGAAATGGAATGCGATACAGATGAATACAGAAGCACACACAGAAGCAGCACGGCTCAGTGGAAAAGAGCATGGGCTTTGGAGTCAGAGGTCATGGGTTCGAATCCCAGCTCGGCCACTTGTCAGCTGTGTGACTGTGGGCAAGTCACTTCACTTCTCGGTGCCTCAGTTACCTCATCTGGAAAATGGGGATGAAGACTGTGAGCCCCACGTGGGACGACCTGATTCCCCTGTGTCTACCCCAGCGCTTAGAACAGTGCTGTGCACATAGTAAGCGCTTAACAAATACCAACATTATGAATACCACAACTGTAAAATTGGGATTTAGACTGTTAGCGCTACGTGGGACAGGGGCTGTGTCCAACCTGATTATCTTGTATCTGTCCCAGGGCCTAGTACAGTGCCTGGCACATAGTAAGCGCTTTAACAAATACCCTAGAAAAGAAAGGAGAAGCCGGTTGAGTCAACTGGTGGTATTCAATGAGCACTTAATGTGTGCAGAGTACTGTAGGAAGTCGCTGGGAGAGTACAGTACAGTAGAGCTGGGAGACTCGTTCCCTACCCCCAAGGAGCTTGGAGTCTAGAGGCTCAAGGAGGTCTTTTTGAAAATTGGACTTGTCCATTGGGACCATTGCTTTGGGGAGGGTGGGGGTTGTGATGGGAAAATCGCTCACCCCTTAGGAGGCAGGTTCTGTTCTAGGACCCCCTTCAGCACCAAGGGAGCCAAAGCTTTTTCCCCGTGTGGGCTCATCGATGTCCCAGATGCATCGACAGTGACAGTTTGGATCCTGTAATCCAAGGTGTGGATAGGTTCCAGTTATCCTTTAGAATCAAGTCAGTAGCTGATACAGACATTCTTGCCAGAAAAGCAGCATCTTAAAAGTGCGATTTGACTAGAATAAGGTCCAAAAAGAGGGAGGTCCACTCGTGCAACCCTGAGTGGACGCAGCAGAGCTTTGCAAAAATGTGTGCTCCAAAAGCTGGTTTCAAGCAGAATCAAAGGATCCCTCTGCAACCCTGCTATCCTTAGTTCATTAGCATCACACAATGAACCAATTACAACATTGCTACCGGTATTTACTAGACACTGTAAATTGTAAATTGGTTCCCAGTGATTTGCTGATAGCTAGAGAGACGTTAGCCAATGCGGAGTGCTTGAAACAAACTTTCTGGTTTTCCACAACCTTCTTCATAGCTGAATTGTACTTTCCACGTGCTTAGTACAGTGCTCTGCACGCAGTAAGTGCTCATTAAATATGACTGAGTGAATGAATCCGGTATGACCAGAAGCCTAGTAGCATTTCTCTTTTCAGAAGAGTCTTCGCTCTAACACCTTATGTACCATTGAAATGTTGATTGTCCCACATGAGTCTTTCGATTAATATGGGATTTGCAGGAAGGCAAATAGTACGTTGTAGGCAGAGTGCCAGTATCTAGACGCCGATGTTGATTGGATAGTTTGGCTGAACCCAGGTAGAGCCTGTCCCCTTCTCCAGTTTTAATACCCAGAAATCCTGCAACTTGAGTCAATCGATGGCACTTATTGAGTGCACAGTGCTTGGGAGAGTACAATACAACAGAGTTGGCAGACATGTTCCCTGCCCTACAGTGAGCTCATGCCTTTCCCATCCCCCCAAAAAAACCTCCTTTGACCACACAACTCCTTCCAATTATCAACCTTTCTTCCTCCTACCATTCCTATCCAAGCTCCTTGAGAGTTGTCTACACGTGCTATCTCCACATCCTCGCCTCCAGTTCTCTCCATGACCCCCTCCAGTCTGGTGACCCCCGCCCCCTTTCACTCCATGGAAACTGCCCCCTCTAAGGTCATAAGTGACCATCCCAAATCTGATGGCCTCCATTCCATCCTAATCATCTAATTTACCCCATAGCTGCTTTTGACACTGTGGACCACCCCCTTCATGAGCCAATTTTGGCTTCACTGCCACCATCCTCTCCTGGCTCTCATCTCTCTCTAATTGCTCCTTCTCAGTCTCTTGCGGGCTCCTCCTAACTCCCATAACCCTAACTGTGAGAGTCCCCCAAGGCTCAGTTTTGGGTCCCCTTCTATTCTCCATCTACACTTACTCCCTTGGAGAATTCATTCACTCCTTACCATCTTTATGTGGCTGATTCCCAAATCTACCTGTCTCCTCCTTTGCACCCTTGCATTTCCCCCTGCCTTCAGGACGTCTCTAACTGGATGGCCCGCCAACACTTCAAACTAAACGTGTCCAAAAGGTAACTCTTCATCATCCCACCCAAACCCCATCCTCCCCCCATTTTTCCCATCTCTGTAGATGATACCACTACCCTCCCTATCTCACGAGTCCGTAACCTTGGTATTGTCTTCCACTCATCTCTCTCATTCGACCCACGTATTTTAATTTGTCACTGAATCCTGGCGGCTCTACCTTCACAACGTTGCGAAAATCCACCATTTCCTCTCCATCTCCATCCAAACTGCTACTATGCTGGTCCGAAGTGCTTAGCCTATCTCGCCTTGACTACTGCATCTGCCTCCTCGCCGACTTCCCTGCCTCCTGTCTCTCCCCACTCCCATTCATACTTCATTCTGCTGCCCCAGTCGTTTTTCTACAAAACTGTTGAGGTCACATCTCCCCACTCTTCAAGAACCTCCAGGGGTTTCCCATCCACCTCCACATCAAAAAGAAACTCCTTACTATAGGCTTTAAGGGACTCACTCGCCTTGTGCCCGTCTACTTTACCTCACTGATTTCCTACTATAGCCCAGCCCACACACTTTCCTTCTCTTGCACCAGCTTGCTCACTGTGCCTTGATCTCTTCCGTCTCGCCACGCATCCCTTTCCCATGTCCTTCCTCTGTCCTAGAACTCCTCCCCCCTCCCGTATACCACCACTCTCCCCACCTTCAAAACCTGATTGAGATCATATCTTGTCCAAGAGGTGTGTGGGTTCATAAGTGCTTACTAAGTGCCAAGCACTGTTCTACTCTCTGGGGTAGACACAAATTTGTCAGGTTGGCCACAGTCCTGTCCCACATGGGGCTTACAGTCTAAATTGGCGAGAGGAGGATTTAATCCCCGTTTTACAGATGAGGTGACCAAGGCACAGAGAAGTCAAGTGACTTGCTCAAGGCCATACAGCAGCTGGGATTAAAACCCAGGTCCTCCGACTCCCAGGCCAGTGCTCTTTCCACTAAACCATGCTGCTTCCCTGATTAAAGCCCTCTTTTATCTGTCCCCCTCTCTTTTCTGCAATGCAGTTGGATAATAATAATAATAATAATGTTGGTATTTGTTAAGCGCTTACTATGTGCCGAGCACTGTTCTAAGCGCTGGGGTAGACATAGGGGAATCAGGTTGTCCCACATGGGGCTCACAGTCTTAATCCCCATTTTACAGATGAGGGAACTGAGGCACAGAGAAGTTAAGTGACTTGCCCACAGTCACACAGCCGACAAGTGGCAGAGCTGGGATTCGAACTCATGAGCCCTGACTCCAAAGCCCGTGCTCTTTCCACTGAGCCACGCTGCTTCTCAAGGATCTGTATCCTTTTAACAGTTGATATTCACCCTACCCTCCGCTCCGCAGCTCTTACGTCCATATGTCTAATTTACTTATCGATATTAATGTTCATCTCCCCCTCTAGGCTGTAAGCTCCTTTGTGGCCAGGGAATGTGTCTGCCAACTTTTGTATTGTACTCTTCCAAGTGCTTAGTACAGGGCTCTGCCCACAGTAAGTGCTTAATAAATACCACTGATTCTTTGAGTACTTACTGTGGGCAGATGTTACTCCGAGCACTTGGGTAAATACAGTCCCAACGGAGTTGGAAAGCACGATCCCCGCCCCCCAAGGAGCCTGCGGTCTACAGGGGGAGACGGCTATTAAAATAGATTAGAGATAGGAGAAATAGGAGACTATGAGGGTATTTACGTAAGTCAAGATGGAGTTAGTTTTGCTAATAACATACAAGCATGGGGGCCTTGTCTCGCCTCAGGTGAAGAAGTTTGAAATGCAACTTTGAGCTGCCCTCACCCCCCAACCTGACTTCCCGCAGGCCTCTGACAAGACCTGAGAGTTCCTAGTGAGGGTAGGGGAGACCCCAAAATAATGGCTTTCTGGCTTCTTAGCTCTTGGAAGCCTTTTCCTTCCCAGGCACCATTCTCCCTACCCGCTGTTTGGCTCCATGTTCAGAGTTAAAAGGTGGCACCTCCACAGGGAGTTGAGTTGACTCTGCGTGGACCTGAGAAATCGGGTAATTTCCAGGAGGAAATTTCCTTCCGAGTCTTTTGGGCATCGAGGAGGAATGGAAAAAAATCTCTCAATAAATTTGTCGGTTTTGTGTGTGTGCTTTATCTCAGATCTGGGCCGCGGAGGCAGGGGTGGTTCACAGTCCACCATCCGTCTTGGTGTGGAAGAACCAGGGCAGCTGGGGCACCGGAGGAAATATCCGGACATACCTTGTCAATGCTGATGGAGAGGTACTGCTGTTGTCAGAGGATTCGGGTGCCTTCTGCTTTGGGATCTCACCCCTTTCCCCTTGGGTTGTTTGTGTTAAGATCCTTCTCCCATCTGCCATTATTATCACTGGGTGAGATAGTGGTTGGATGGGGGTGGGGTCAGGGAGAAGAGAGAGATCTCACTGGAGGCTCTCCCACTGCCCTGGAAAGTAGCAGGAGGAGGCAGTGGTAATGGGGGGAAAAAAAGCAGCCTCAGGTGTCCTCTGCAAGATTGCAACTATCTTCCCCACCCGTACCAGATCCTCTTCAGGGGCCCCACAGAATTGAGCAGCATCCCTCTTGTTCCTCCCATCCTCCCTGAGTACACGCCTGAAAAGTGGTGGTGTCTAAGGAGAAGGGAGAGGGGTAGATCAATTTACACCTATCCTTGACCCCTTACAATAGCAAGCAAATGACCTGAATTAGTTAGCAACTAATTGGCTTCTCGTTTGACCTGCCAGTAACCTAAGGAAGCCATCAAAAACTTTTCTCTTTCCTCACCTAAGTGTTTCACTAGCAATTTCCAGGAGGTCTTGGAAACTCTAAGGGAAATGAGACCCACCCGAGAGGCGAGACATGTCTTTTGCCAGTTTGAGAATGGGATGAGTGGTAGCAGTTTGAGACCCCAGGGTGCCTGCCTGGCTTTTGTTTAAACATTTCTTCTATTTGCCCTGCCTAGGAAGTTGCAGTGCGAAGTGTGACCCAGTCAGTGGTGGTGCGGGAGAATGAGGAGGAGGAGGAGGAGGAGGAGGATGAAGTGGAGTTTGGCGAAGAAGACCTTTTCCATCAACAGGTAAACGGTTTGTGTGTGTGTGTGTGTGTGTGGAGGGGGTCTTCTTCTCGTTTCTCCGCGACCAGGAGGCTTCCGGTTGTTTCTCGCTGGACCTCCGGCTCACATCAGCCCTCTTCGCGTCCCTCCCAATCCGGCCCCTCCCTCTCCTGACACGGACCCACCATAGCCTCCCAGCTCCAAGCCCGGTCCCAACTCTGGACACTAACTCTGCCTTCTGCCTTCTCTTCCAGGGAGACCCCCAGGCAA
Source organism: Ornithorhynchus anatinus (assembly GCF_004115215.2). Lineage (NCBI taxonomy): Eukaryota > Metazoa > Chordata > Mammalia > Monotremata > Ornithorhynchidae > Ornithorhynchus > Ornithorhynchus anatinus. Next base: position 105,748,290 of record NC_041749.1, read on the forward strand.
CCTCCCGTGGCTGTGCGGTGATGTGAGCCCCACCCCATCATTACTAATCTTTCTTTATCCTGCTAAGTTGATTTTTTTTTTTTCCATCTCCAGAACCACTGAAAACTATTTTTATATCATTGGATCTCTTTACTCCATGGTACATTTTAGAAAAGAATTTTAAACAAGCAAAACTGCCAGCAATTTTGGATGGATCTTATTTTTTTTCTTCCTTTTTTGTTATGGTCCCTTCAGTAATTCTGTTGGACTTCTGACCTCCCCCTGCCAGCCTACTCTCCCCCCACCCCCAATATGAACATTCAAATGAATTTGAAACCTGTAGTAAGGTGAACCTGCGGCTCAAGTGGAGCAGAGTCACCCGGTGTTGAAGTCCCTCTTGATAGTGACCCAAGCACTGGTCTCTGGTGAACGCAGAGTGGGGAGGAAGAAGGATGGAGGTGAGTGGGACACTGAGATTTTAACAAATTGACTTTTGCTCCCACTTCTCCACTTGAAAGAGGGAACAAAACCGCTCATGAATTGAATAGTATTTTTTAGCTTTTTCTACTAAACTGAGAATTGAGGCTAGAGCGAATCTGCCGCTGACGTTACGCACCAGAAGCAGATATCTGAGAGCTAGGGGGAATAGACTTTGAAGCAAGTAGTTTTCAGTTGCAGGGGTGGGAGGGAGATTGGGGTGGGGGTGGGGTGTAGGAATGAATTGAAAAGTTTGGCCTAGCATTTATTGAAATCTTGCCACGTGCAGCATACGGTTCTGCCGTGTCCAGCTCCACTGTGTGTTTTAAGAACTGCAATTCGTTTGGCCCTGTGTCAGATAAGGTGTCTGATGAACTGGGTATGGTAATGGAGTTGGCAGCAAAATTTTTCCCCCTCCTCCCTGCCTTCTAAGGCATGGATTTTTTTAAACTGTACCCTTAAGGCATCCCCAGATGGATAAACCTGGAGTTTCTGTGGGGATGTTTTCGGTGGCTTTTAGATCTTGTTTTCGAATACCTGTTTTCACGGGGAACATATAATCTAGATGGGCAGTTTAGTGGCTTTAACTGATGGCTTTGCTGCAGTGCAAACAGGGTGGGAAGGGGAATTTTTTGTTTTTTGTTTTGTTTTGTTTTTAAAGCCACTCAGTCCCAAACCTCCTTGTCATTAAACTCAAAGGGAAAAGCCCAAAGGGCAGACTTGGTGCATTCGGGAGTATTGCTACAGTGTTAGCAACACAGTGTTTTAGGGGAGAGTGTTTCAGAGTATGTTGAAACATTTCTGACCCCCATTAGGGGAAAAGTAGTTTTAAAGAAAAATAATCCATTGATGTTTTAGATAATACGCAATTCTTTCCTTGGAATATGAACCTTTTTAAAGTTTTTAATTCCCCACCCTGTTGGAGTAAGGGGCCGAGTGTGTAGTGAAAACGTACCTATCTTTGTCGATTATATATGCATATCTATAGCTATATATGTATCTATCTTGCTGAAATTATGTTTCTCAGACATACCTGCAAATACCAATTAACCAGGTCTAAATTAATGGTTCAAAATCATGCAGTCCACCTTCCAGCTGCTGGACCCCAATGTCCTGTTTTCCCTACTCATTCACTGTTTATACATCTTCCCACACATATATACAGAGACATTATTTTTTTAGAGCCCTATTTATTGTTATTTTTTTTTAAAAAAAACAAAACAAAACACGTTGGCCAGTATGCATGTTGCTTAATCCTGCTTTCTGAGCTGTTTCTGGAGTCACCCAGATGGTCGAAATGGGAGACTCCAGAGAGAGGGTTTGGCATCCTGGGCGGGCGTCAGTAGGATGCCCACCCCTTAATCTGGCAGCATTGCTTGCCTCCTCTCCTCCGCACCCAGAGCGGAGGGCTCATCCTTGCTCTGACCCTGCTGTGATCCATGACAGTTCCCTTGGCCTAATCCAGTGAATTTCCTTCTACCAACTGGGCTAGGAGTTTAGCTTGAATCCAAAATAATCTGAGCCATAAGGCTGTTCCCACCCATGCCCCGCTAATAAGTGATTGGCCAGAACTCGTGGTAACGCGATGCTTTCTATGAGGTGTGGGGGCATGGTGGGTTTGAATATTTGCAAGGGGACCGACTTCTGGGGAGCTTTTTGCAAATAGAGTGCTTCACTTTGTCAGTGTAAAAACAGCCCAAGTCTCCCCCAACTACTGTATGTACCGCAAGGGTCTTGCTTTACTCGAGAATTGCTTGTGTTGAAAATCCAAGATTCCCAACTCAGGGTTCCAGAGATCTCTAGGGGAGGGCTCTGAGGGAGAACCGACACAACTTCAAACCAGCCCCACCAATGGAGTCCCCGGTGAGGACGGAAGTGTTTTCCCCACCGAAGGGGTGAGGAAAGGGAGGTAGCATCTCCAAAATCTGGGAGAATGAGCATATGAATACTCGATAGGCCACCACTTGTCCTGGATGGTTTAGGTGTCCCCTGCTTAGAGGCAGGAGGCTGAATCCTCAGTCCTTTCAAGTGCTAGGATCCTCAGATTCCGAGTTTTTGATTAAGGGGGGTGGGGAGGGAAAGCAATTTCTTGTGGTAGAGTCCAAGATGCATTTAAACTACTGAATTCCACTTGTTTTGGGGCACAGATCCTGACAAGGGGCATGCACCTTTCTCATTCGCATTTAACTTACTGACCAGTCATCTTGTTGAGGCAGCCATTAACTGTTCTGGGGCAGGCCGAGAGTAATATGGCACTTGGTCTGTCCCAATGGCTCGATGAGATTTTTTTCGAACGCTTGAAAGAGCCGGGAACAAAAGGTAGTCCATCGGCTTTTCGGTGTTCGTCTTTCACCGTTCTCGTTACCGTTGCCACTGAAACCCAGTGCTGGTCCAACCGGATTGAATCGAAAGTTTACCTCTCAGGAGATCCCGTCCGGTCTTCCCTGATCCTAGGGCGAAGCTTCTGTGCCACAGGTGCCCTAGTATAAACATGGTAATGGAGAACCACTTCTGGGGTTCAATTCCTGGAAACGGGGTGGCTGGTTGGTGACTTTTACATTGGGAGACCAAGCAGTTTTTTACTCTACTGGGACCCAGAGGCAAGGGGCTGCGGTTAGATTGCCCTTTCACCTCTTGCCCCAAGTCACAGGCTCAAAGGGAAAGTTGCACCTGTAGCCTGAGGCAGCTGCTTGCTCAGGGAGGTGATCCTGCGGAATATCCAACCACTCCACAGAGCTCCCGAATCTCCCCTCCACCAACTCCCCAAACCAGGCTGCCTCTCGATCAACTCATTCATTCAATATTCAATAGTATTTATTGAGCGCTTACTATGTGCAGAGCACTGTACTAAGCGCTTGGAATGAACAGGTCGGCAACAGATAGAGACAGTCCCTGCCGTTTGACGGGCTTACAGTCTAATCGGGGGAGACAGACAAGAACAATGGCATGGATCAGGGCCCCACTTTCTGAAGAGAAGGTATGACAGATCCACCTAGAGGGGAGCATTTTGCTTCTCTGAAAGGAGCGCAGGCAGGGATTCCCCAAATGGCAGGGTTTCGAGGAGAGCCCTGGCAGGACTACTCCATAACGAGAAGGCCTTGCCTTCGGTCAACGTGAACAGTGGTGTGTGCCCCCTAGTTTTGAGACAATGTGAACTGATCCTGACTGTGAAGGGAAATTCACTCTGTGTACTTGTCCTTAAGCAGAAGACCCATTGGGTCTGAAGGGAGAGTGGAAAGCAGGGGGGTTTATCTGAGGTGTCATTCCACCTCACGGTGGGCTTGGCACGTAGTAAGCGCTTAACAAATTCCATTATTATTATTATTATGGCCCAAAGTAGTCGAAACAGGAGAAGGCTTACCTCACGTGGAAGGATACGGAGGAGGCCGAGTAATGGGTTCACAGGTAACCTGCCCCTTCCTCCTCCCCTCCCCCGTTACCGCTCCACATAATAAGCATGGGCTCTATTAGGTGCTTACCACGGGCTAAGCGCATACCTTGTAAACAGGCTCCCCAACTTTCTATGAACTTGTGCCTGAGAGAGGGAGTGGAAAACCTGTTTTGACATGGGTCTCCTTATGTTGACCAGGAACCAAGCCCAAGAGGCCAGGTGGAGCTCCCCATTCTTAAGCCATTTCATAGTTTAAATTTCCTTTTTTTTTTTTTTTCCTTTATGTCAAATACTTGGCAGGAGACACCAGCAGGGAAGGCTGGTTGGTGGTGATATTTTACTGGACAGTGGTGATTAATAATGGAATATTTGGAAACATTGGACCAATAATAAGGTTGTTTTTTGGGGTTTTTTGTTTGTTTTTCATTTCAAATGCTGAAAATGGCCTGGGAAACCAAATTTTGTATTTGCCCTCAGATATCCTTAGCTTCAAGCCACTTGAAGGTGATTTTTTTTCTTTTGTATAAGACCGTATTTACACACAGTTATTCTTTGTAAACTTAAATGCCTTTCTTGAAATGCTAAGGTCTAGAAGAAACAATGGTTAACTGAGTCACGGTGAAAGAATCCGAAATGCCCAAACATACTGACAGTTACATTAAAACAGTAACAGCTTCCTCTCCTCAAAGGACTTGGGTTAGCTGATTTTGCAAACTTGACAGTTACCTGGAACGGGCGTGTTGAATGCTCTAAAGTGGGTTTCTTACTCCCCCAGGTGATTACACTAAAGTTGCTATAGCCATAAGCTATTTTAAGTAGTGTTAAGCCAAGAGGCTTAAAATTTTAATCAAGACACTTTACTATGTGAACTCTATTTTCATGGGAGGGTGGATTTTGGCCTCCAGTGTAATAACACGTTTTTCAAGGGTTATCTGTGGTTCAGTTTACATAATGACTGTACCACACTGATACCATACTGATATTCTTAAAGAATACTGTAAACAGAAACAAAAAAAAACTGGCTTACTGGATTATAGTGTACCATGACAAACTCCAAATTATTAGAGAAATATAATCATGATCTTAGAACTATGTGACCACCTAGACTTTATCATTTCAAAGTTTGTGTTTTTTAAATAAAATATGCATGCCAAAAGCCTTTCTTTTTCAATGATTTGTAATATACATTTTATGACTGGAAACTTTTTTGTACAACACACTCCAATAAATGTTTCGATTTTGTTTCCTTTTTTTTTTTTTTAAATCAACCAAAAATGTTGAGGAAAGAAACAAAAGGCCTAGTTTTGCCACTCCGTAATGCTACGGATACACCCTCGCGTGGAATAGCTGCACAGTGTTCTGGTGCTGCGACTCTGGAAGGACGTAATAAAGTCGGAGAGGCTCCAGAGATCAGCCAGGATGAGCAGGGAGAGGAGAAACTTCTGCATGAGGACAAACCGTAAGGGTGTGTTCTCTCCGGTCTCCCCTTGATAGATTGTGGACTCTCTGAGAGCAGGGAATGTGTCTTATGTACCCTTTTTATGTGTGTCTTTTTATACGTTCAAGGATTTAGTGTACAGTGCTTTGTATTCAGGCACTCAGTAAATGCTACTGATTGGTTGACGCAGACTGAGAGGGAGGCAGTCGATCATTTTCTCAACTTCAGTCCTAAAGGAACAGGTTGATCATTGGAATTGTTCACCAAATCCCTCAATAATCATTGGTATTTAAGTGCTCACTGTGTGCCAAGCACTATAGATACAAGATAATCCAGTCCCATGTGCGGCTCACAGTCTGTTAGAGGGAGAGCAAATATTGAATCTCCATTTTGCAGTTGAAGGAACTGAGGCACAAGAAGTTAAGTGACTTGCCCAGGGCCACAGCAAGTAAGTGGCAGGGCGGAGATTAGAACCCAGGTACTCTGACTCTCAAGTCTGCTCTTCATGGCGCCGGGCTGCTTCCAAGACAGAGGGGCACACATTGGTGGTTAGTGGGGGTTATGTCCGAAACCAGGAGATAATTTGTCACCCAGAAGGTAGTAAACTCAGGGAATTTAACTGGGTGCAAGAAACGGCTCTAAATGATTTAGTGTAGGAAGAACCTGAGTGCAGTCATGCGAGTGGCTTGGTGAAAGTGTGATGCTGGTGGGTGTCCCAACCTTGGGCTTCATGCTATTTACCTGTTTTTCTGCAACTTCATGGTGTTTAATACACTGATAAACATAAAGGGTAAGGGTGGAAAGCATTGTATCCAAAAAAAGCGCTAGCCAAGGTGGTATCTTTGAATTATCTACACTCAATCTGAAGCAAAGGTTACTGCTGTGTGAGTTCTCTAGCCCAAGGCTCTTCAAGAACACCTTCCCTCCATGCTATAGGTAAACGCCTTGTAGTGAAAACACTGATTATCCGTGGGTATATGCTCAGTTGTCAATGTTATTTATTGGGTGCTTACTGTGTGCAGAGCACTGTACTGAGCGCTTGGAGATACAATATGACAAGCAGCATGACATAGGGGACGGACCATGAGCCTGGCAGTCCTTTCTCTGCCTCAGTTACCTCATCTGTAAAAGGGGGATTAAGACTGTGAGCCCCATAGGGGACATGGACTGTGTCCAATCTGATCAGCCTCTGTCTACCCCAGCCCATTAGTACAGTGACTGGCACATTGTAAGTAAGCACATAACATGCCCTTAGAAGATTGGTAGTCACGTTCCCTGCCCACAAGTGGTCTGTAATGGCATTTAAGTGCTTACTATGGGCTGGGCACTGCCAGGTCCGTAAAATGAGTCGCTTGGAAGAAAAGGTAACAACGTGAGGGCAAAAAGTAGGGGCCCTTAACCATTGGGATGGAGATCCAGGAGAGCACCTGTCACGTGGCTCCTCCAAGCTGGCACCACTGTGGGAATGGGGATACTGGGCTGGATGGACCAGCGCTCTCATGTTAATGTACTGCTTGTGGCCTTATTCAGGTTAAGGTGTGTTTGCCCACCTAGCCATCCTGCAATATTGAGCCATACAATGAATTTGGCTCTGATTTGGAACTGAGTTGCTAGATATCCAGAGCTCACAGCTCCCACTGTTTAAATTAGAAATCCCAAGTGGCTACTTTGCTGCACGTGGAGAACCACATCTCAGGTGACAAATTTGGAGCATGGTGCTTTTAGTTCGGTGGGGACGGTGCTGATCACATTCACTACTTCAGACTCATGGATAAGGAAAACGGACCCTGAGGTTGGGGGCCTCCTGGAACTAAATTCAGCAAGTCACCTGAACCTGAAAAGACCTTGACCCCGAAGCAAGTGGGCGAAGAGCGGGCTCCTCACACATCCCTCTTCCACCTCACCCTTTCTCGTAGGTCATCAATTTATCAATCAATGGTATTTATTGGGTGCTTGGGAGACTACAATAGAACAGGTTTGGTAGACAAGCTTCCTGCTCACAAGGAGCTTACATTTATCCAACTCACCTCATTCTCAGGTCCTTGCCAGTAGATAGGGTGGTCCCTGGGTGCTTTTATCCTAGACAATACAATTTTCAGGTTGGGGGGGGGGGGGGGGGGGCGCTGGTATAGTCTCTTTTGTGTCTGGTATCTATTTAAGCACCCTACCTTCCTCCACTTTGGCTCCCGCTGCCAAGTTCTACAGTTCTGAACTGATGCCTGTGTAAACAGGGATCTGGGAAGGGAAACACAGTGGCTCTGGAGGAAGGGGGTTGGGTTAGGGGTCCTCCTGGAGAAAAGGCCAAGATCCTGGTGGGTTTGCCGATCTTTGGTAAAATGTTCAGTGACATTACACTGTGCTGCCTGCCCAAGGTAGAGCACCTGATGTCTGGTTCACCTGTGTGTCAGATAGCTGCAAGAGCCGCCACCCTATCCACAGGTACCAGTTTTTCAGAGACTTTCGGGTTGAAAAAGCTGGGGATTTGAGATGAGGTGGGGGGAGGGTGGCACACAGGATAGCGCTAGGTAGGGATGGATCGGTGCTAACATTTGGGAGCTTTTCTGCCGCACTCACCTGACTTTGGGTCTTGTGGAAAATGGGCAGAGTTGGTAGGTTCTTTGTTTTGTGGTATTTCTTAAGCGTTTACTATGTGCTAGGCACTGTACTAAAGGCTGGGGAAGATACACTGGATTAGCCTCCTTTCTGACCTCCCAACCTCCTGTCTCTCCCCACTTCAGTCTATATTTCACTCTGCTGCCCGGATTATCTTTCTACAGAAATGGTCTGGGCATGTCACCACCCCGCTCATCAAAAATCTCCAGTGGTTGCCTAGCCACCTCCGTATCAAGCAAAAACTCGTCTCTATTGGCTGCAAAGCTCTCCATCACCTCGACCCCTCCTACCTCACCTCCCTTCTCTCCTTCTCCAGCCCAGCCCGCACACTCTGCTCCTCTGGTGCCGCTAACCTCCTCATTGTGCCTCGACCTAGCCTGTCCCCCCGTCGACCCCTGGCCCACGTCCTACCTCTAGCCTGGAACGCCCTCCTTCCTCAAATCTGCCAATCACACTTCCCCCCTTCAAAGCCCTACTGAAGGCTCACTTCCTCCAGGAGGCCTTCCCAGACTAAGCCCCCCTTTTCCTCAGCTTCCCCTCCCCTCCTCATCACCCCGACTTGCCCTCTTTGCTTTATCCCCCTCCCCACAGCATTTGTGTATATATGTACCTAGCTATAATTCTATTTATAGTAATGCCTGTTTACTTGTTTAAATTTATTTGTACTGATGATATTGATGCCTGTTTATTTGTTTTGATGTCTGTCTATTGTGGGCAGGGATTGTCTCTCTTTATTGCTGAACTGTACTTTCCAAGCACTTAGTCCAGTGTTTTGCACATAGTAAGCGCTCAGTAAATGATTGAATGAATGAATGAATTGATGTTACGTTGGGCACAGTCCACGTCCCACATAGGACTCGCAGTCTCAATCCCCATTTTACAGATGAGATAACTGAGGCACAGAGAAGTGAAGCGACTTGCCCAAGATCACACAGCAAGCGGCGGATCCAGGATTAAAACCCAGGTCCTTCTGACTCCCAGGCCCGTGCTCCATCCACTGGGTTCTCTGCTTCTCTGGGATCATTTGGACGCACACAGTGAAAGTTGTATTCACTCAATCGTATCTATTGAGCACTTAGTGTGTGCAGAGCACTGTACTGAGCACTTGGAATGGACAATTTGGCAACAGAGAGAGACCATCCCTGCCCAATGATGGGCTTGCAGTCTAAACGGGGTAGCCAGACAGCAAAACAAGTAGTCAGGCATCAATACCATAAAAATAGATGAATTCATTCAATAGCATTTATTGAGCACTTACTATGTGCAGAGCACTGTACTAAGCGCTTGGAATGTACAATTTGGCAACAGATAGAGACAATCCCTGCCCAATAATGGGCTCACAGTCTAATGGGGGGAGACAGACGGACAAAAACAAGACAACATCATCACGATAAATAGAATCAAGGGGATGTGCACCTCACTAACAAAATAAATAGGGTAATAAAAATATATACAAATGAGCACAGTGCTGAGGGGAAGGGAGGGGGGAGGAGCAGAGGGAAAGGGGGCTTAGCTGAGGGGAGGTGAAGGGGAGGGCAGAGAGGCAGCAGAGGGAGCAGAGGGAAAAGGGGAAGCTCAGTCTGGGAAGGCCTCTTGGAGGAGGTGAGCTCTCAGTAGGGCTTTGAAGAGGGGAAGAGAATTAGTTTGGCGGAGGTGAGGAGGGAGGGCATTCCGGGACCGCGGGAGAACGTGGGCCAGGGGTCGACGGCGGGACAGGTGCGAACGGGGGACTGTGAGGAGGTGGGTGGCAGAGGAGCGGAGCGTGCGGGGTGGGTGGTGGAAAGAGAGAAGGGAGGAGAGGTAGGAAGGGGCGAGGTGATGGAGAGCCTCGAAGCCTAGAGTGAGGAGTTTTTGTTTCGTGCGGAGGTTGATAGGCAAATAGTGTAGATAAATGGAATCATAGACATATACACGTTATTCATAAATAGAGCAATAAATAACATATACAAATGTGCACCGGTGCTGTGGGGAGGAGGGGCAGAGGGAAAGTTTAGGCAGTCCTTTGGGCAATCTCCCCTCTGGCCCCCGTCCCCCTCTTCCGTCAATGGCGAGGAGGAGCGGCACTTCGCCCTCGGCGGCTCAGCTATTGTCTGGGCGGGGGTGGAGTCAGCCGCTCGTTCGCGCGGGAAAGCGGAGGCCGGGGCTAGGAGCGCCTTCGGAGGGGAAGCGAGGGGGGGCGGGCGCAGGGCCTCATGGGATCGGTGGCCGTCTCGTCCTCTCCCCCTCCCCCCGCCCGCCGGAGTTGTCGGACTTCGTTTCCCGTGGTGCCCCGGAGTGCGCGTGCGCGAGGACGACACGCTGGGCCCGGGCGCACGCGGCGTGCAGGTGACTCATTGCGGAGCCCATGGAGGGGGGATTCGGTTCGGAATTTGGAACGGCGGGGGCCGTGGGGAGCGGGAAACTGGACCCGGGGCTCATCATGGAGCAGGTGAAGGTGCAGATCGCCGTGGCCAACGCTCAGGAGCTCCTGCAGGTATCGCGGAGGTGGTGGGGTCGCTGGGCTGGGAGCGGAGGCCTCCCCCTCCTCCCCCTCCTCCCCCTCCTCCCCCTCCTCCCCTCCTCCCCCTCCTCCCCCTCCTCCCCCTCCTCCCCCTCCTCCTCCTCCTCTCCCCCAGGTTCCCTTCTCCCCCCTTCTCCCCCGTCCCGTCAGAGAACCCGCGGGGCTCGGTTGCAAGAGCCCCGGCTGGGGAGTCAGAGGCCGTGGGTCTGCTCCGCCGCTTGTCTGCTGCGTGACCTTGGGCGAGCCACTCGACCTCTCTCGACCTCTCTGGGCCTCAGTTCCCTCACCTGTAAAATGGAGACGAAGACTGTGAGCCCCACGGGGGACCGACCACCCGATGACCTTGTATCTCCCCCAGCGCTTAGAACGGTGCTGGGCCCATAGTGAGCGCTTAACAGATACCATCATGATTATAATCCTCTTTTCTTTGCCACCCCCCCCCCCCAATCCTTGATCCCCTTTCTCTCTCCCCATCACCCACCCCCCGACTCGTGTCCCCTAGGGATGAGGGGAACGGGCCGGAGCCTGGAGCGGGGCTCCTGAGGGAGCAGGGTCGGGTGGTGAGGCCCGGGTGGAGGAGTTACTGGCTGGGGGGTGGTGGGCGGGGGGACCGCGGGCAAAGCAGGGTCACCTCACTGACAGGCTGTGCTCTGTAACCCCGAATCCAGAGGATGACGGACAAGTGTTTTCGGAAATGCATCGGGAAGCCCGGCAGCTCCCTGGATAACTCGGAACAGGTGAGGCCTTGTCTCCCTCCCCGGCCAGGTGCTTTCCCTCGAAGGCTGGCCCCGGACCCGAGCCCGACTGCATCCGTGCCCGGCCACGGATGGTGCCCACCCTGTGGGTAGCTGTGACCCTCACCTTGGCACCCACCCGGTGGCCCTGCTGATTTGCTTGAACTCAGCGGTATGGGGGAGGGTCGGTATTTAAACGGGAAGCTCACAGGACCCCCCCAATTCTGGGGCCATTCCTCCTTCCACCCCAACGATCCCTCCAGTAGGATCGGCCACCGCCCCCCCGGCCGTTCAGGCTCTGCGGTAAGAGGGGACCTGAGGCGGACTTGGGAGCTGCCCCTTGAAGGTGCAGTATCCAGAAACTTGAATTTGTGGAGTCCTTTACTTTTTCCAAAGTGCTCTCTCATCGACCATAGCGTCCTGGGGAGGTAGGTGTTGTCTCCGTTTCACAGGTGGGGACGCTGAGGCCCAGAGAGAGTAAGTTACTCGCCCCGTGGTTACCAAACGTCAGCGGCGGCAGCGGAGCTGGAACTAGAAATCGCGTGCCTTGATTTCCAGGCCCGTCTGCTTTCTGTAGGAAGTGGGGTTATTCAGAATAAGCCAAAGTAAGCGCTTCTGGGCGACAGGTGCATGCATCTGAAAATAGCAGTAGGTTCCACTGATGATCCTCTCCCCTCCCGAACCCCCCTAGATGCTACATTATTACAAAAGGAAAGTCAGGGATGTAGAAGGGAAAATTCTGAGTGTTGGAATTGTGGATCCCTCCCTAGTCATGCAGGTGGGTGCCCAGGAAGGCCACTGTCACATCGTTCCTCCAAGTGTCCCAGTACTGCTGTTGGGTATGGAGTCCTGAGCTGCCATCTGGGGAGAAGAAAGGGCTTTTCTTTGACTTGTCTAGGTAGGGTCTGGAGTGTCCCCTGCCCAAGAAAGGGAAGTACTGTGCGGAACAAGTGGAATGGAGGGGGGAGAAGAGGTTTTCAGCCTCAAAAGTACTGTGGGGCAGGACTTGAGATGGGTAGAGTGGACACTTTCCTTCCTGCTTAAACTGTGACAGACACAGGGACCGCATCCAACCTCATGCCTACCCTGGTGCTTAGAACAGTGCTTGACACAGAGAAAGTGCTTAACAGATACTATATACTAATAGTAATAATGTTTATTGAGCACCTATTAAAAGCAGTGTACTCGACTAACGTTCAGTCCCATTTCCCCACTCTTTGAGAACCTCCAGTGGTTGCCCGTCCACCTCTGGATCAGACCCCTCAACGTCGGCTTTAAAACGCTCAAATACCTCGCCCCCTGCTATCTTACCTCGCTGCTGTCCCATTATAACCCAGCCGTCAAACTTCGCTCCTCTAATGCCAACCTACTCACTGTACCTCAGTCTCCTTATCTCACCGCTGACCTCTCGCCCACATCCCGCCTCTGGCCTGGAACGCCCTCCCTCTTCGTATCTGACGATTCCTGTCCTCACCTTCAAAGCCTTATCGAAGGCACATCTCCTCCAAGAGCTCTTCCCTCATTAAGCCATCCTTTCCCTTTTTCCCACTCCCTTCTGCACTGCCCTGATTTGCTCCCTTGGCTCACCCCTCAGCCCCACAACGGTTTAGTAGCTGTCTGGAATTTATTTATATCAAAGTCTGTCTCCCCCTCTAGACTGAGCTCACTGTGGGCAGGGAATATACCTGCCAACTCTGCACTCTCTCGAGTGATTAGTACAGTGCTCTGCGCACGTTAAGCGCTCAGTAAATACTGATTGAATTAAGAGCTTGGAAAAGCACGAGGCACGTTCCCTGCCCCCAGGGAGTTTTTTCAGGGTAGAGCGCTTGTGCACTCACCACCACCAGTAGCGTGTCGTTTAATCAGCGGCGTGTATTGAGCGTTACTCTGCGGAGCACCGTACTAAGCATTTGGGAGAGCGCAGTACATTTGGTAGACCTGTTCTCTGACTGCAAAAGAGTTTACAGTCTGACAGGACACACTAAAATAAAGGTAGGAGGAAGTGGTAAAGTGTAAAGATGTCCATAGAGTGCTGTGGGTGGGGGGATGTGAGCCCCTCAAGGGGCAGGCTTAATAAATACTATTTCTGCTTCTGCCACCCAAGTGCTTGGGTGATGCAGAAATATGACGGGACAGCTCGTGGGAGGAGGCAGTGGAGTAAGGAGATGAGAGTAATCACATCTAAATATATTGAATTACGTGTGTTCTTACTTACCCGCCGAGTCAAACGTTCAGTTATTCCTCCTTCCTCTGATCTGTAAATTGTTTTAGTGTCAATCTCCCCCCCTAACATATTGAGGGCCTGCTTGATGTATTTGGGAAGTACTGAATAACTGTACTAGTGAAGTGTCCTCTGCCCACAAGGATCTTCTGTTTTAATGGGGGAGACAAACATTAAAATACTGACAGCTAGGGAGGTCAGATAATTGTGGTGTCTCTTAAGCGCTTACTACATGCCAAACACCGTACTAAGTATTGGGATAGATACAGTGTAAGCAAAATATCTAAATGGAGAAGACATACATGAGTGGTAAGGATGGCTGTGACCGCATTCTTAAGGGCTAGAGATGGCTGCTGGGCAAATAATCGGGGAAAGCTTGGTGGAAGAGGACTGTGAATGTGGGGAGAGCTGGGGTCTGACTGGTGTGGGGAGGGAGGGTAGGAGAACAGCTTGAGTTGTGGGGTCAAGAGCGAGGTGCAGCTAGAAGGTCATCTCGTGGAGAGAGCACGGGCCTGGGAGGCAGGAGACCCATGTTCCGGTACCGCTTGCTGGGTGAGACCCGAGACAAGTCACTTAACTAGGAGTGTGCCTCAGTTTCGTCATCTGGCGGATGGGGATGAGCTACCTCTTCCTTCTCCCGCCCTCTCAGCCTGTGAGTCCTAGATGGGATAAAGGACTGTGTCCAGTACGCGTATATGATATCCGCCCAGTGCTTAGTACGGTGCCTACTAAGTGCTTAAATACCACGGTGATTATTACCAGTAGAAGGTTGGCTTGGGAGGAGCAAAGACAGCTAGTTGGGGACGGGGGTGGCAGGTCAAGAGAGCGGAGAGGTAAGGAGGGTCCGGGTGGTGGAGGGGCTTGAGGCCGATTGTGAGGACTTGGATGCAAAGTTCCTTGAGGACAAGGATCACATATACTAAAATCTATTGTACTCTTCCAGGCACTTGGTACCGTGCTCTGCACGCAGCGAGTGCTCAATAAGTTTTGAGGTGCTCGAAGATTCTGATTCGGAATAGAACCGCTCAGGGGCGTAGGGACCGCAAGAAGACGATTCACGAGGTATGGAGGAAGACTGAAAAAGGGACCCGTCACTCCGGGACTGGGGACATCTCGGGATCCTCAGGAGAAGGAACGATCACTGTATCGGGGGCAGACTCGGCGTTTTACAGTCGAAGAAGAGGGAATAGGGCAGGACTGGTATAATACTTGGAATTATTTGTAGAGCGCTTGCACCATATCCAAGCGTTGTAGTGAGGAGGAGAGCCAGGGATGAATAGTCCCACTGGCCAGGTGAAGGAACTGAGGCAGAGAGAAGTTGCACCTGTCTGAGGTTACCCCAGAGGCCAGGGGCAGACCTGGGCTCTTTCCACGATGGTCTAGGGGTGATAGCTCGAAGGGTTCTGAGTTTGAATCGGACTTTGGGGCAGGCGATCTGGGGTATGTGGTGGAGCCGTGGAGCACGGGCTTGGGAGTCAGAGGTCATGGGTTCTAATTCCGGCTCCGCCGCTTGTCAGCTGTGTGACTTTGGGCAAGTCGCTTCACTTCTCTGGGCCTCAGTTACCTCATCTGCAAAATGGGGATGAAGACTGTGGGCCCCACGTGGGACAACCTGATCATCTTGTATCCCCCCCAGCGCTTAGAACAGTGCTTTGCATATAGTAAGCGCTTAACAAATACCAACATTATCATTCCCAGTTGTGCGTGCTGTGAAACCCGGAGGAGGGGTCAGGTGCTCTGTGGGCAGAGTCTCTGGAGCTCATCTTGAGCCCAGGGTGACCAGTTGCCCAGATGAAATCTCCCGTCTGGCCGGTGGAGCTGCGATGCAGCGCCCTCCCATTTATACCGGTGGCCCCTGTCGATAGGGTTACCGGAAGCTTGGCCGTAGAGGGGTGGAGAGGACGCCTAAGGTGTAGGTCCTCGGAGAGCGCCATCCCCAGAGCAGAGCACTGACCTCTGGTCCCCCTGTCTGCTTTGTGGGCGGTCCTTGGGTGACAGCAGGGGACGGCCTTTGAGTAGGGATCAGGGAGCGTTTCCTGGGGGCAGGGCGTGATGCCCAGTGGCCAGCAGTGCTTTCTCTGCCCCCGCCTGTGACTACACATTTGGGTCCTGTGGAACTGGGTTCTAGTCCTAGCCCTGCTCCCCGACCTGCTGGGTGACTTTGGGTAAGTCACTTAGCTTCTCTGGACCTCAGCTTCCTCATCTGTCAAGTGGTAAGAGTGAATCCTGCCTCGCCCCCTCCCCCAGGGCTGTGATGAGAGAAAATCGTAATAGCACTGGGAAAGAATGAAAGCATGATACAAATTCAAGGTGCAATTACTTGTTCTTCCGGGCTGTGTCTGTTTTGATGCTTTTCCTTCCTCTAGCCTCTGATCGCTCAGGGCTGGGAGGTCCAGTGACCACCCCCCTCCGACTCCCCCCCCCCCCCCCGACTTATTTCCCTTTCAGAAATGCATTGCAATGTGCATGGATCGGTACATGGATGCCTGGAACACGGTCTCCCGTGCCTACAACTCCAGGCTGCAGCGGGAGCGAGCAAACATGTGAGGCGCCAGCCTCCCCCCTCCCGCCGGCCCCCCACGCACAAGAACTCTACCCCAGGTGGTCTGGATCAACTCGGAGCAGGGTCCGGGGGGAGGCTCGGACACAGCTGGGCCCTTCGGTTTCTGAAAAATGAATCTGGTGAATAGAAGGTGTGAGCTGGGTCAGGAGGGGGATTCCAGTGATTGGCACTATTGGGCTCGCCTCAGACTGCCCTGTGATGAGCCTCCCCCGCCCCCCAACCTTCTCATTGTCAGAATAAAAACCCTGTTGGTATTGCCTGAATCCTCTGCCCTTTTGCTGTGGTGTCCCAGCCAAGCCCTTGCTTCCCAGTCTCTTCACTTTTTTTCTTTCTCTCTCCCCCTCACCCCCTCTCGAGGGAATAGATGGCAGCTTAGAGGTGTGCTTTCCAGGAGCTGCGACAAAGCTTGACTTCCCATCTCGGGTAGGAACCTGGGGCAGCCCAGTCTCTGCCATCTGATCGTTGCTCGGATCCACTGGTGTGGAATGAATCCCACTGAGGGGTGGGGACAGTGTCTTCCTCGCTTTTGTCCATTATGCCCAAGATGAACAGATTGCTGCTTGTGAGGGCAGGCGGTTTCGGGGCGCCGGCCGAGGGCAACCCCATTCGGCTCACATGCTTTGAGTTTCAGGGCCCGAAGAGCCATTTTCGGGTTCTCTCACGCACTCTAAGGTACCTGTTTATAAATTACTTGGAGAAGCAGCATGGCCTGGTGGAAAGACCCCAGGCCTGGGAGTCAGAGGACCTGCGTTCTAATCTCCGCTCCTCCACTTGCCTGTTGTGTGTCCTTGTGCCTCAGTTTCTTCATCTGCAAAATGGGGATCTCCCTCTCCCTTAGACCGGGAGACCCTGGTGGACCGGGACTGTGTCCGACCGGATTATCTTGTATCTGCCCCAGGGCCTAGTATGGTGCCTGGCACATAGTAAGCGCTTAACAACTACCAGTATTACTATTAGGCAGAGAGACGAGTTGAAAAGCTTAGAAAGTAGCTGTGGATCAGATACTACCCTTCTGTTTTTCTAGCCACCTTTTCCCTGTCCCGGGCTTGTGTCTTCTGTAGAAGGCCAGTGAAGATAATCCTGTCGTAAAAGTAGTAACCCCAAACCATTCCCTCCGCATCCTGGGTCGGCTCCTGCTCTGGCCCTCTAGGGGAAATGGCTGTTGCTGCTCTGCACATAGTAAGCGCTCAATAAATACTATTGAATGAATGCCGCTATCTGTCACCACCCCTACTGACTTCCACTTTGTATTTGATGGGAGCCCAGGGACTGAGCTGGCCCAAGCCCTGGGCCATGCAGGTGGAGATCTTTTCTTGCCCGCCATAGGGCCCGTTCATTTGTGGGTGACTGTGCCCCACGGAGGAGTAGCCCCCACCACTAGTCCCTTGCCATTCCTTCTTCGGACCCTAGTACCCGCTCCCGCCTACCCGGGGAAGCCTGTGTTAACCTTCAGAGTGTGTGTGTGTGTGTGTTCCTCAGCCTGCAACCTCAGTTCTTGTCACTATTCACCCTGCTCTCCATCAGGCCAACCTTCTGTGGTCACTCCCCGGCATGGGGCCTAGTGTTTTGGGGAGGGAAAAAGTGGCACACTGCAGTATGTTTGTCTCCCAGCTGCAAACCTACGGAAGTGAGACGGGGAGGTGATTTTGCTCACTGTCAGTCCCGCGAGGAGAGGGAGGCCAGGTCTGGGCCAGTGTGTTGTAGTGCTCCAGCATGGGCATCCTGCGTTCATCAAGAAAGCCGATCTGCAGGTGGGGAGGGTCCCTGGAGCCGGTCCCTGCAGGGGGGGTCTTCTGTGGGGGGCGGGGGCAGGTAGGTTCAGAACCCGGGGTCTCCAGGAAAAAGCACAGCGAGCTGGGCTCTGACACAGACGGTGCTTTATTTGTATAAAATTACGCCTAAACTCCGTTGTGTTTCAAACTCAGGGGAAAACCCCATTTGCCGGGAAGGCCACCTCCACAGTTAACCCAAGCCAGTCCCAGATTCAGGGTCGCTGCTGCTCTGAATCTGGGCTGGCGCCCGGCACCCGGACTTAGACGAATTACTTTTTTTCTTTTTCTTAAGTGGCAGCCGATGTGTTCCCCAGGGGACCCCCGGTGTGGGGGGGCCTCGCTCAAGCCCCACGCTTCCTTGCTTCCACGGGGAAGCGGGAGCTCTCACAACTTGATGTTCTGCCCAATCCAGCCTCTCACAGCAGTCACTTTGGAATAGACCCCGGGGAAATAGGGTCTGGCGCAGCCGTAGCCCCAGCTCGTGACTCCGGCGAGGAACCACTTCCCCGAGGGCTCCCTGCAGGCCAAGGGGCCTCCGGCATCACCCTGGAGGAAGGAGGGAGAAAGAAATGCCAACGGTCAGGGGGGCAGAGGGTCTTGGGAGAGCTGCCGAGCCTTTGGCATGTCTCAAGGCAAAAAAGCTGGCTTTTCATTAAAGATCTGTGGCTTGCAACGCTAGGCACGATTCGGTGGGGAATGCAAACCCTGCCCTCAAAGCCTGCGCTGGAAGAAGGGAGGGGGAGGCTTTTCTATCTGGCGATGGATCAGGCCCCTTCCTCCCCTTTCCCACAGAAATTTCCAGGGTGGGAAAATTGGGTGGAAACTCAACACCCATCCCCCGCTTCCTTTGTCATCTTGTGATTCCTGGAGTTGGTTGTTTGGCTCTTCCTGTGGCTGATGCTGGCCAGGGTCAGGGGTCAGGGCCAGACCACTTGCTCAAACAGAGCGGGGAACCCTGGGAGTGGCGAGAGGCTCCATGACGACACCCTCTACTGACTCTAGGTGAAATATTCACCGGTCGGTTGTTGGAGAGACCGGCGTGGGAAGGCCTGACCGTAAGTGCGCCCGAAAAGCACGTTCAAGAATAGACTGCTGAATGGAGTCGTAGATGAGGGTCCGTGATGGGTCGGTAGTGGGGCGTGTTAGTGGTCAGACCAGTCCCTCCCTAGCCAGGAGGACTAGTCCTAGATGACAGCGAAGCATCCTGGCAGCACTAGTGGGAGGCAGTCTCAGATGGCCGGTCGGGATGGCGTCTCTTGCGGTCTTCCTTCGGAGACCCGGAGAAGCCAGGCTCCCTGTCGTGGGGCCCGGGGGGATGGCGGGTTGGGGCGGGCGGCGGGGACAAAGAGCTTCAGCTAAAGAGGAATTGGCGTCAGACTCCGTGGAGGATCAGACCACCTCAGCTCCCTCCTTTCTCGTCACTCAGTGCCACCTGGAAGCCTGTCCCCTTTGTCATATTTCCAGCGTGCCATTAGCCTCCTACATTGCTTGAATTCACCCCAGCGCTTAGTACAGTGCCTGGCACATAGTAAGCACTTAACAAATACCACCATTTAATGTCAGGCGGGGGTGTTCTCAGTCCCTTGTCAGCTCCCAGCTGGTCTGCTGTAACAGCCTTTCCCACGTAGAGCTGTATGTATCATGTCTGGGCACCATCCAGAAGGCATCACTCCCTTCACAAACCCCATTTCTTTTCACTTTAAATCAAAACTCTATTGAAACTATCGACTTTGAGGCTCTCCTCTAGAGGTCTCCCTCACACCTCTCCTCCCCGGCTCGCGCGCTCCGCTCCATCCTTGGAACTGTATCCGATCTATCACGAATACCTTTTCCACCCTCCGCAGAACCTCCTCTCTGCCAAACCACCTCCCTACCCACTTTCCGAGAGGCCTTCCCTGACTAATTCCCCCCATCCTGGTCTTGCTTCCAGGACTGGAGCATTTGATTATTCGTAATGGACTTTTTTTTTTTTTTTTTAGATCAACTGGAACTTGTGTAATAAACTTTTCCCCTATTGTATGTTTGACAGTATGTGTTCGTTTGTCCCCCACGGTAGACTAAGCTCCTCGAGGGCAGGCACTGGAGTCTCTTCTTTCCATTCGATGTTTCTCAAGGGTCTAGCACAGTACTCTGCACTTGGCAGGCATTTAGTCACAGTGATGGTGATGTAGGCTACAGCTGGCTTCCATACTCGGAATTATAAAAAATTAAATCGTGGTTTATTTAAGTGCTTACTATGTGCCAAACGCTGGGGGGAGATGTAATTCAATCAGATCAAACAGTCCCTGTCGCACGTGGGACTCGCAGTCTAAGGGGGAGGGAGAGCAGGTATTTATTGAATCACCATTTTACCGATCAGGTATCTGAAGCATAGAGAAGTTAAGCGACCTGTCCAAGGTCACCCAGCTTGTAAATGGCTGAGCTGGGATTAGAACCCAGGTCTCCTGACTCCCAGTCCCATGCTCTTTCCACTAGGCCACACTGCTCCTGACAGTTGCCCCTATTCCACCCTCTCTCTAAGCCTTGCTACCTGTGTCACCGAGGCAAAGCTTTTTAATCATTCTTCCAACATGTTTTCCTCATTTTTTCAATTTGCTTGTAAATTTAGGAGACCCTCTAATCCTTCCAAGACGGTAATCTGTGAGGCTGGGGTGGGTCCTCAGGAGAGAGCCCAGTTTAGAGGGAAAATCGTGGATCTGGAGGTCAGAAGGCCTGAGTTCTAGTCTTAGTTCTGACGCCATCCTGCTGGGTAACTGGGGAAATCACTTAACCTCTGGGCCTCAGTTTCCTTATCTGTAAAATGGGGATTAATAATAACCGTCTCTTCTGACTTCACAAAGATGTTGTGAGGACAAAATGAGATCAGTGATGTGAAGGCTTTGCCAAACAATAAAAGCCCGCCACAAAATCTAGGTCTCATATTATTAGCTACCCTCTGCCCTGGAGTGCCTTGCCCTGATGTGTTTCCAGGGAAAGAAAGGCCTGTGTACAGGAAAGGCCTGTACACTCCCCCCCCCCGAGGTGATTTCTTTCCAGTTATGTGAGGGAGGGTGACGAGCGCTGTGGACTCTGGGAGTGTCCTGGAGCCTCCCTGCTACTTCTCTCCAGGACTTGGGCAAGTTGCTGAGCATTGGAGTGAAAGATCCTAATCTTGGCAGGGGAACTTCGGGGGTAGTCAGCCTCACCGAGCAGCTGTCCACACCTCCCTGCGGGAAGCCGGCACACAGCATCCTGCTGCTGATCTGGATGGGGTAAAACTTCTTGCACGTCTGTTCACTGATGATGTTCACCATTGCTTTCTGCAGGTGCTTTGACATCACACCTGCCCGAGGCAAAATGGAGAGTGTTGACCCAGCAGCCTGGGAACACCGTGGAGTTGCCCTAGGCCCTGGGCTGGCAGAGGGACAGTGCAAGGGGTGGGGGTGGGGGTTGGCGAGATGGAAAAATCCCAGGTGTAGGCAATAGAGGAGGCATGAAGTAGGTGGGGGTGTGGGGCCTCGACCCAGCACAAGTGTCGGGCAGGGTGGGAGGGGTTTCTGAGTCCAGACATCAGTCCTAGCAAGTGCTGGTTTGGCTGGACCGATTACTGAACACTCAGGGCCCGAAGACTGAGAAAAGGCCCTATTGAAGCTTCCAGAATCATGACAGGGATGAACACGGAGTTGTTCCCCAAATCCCATGGCCCCAGGATGAGAGGGCACCCTCTGAAGCTCGGAGATGGTGGATTTAAGATGAGCAAGAGAAAATAACTTCTTCACCCCGGGGGGGGGGGGGGGCGGTAAGCATATCTTGGAATTAGTTACAAAAAGCTGTGCAGTGCAAAATTGTCAACAGCTTAAGACTGAGAGGGGTGGCTAGATGGGGGAGTTAGGAATCAGTCGATCAAGGAAGGGTGTTGAGGGCTTACTATGTACAGAGCACGTGGTGAGTTAGGGGTGTTGGATAGCCCATCTCCCTTCGGAAGGGCAACCATCCCCATCACCCTTCCAAACGTCTCGGTGCCGCCATCAGAGATAGAATCCGAACCGGGTGGACTGTGGGGCTGAGCCAGTGGGGACTCTGTGCGTGGTCTGAGGCTCTTAGCTGGGCAGGGAAACTGGAAGGCAGTGGATATCTGTCTGAGTTGTGCTAGAAATAGTAATGAAGCCTACTAGTGCTCCCGCCATGCTAGTCACGGGGGCTAAAATCCCAGGAACGTTGGCCAGATAGGCCTGGCCTCAGAGGGGGAGCGGGGTGACGGGTGAGGCACGGGGATGGTCCGAGATGGCTTCATACCTCCTTCCCTGGTGGAGCCCCAGCCCGTGATGTAACAGTTTGTTCCTTCGCTGAAGAGGTGGGAGTGATCTGGGAGACAGATTGGCTTCATTACACTGGTGAATCTCACGGGCGTGGACAGTTCCAAAAGGGCCACGTCATAGTCCAGGGTATAGACGTTGTAAAATGGGTGTTTGTGGATGCGGAAGACTTTCTCAATCCTCCCATCAATTCCACTCAGAAAAGGGGTCCCCAGGAAGGCAACCCACATCTTGGGGTCACTGTAACTAAAGCATGTGAAAACAGGTCACCAGTTGGGATGGCTTTAAGGGAGAGAGTTTGAGTGCACAAACCCGAGCAGCCCTGCCTTCCTGCCAGAGTCGGGCTGCGGCAGCTTTGGGCTTTAGGGTTGCTGGGAGGGGATGGGAGAAGGGGAGATCGATTCTGGAAAAAAATGAACCCCAGAACCTTTCCCTGTAGTCGGCTAAGGTCTGCAGCTGCCTAGGCCTGGGGAAGCTCCTCGTGCCTCTGGGGGTTTTCCCCTCCCCTCCACTGCCCGCCTTAAAAACCCCTCCAAAAACCCACCTCCTCCCGAAGGCTCTCCCTGATTAGTCCTTCCTCTTTTCCCCACCCCCAGATTCCTGGTCTTGCCATCCCGTCAGGCACCTTGGCCCTCCTGGATTTGCCTCTCTGTTTTTATTAATTCTCGGGTGTTTATTTTCATATCTGTTCTAGAACCGATGGCGCATGTGGAAATTTGTCTCCTTGTCTCTCCCCATTAGAGATGGTGAGATTCTCTCGGGCAGAGACCGTCTTTTACTCTTGTGTATATTCCCAGTGCCTAGTCTAGTGCCCTGTGCCTTCACAGAGGCAGAGAAGGAAGGGCACACTGAGATCCAGAGAGCCAGGGTGCCCGCAGAATGCAGAAATCAAGCCAATGGCTGGGCTGCCCGTGGGAGGAGCCCCTGGCTCCTGGGGTCCCGTGGCCCCACAGACACTTACATGTCAAAACAGTGAGCTGCCGAGAGCAGCCACTTGTCAGCGATGAGGACGGCCCCGCACTTGTGTTCCTTGCGGCGCAGCCATAGGCTGACCTGCCAGGGCCACTCACCCCGGACCGCGCTGCTGCCGCCCACGATCTTAGTGAAAGTCGCCGCCGGGGTGGCACCACAGTCTAGAGAGGCAAGGGGAAAGCGGGGTCACCGTGCTGCTCCTGTGATGGCCTGGGCCACCCCGCCCCTCCAGGGAGACCAGAACCGCCCCCCCGCCCGAGGATGTCTCTCCTCCAGCGCTGGCAGGAGAGAAGCCTCTATAGGCCCAGTGGGTTTGTTCCCCTCAGTGCTGGCTCCAGGCAGGGGCCGGCCAGTTGTTCCTCAGACCCCGGCGGGGACGGAGCGTGCTCATGAGGGAGACAGAGTGACGGCCTGTACCGAACAATAGCCCGGTGGACGTCGTGTCATTTGTCCTGGTGGCTGGCCTGTCAGCTCTCTCCCCAAAATCCCAGAGCAATCTTGGCTTGGTAAACTCTGCTAATCTGAGAGGCAAAGCAGCTTCAGCCCCCTCTCTCCACTGATGTCTGCTTTAGCCCGCTTCAGTCTGGTGTCTGCTAAGGGGATTCGCAAAAGTTCTCTCCCTCCAATGGCAGCTTCAGCCCCCTTTATTTTGCCAAGCCCCTGGCAGGGCAGCCCTGCCTCTTCCATCAGCCAGAGTGTTGGGCGAGGTGATTCCACCCTCTTTCCAGCTTTTCCTATGTATGCAATAGGCCAGGGGACATAATCTTATGGGCACAATAAGAGATGACACCTGAAGGGACAATCTCAAAGGCCCTTTCTACCTATGGTCAACCAAGAACAGCCAAACCAAGGAAAGAGAAGCAATGCAAGCCATGTGTGGAATCCCCCTCTCCAAAGAAGGGGACCTGGAGAGGGGCTGGGGCCTGAGGGGGTGAGGAGCTGCCACGAGGACCCCGGATCAGCCCCCAAACCATCCCCTCTCTGGGGCAGTCGGGAAAATGGGGTAAGTTCCGAAGGTCTGAATTTGGACAGATTTGAATGCCCTGATTCAGACCCAGGACCGACCTGGCCCCTCGAAGCCAGCAACTGGGAGTCCTGCGGCCAAAAGGTAGATGGGACTGTTTGATAACCGTTTCATCTACTCAAGATAAAGGTCTGGATGAATTCACAGCCAAAGGATCCATAGTAGGTCACTGCAAGGAAAGTTTGGGGTTTTGGACGGCCCGTCCCTAATCACGAGGACCTGTGTCCAGGAGGACAACCGTCCTACAGTTTCCCCCAAGCGTCCTGGTGCCGCTGTCAGGGACAGAGTTATTGGTCTGGATGGGCAGGTCGGGGGGGGGGGGTAGGGGGAGAGGAGAGGTGTCTCATCCAGGGTGGCTTGGCTCAAGGTCTGAAGAGAGACAGAGACGTCAGAGCTGTTGAGAGATGCGAGGTGGCTTTGGGCAATAAGTTCAGGGAAGAGCAGTCCCTGATGGGTTGCTAGGAGGATAGTTAAGGATAAGGAGGGATGCCATCAGAGTTTCTCCAAGCGTCCTGGTGCCACTCTTGGAGAGAGCCCCCGGAGGAATAGACCGATGGACGGATTGTGAGTCTCACTTGGGATGGAACTGCCTGTTACTTATGTGCCCACTGACCGAATCCCTTCTGCGGGGAGTTTTTCTACCTGGATCTAGCCTCTAGGCAGTGACGGAGGAAGGAGATGAGGTGGAGTTCTCTGGGTTGTTCGCCCAGTGTTTTTCCCTTTGATCTTAGTCTTTTTCCTCGCTTTTCTAACCACTGTCCATCCCATACCTCCCAGCCCCCTAACTCACTTTTTTCCTATTAAGGGACCTCTCAGCTTTTCCTCCTGCCATCTCATCTGCTGACGTCTGGAGGAGGAGAGAAATCCGACCAGGCCAGTGGTTACAAGCGTTTAGTACAGTTCTTGGCACACAGTAAGCACTTAACAGATCCCATCATTATTAGAAAGTGGATCCTGGGAGGCTCCGCCCCAGGCTGCCGCCGAGGTTGCCAGGTCCGTCAGCTGGCCTTTCCGCTCCCTCTATGACTCTCCCTCCTCTCTGCAAGCAGGAGAGCCGGCGAGTGGAGGACGGGAAGGGCAGAGGACAGTTGGGGAAATTCATAGGGTACATTAACCTTCGGTCCCGGGTGGTGGGCCTGGACCCCCGTCCCACCACCACTTATTGCAGCGATGCTCGTGTGAGCCATCACCGATGACCTTCTCCTTGCCAAATCCATCTGTCTGCCCTCCCTACCCCCGTCTTGCAAAACGGAACCTCCCGACCCAGGCCTCCATGCCTGTCACCTGCTCTTCACTGGCAGCTGGAGGTTGATAGAAGGCAGCTGGTAATTTAATTAGGTTTGCTCTGCCATGTGGGGTGGGGCAAGAGATGGGAAAAGAGGAGGCCGAACAGTTTAGTAGCACCTCTTGAAGGAGAAAGGAGTATGTGAACCAACTCTTCTCATTTTGCCTTCGCCAGAACCTCAGGCTCTATTCAGGACCAGGACTATCCAGGCCAGAAGGGACTCTGCCTCAAGAGGTCAGTTTCAGAATCCCATTCCCCCTCCTGACGACCCCGTGGCGGTTCAGCTTGCGGGTGCAGAATAGAGCTGCAGAAAGGACCGAGAAGGGCAACCAAAATAGGTGGGAGGGAATGGAGATGCTTCTGGATGAAGACACACTGAAAAAGTTAGCTCTCTTCTATCTGGATGGATGGAGGCAGAGAGGGGCTAGGATTGAAGTTTACAAAATCACGAAAGGAGTGGTCAGGGCAAATATGGAATTGTTGCTTCCCAAGCCCCATGGGACCTGAAATAGGAGGCATCTGGAACTTGAGGGGAGCAAGTTCAAAGCAAACAAATGGAAGCAAGTTTTCACCCAGCAAGGAATGAGCACAAGAAGTTCCTCCCCGCAAGAAGCCACACAGTTGAAAATACCAAGTTCAAGAGGGGTTTGGGTAGAAGCGTGAATAAGAGTCCCATCCTCAGTCTCTGGAAGGAAGGTCATGGATCTAGAGGGGGAAGTTAGGGGGTGTCGTAGGGTCCTCTCCTAACCCCAAGGAGGGCAGCCATTACACGGTTCCTCCAGGTGGCCTGGAGCCGCCATCAGAGACCAGTCTTGGTTGGATGGGCCACGGAGTTGGCCCAGGCTGGCTTCTCTCAGGGTCTTGTTCTTCTCGTGACAGCTAAGGAGGCCCCAGGCCCAGCACAGGCTCTTGAAATCTGCAGGCTGGGAGGATTGGGAAGCTGCCAGGGCCCAGGGGTGCCAGATGGTACACAACCAAAGCTATATGCTGTGTCTTGTAGGCTGCTGGCTCCCTGTTGGGGATGTGGGGGGGGGGGTTTCCTTTGAACCAGGGCTGGTGGTTCCTGATCAACCCTGTTCCTCCAGGCTGTGCCCCATGAGCACATTGGTCCTCAGAAATGTCAGGTCCTTTCAAATCAAACAGAAGTGTCTACGAGAACCCCAAGCTCCGGGAATCAGGCAGAGGCAACGAGAGAGCAGGAGGGGTGAAAAGAAAGGAAAAAATGGACAAAGGGTCCCCAGCTGGTGTAGAAGCCATGCGCCTGTGGGACTCAAGCAGTCACTAAGGTTAGCCTAATGAGGATTGACTGAGAAACACCGAGAATGCTTGCGACAGCCCCCACGGCCAGCCAGTTCCAGTTTGGGTTACTCGGGGAATCCCTAACACTGCCTCCATCCTCACCTGGCCTATTTTTTGCTCTGGGCTCCTCCCAAGCTCCCTATCGCCACCTCCCCTTGTGATTCTGTGTAAATGTGGCCACCTGAAATTTGACTCCGGCCCCCTTCTTAAGTCTGTGCCGTGGCTTCCGGCATCACCCTCGGGATCCAGTGAAAATGCTAAATGGTGGCCTCTTCACCTGCTGGCTGACTCGTGGACTTCATCGGTAGTCACAGTAGTTGGACTGATAGTAACAACGGCAATGCTAACCTGCCGCTCCACTTCAGCTGAGCCGATATGGTACAGTTCCCCACCCGGGCGCCTCCCTTTCCCTCCTCCAAGCATTCACCCCAGTCTGGTCAACTTCCTCGCTCTGCCCCCCCCCAAAACCGTGTCCCTTCCACCCTTGTGTTTGAAGCCCGACAACTCATCCTCCTCCCCGGACCCACTGTTTAATCCACCGACAGCGCTGGCCCCACCAAAACCCATTCTCCCTCCTCTGACTCGCGTGTATTTACTTGGACCTACATATCGATGGGTATCGGGCCTGCCTTAACGTACCCGTCGGTTTATTCTTCGTCGTTTCGGTATGGGGCTGCTGTCGTGATCGACATGACGAGTTGGCTGAGGCAGTGCCCTAGCTGCAAACCGGTCCCCTCCTTTACTACCTTTTTTGCAGTATTTCCCAGGTGATGGGAAAGCTATGGACCCCTCTCAGACTTGCTATGGGTCTTAAACCCGGCCCTCCCGGCCCCAGTGGATTGGCTGAGGAAATGCAATCCGAGGATCTGACCCTGGGAAATGCAGAGTTCATCCTCCCGGAGACAGTGAGGGCCCGAAATGGGGTGGAAGATTTGGCGTTGCAAATTCCAGAACACCTGAGCCCACCTCTCTGGTTACCATACCTGGAAGCTGGGTGGGTTTAACGGTTTCGGTAGTTTTAAGGAGCGGAAGTGGTGTTTTACTCTTGGTACTCGCGGTGGTGGGTGGGCCGGTCGGTTTCAGGGCGGGTTTGCCAGTCGGCTTGGAGGTGGGCTTGCTGGCCGGCTTGGGCGTGGTCGTTCTAGACGTGAGACTCGTGGCTGTCCTGCCCGGAGTCGTTCCTGGAGTGGTACCGGGCACGCTGGGTGTTTTCTCAGTGGACGGGACGGAGGTGGTATGGAGGGAAAGGGACATGGTGTCCACGATCCAGTCTTTGAGCTTGGTCATTCGGGAGTAGACCCCGGGCTTCTTAGCTTGAGCACATCCAATCCCCCAGCTCACAATCCCTGCCAGATAGAACACTCCAGGAGCTTCCTCACATGCCAGGGGCCCTCCGGAGTCACCCTGAAGAAGAAGCGAAGAGACTAGATGCTCTCCATGTCCCTTTCCTGGAGCCTGGCCCGAGGGTTAGGATGTAACCGACTGCCCTAGGGAGGTGACTCAAGCCTTCCAGTTGTCTCATGGTGTGGGGCAGGAGGACTGTCTTTCGGGGAAGCACGAGAAACCCCACCTCTCCCACTCTCTCTGCGTATCTGGGGTGATGCTGAGCTAGATCTGTCCGAACTCTGCTCATGGAATGACAGAGGCTGGAGCTGGAAGGGCCAGGACTGTTCATCCCGGGTGGAGACAGCAGGCAGTTGAATCCCAGTGAGGCCTGTGCTGTACTCAGAGACTACAAAGCTGTCAGAGAGCCTTCCTCAGGACACGGGGACTCTGGTGGAGACACCGAACCCACCTCTAGACTGTAAACGCGTCGTGGGCGGGGAATGGTTCTGTTTGCTATATTGGACTCTCTAAGTGCTTAGTACAGTGCTCTGCACACAGTAAATGCTCAATAAATACAATTGACTGACTGAACCCGATGGAGGGCATACCGGGGATAAAACTGTGTTTGGGGAGGGAGAAGCGAGAGAGAGAATTTGAACTTGCTGTCATTTGGGAGTTTCCTGAACAGGTCTCTACTAATAATAATAATTACGGTATTTAAGCACTTACTATGGGCCGAGCACTGTTCTAAGCGCTGGGGTAGATAGAGGGTAATCAGATTGTCCCACGTGGGGCAGCTCACATTTTTTAATCCCCATTTTAGCAGATGAGGTAACTGAGGCACAGAGAAGTAAGTGACTTGCCCAAGGTCACACAGCAGACAAGTGGCAGAGTCGGGAGTAGAAGCCACGTCCTCTGGCTCCCAAACCCGGGCTCTTTCCACTAAGCCACGCTGCTTCTCTACATGGCAAATAAAGCTTACTGCCCTTATCACAATCAATAGTATTTATTGGACACCTACTGTGGGCAGAGTATCCTACTAAGCACTTGGGATAGTAAAATATACAATAATAGTAATAATAATTTTGGTATTTTAAATGCTTATTATGTGCCAAGCACTGTGTTAAGCCCTGGAGCAGACACAATCCTATATGGAGCTCCCAGTCTAAGGGGGTAGAGAGAACTGGTACTTAAATCCCCTTTTTTTTACAGATGAGGAAACTGAGGCACAGAGTAGTGAAGTGAATTTTCCAAGGTCCCACAGCAGGCAGGTGGAGGAGCTGGGATTACAACCCGAGTTTCCCGACCCCTCCCCACCCCCCAGTCCCATGCTTTTTCCAGTAGACCATACGGCATCTCCAATAGATGACGAGGAACTTCCAATCTAGTGGGGGGGGGTACAGACACTAAAATAGTTTACGGATAGGGAGAAGGAAAGTGATATTCATTCAATCAATCGTATTTATCGAGCACTTACTGTGTGCAGAGCACTGTACTAAGCTCTTGGAAAGTACAATTCGGCAAGCGATTGAGACAATCCCTGCCCAACAACGGGCTCACAGTCTAGAAGGGGGAGACAGACAACAAAACAACTAGACAGGCATCAATAGCATCAAAATAGAGAAATAGAATTATAGATCTGTACACCTAATATTTGGGTGAGTGCTGAAGCAACGGCGCACATGCAAAAGCGGATGGGAGGACATAAGCGTGTGGTTGGCAAAGAGCGCAAAGGTGGTAACTGGAGAGAAGAAAACCTCATTGAGGAGAGCTGGGCTTTCACAAGGGCTTTGAAGTTGGGGAGTGCCCTGGTCCGGAGAAGAGGAAGGGGGAGGGAGGGTGTAAGTAAAGAGTTCGAGGCAAGAGAGATGAATGTGAGATGTAGGGAGCAGGGAACTGGAGAGGAATGAAGAGTGTGAGCTGGGGGAGAATGGCTAAGTCAGAGAGAGCTGATGGACTGCTTTAAAACCAATGGTCAAGAGTTTCTTGGTGGGGGGTGGTGGTTGAGGAATTCTGTTTTAGACCTACTGAATTTAAGGTGACAGTAGGAGGGCTGTAGAGGGGTGTCCTGGAGGCAAGAAGAAATGTGAGATTGCAAAGAAAGTACAGGGGTGGGGGTCGGGGACAGCTAACTATTGAACTCTTCCAAGTGCTCAGAAGTGCTCTCGATAAATACCGAAAAACCCTCAAATATCTCCCATCGATAAATGGGTTACTAGCGGGCAAATGATAATATAATAATTGTGGTATTTAAATGCCCAGTGTGTGCTAAATATTGTATTAAGCACTGGGATGGAGACAAGCTAATCAGGTTGGACACAGTCTACGTCCCACTTGGGGCTCAGAGTCTAAGGGGGAGGGAGAACAGGTCACCATTTGACAGATGAGGAAAGTGAGGCCCAGATAAATTAAGAGACTTGCCCAAGGTCACACAGCAGACTAGTGGCAGATCAATCAGTGGTACATGAGTGCTTGCTGTGTGCAGCGCTGGGATCAGAACCCAAATCCTCCGACTCCCAAGCCCACGCTCTTTCCACCAGGCCACACCGCTCCTCAACAGAGTAAAAGACTAGCGGTGAGGATGAACGTCCAGGAGGGCAAGTAGCACACGGTTCAATCGGTGGTACTTATTGAGTGCTTACTATGTGGATTTTCTTACAATCTGGGCTGTCTCCTTCTGGGTATCTGGGTATCAGGTCCGATTTATGGAATTAGATCTAGGTTCAAACCCTTTGATTTATACAACTCCAGGGTTTGCATTCCCTCTCCGGCACCATCCTGAGGCTGGGAAGATAGGTCTTCTCTGTGGGGTGCCTGTCCCCTCCTGTGATGTGATCCTAATATAGGCCCCTCCCCTGTAACACCTATCTCCATATTTTTAAACTCTGTTGCTTCCCCCTCCCTGTAATTTATTCCGCTGAAATAATCAGAATTGATATGCGTTACGTGCTTACTATATGCCAAGCACTATACTAGGCATCCATTATAAGCAGATTGAGCAGAGTCAACACCCCGCATGAGGCTCAGAGTCTAAGGGCCAGGGAGAACGGCTATCTTATCCCCATTTTTACAGATGAGGAAACTGAGTCACAGAGGAGTTAAGGGACTTACCCAAGGTTGCACAACAAGCTCGTGGCAAAGCCAGGACTAGAATCCAGTTCTGCCTCCCAGGCCCATGCTCTTTCCCCTAGGCCCTGCTGCTTCATTGTCTGTCTACTCTGCTAAGCTCCTGAGGGCAGGGATCATGTCTACCAATTCTCTTATAATTCTCCCAAGTAGTTAGTACAGTACTCTGCACAGAATAAGCGCTCAATAAATACCACCGATTGATTGCAAGGTAGATTTGAGAAGCAGCATGGTGTGGTGGACAGAACATGGGCCCGGAAGGTTCTAATCCCAGCTCCACCACTTGTCTGCTGTGTGACCTTGGGCAAGTCATTTTACTTCTCTGGGCCTCAGTTACCTCATCTATAAAATGGCGATTAAGACCGTGAGCCCCATGTGGGACAGGGACTGTGTCTAACCTGATTACCTTTTATCTACCCCAGCGCTTAGAACAGTGCCTGGCACGAAGTAAGCACTTAACAAATACCATCATCATCATCATTATTATTATTATTATTTGGGGATCATTTGCATAGAGGTGATTGTTAAGGTCTTGGGAGTGGATAGGTTTCCTGAGGGAGTGAGTGTGAGAAGAGAAGGGGGCCCAACATGGAATTTAGTTTTGAAAAACACCCTTAATTAGGGAGTGAGAGGTGGAAGGAGAGCCAGCAAAGGAGACTGAGAAGAGTAGCCAGAGATAAGAGAACTAGGAGAGGACTGTATCAATATAACCAAGATCTGATGGTGTTTCTGGGAGCAGGGAGTGGACCCTAGTGGGTTTTTTTGTGGTACTTTTTAAGCACTGTACTAAGCATTGGGGTCAAGACAGTAAGAAGATCAGATACAATCCCTGTCTACACATGGTACTCACAGTGTAAGGGGGAGGGAGAACAGGTATTTTACTCCCATTTTCACAGATGAGGAAATTGAGGTGCAGGGAAGTTAAGTGATTTGCCCAAGGTCACCCTGCAGGCAAGTGGCAGAACTGGGATTAGAAACCAGGTCTCCTGCTGTCCAGCCTCTTTCCAGTGGGTCACGTTGCTTCTCAAACAGTATCAAGGTAGAAGGGGAGTTTGCTCACAATCTCGGTAAAACCTGGTTCTGCACAAACCTCTCCATTCAACAACTTCCAATTGTTACCCATTCACCGTCGCATCAGACAGAAGCTTCTGACCACTGGCTTTAAGGGACTCAATCCACTCCCTCCCTCTCATCTTTCCACTCTTCTCCCACTCCACCCCAGCGGGCATTTTTTGTTCCTTTCGAGTTAACCTCCACCCTGTGCCTCATTCCGGTTTCTCCAACCGCCAACCTCTCGCTCGTGCCCTCCTGCCCGGAACTCCTTCCTCCTTCACAGTCAGCAGACCAAGGTTTAGGATATGCTTCGTGTTCTGTCAGATCCTGGGAAATAGGGAATTTTCTGCATTGCAGCGCAGCCAAGCCTAGGTGACTCTGTTTAACTAAGCCACGTGACTGCCACAGGGTGATTTTCTCCCGTCGCTAGAATCAATCACCAGGCTTATACAGGGTCGACAAAATCTTAACTCTGGGAGAACGGCTGACAGGTTTTCCCCCTCACTTGATTCTCTGGTTCCAGAGCTGGATGTAGGATGGATTTCATCCCACTGGGGGTGGGCTGCTGCTTTATTTGTTATTGATTTATGTATTTATCCTCCTACATCTATTATTGAGATCAACCCATGCTCTTGCACCTATGACATCTTCATCCTTTGAGGTCTGCTGTCTTCCCTCACTGGATTCCAGGCTCCCCGAGAGCAGGGATCACGGCTTATACTTCTTAGGCCCGTCTCCCGCCACCCGGAAGACGCTTAGTCACTGGCAGTGATGGTGCTAATGGGGCTGATGGATGCTCACCTGACACGAATCGACCTTCCCCTCCAGGAAACCGGCACAGATCATGCGGTCTGTGAGGGAGAAGTTATAGAGGACGCTGCAAGTCTTCTGGTCAATGATGCCCACAGATGCTTTCTGCAGGACCTCAGGTTTGGTGGCTGCAAGAGAAATCAAAGAGGAGCTCGGTTTCCGGAGAGGGGCACTGGGCCTGGAGAGAAGTCCGGTACCCACGTTTTAGCAAGCAGGACTAGCTCGACTCAAACCCGACCTAAGAAAACTGGAACTATCTTCTCCCTTAATTCTCCTCCACGCCTGTGGAAGGCACTACCCATTTCCCTGTCCTTCAAGGTTCCAGAAATGGGATTTTGGAGGCAGGAAGCCAAGGTAGGACAGGCATCAAGGGACCAAACCCCTCTACATCACTGCTGGCTTCCCTCTGGAAGCGAGCAGAAACACACTCGTGATTACCGGCAGGGACGGGGAAGAGAAGCGGGATGAATAATGCCAAGTGTTAAACACCAAATGAGGGACCCTCGGGTCCCATCTTGACAATTGGAGATAGGGAAGGAGAGGGGAAAGGTGATCCTGGATCACACTGGAATCGAGAAACCACTGTTGAGGACCCTGGTGATGCAGTCATATGGGAGCAGATCAGAGGGAAGGCTGATTTGCTGTTGGTGTTTGTTTTGGGGTTTTTATTTTAATAATAATTCAATCTGCTACATCTAACCACGCTCACAAGGCAGATAAGCAAGAGTTGACTATTGTTCTGGTAATACTTAATTGGTGGCCATATCTCCTTTATCCTATTCTGAGAATCCTGGGACACAACCCTACTGTCCCATTCTGCTTAAGACCCTCCAGTTCCTCTTCCCAACTCATCTTGCAAGGCCCCCTCAGAGCTCTGTCCCAGAGCCTTCCTCTTCCCCTGCCGCCCCTCACCCTTGGTTGGGTCAAAAGTCTGAATGTGGGTGGCCGAGGCTGCATCTCTGCCAACCCCGGCCGGAGCTCACCGTTGCCTTCGTGGACATTCCCCCAGCCAGAAATCACACACTTCCGGCCTACGGGGAACTTCTGGATGGCCAGCGGGAGACAGACGGGCTGGACATACTTGTTGAAGAGGAGAGGTCTGGCTAATTCTAGCACGGCCACATCAAAGTCCAGGATCATGGGATTGTAGGAGGGGTGGAGCACTAGTCTCTTGATGTTGATCGTCACGGCACTGCCATCCGTCCCCGAGAGAGTTGTGGTTCCCACGTAGGCTTGAACATATTCCACCTTTGTGCTGCGGAGACAGGAGCCCAGACAGACATTCCCCAACCCACCAGTCGATCAATCAGTGGCGTTTATTGAGCGCTAACCGGGGGCCAAGCACCGTGCTCGGTGCTTGATCACCACCAGGTTTCTCAAAACTTCGGCATGCAGTGAAGTGTGTTGCTGCTCGGAATAAGTAGGGCATGGATTTTGGGGGCAGAAAAAAAAGGATATATCAGTGGGAGGTTAAATAAGGGGTTTTATTATTTTCTAAAGATCTGGGTCAAATCGGGTTTACATTTCAAAAAAATTCTGCATTTTAGCTCGCATTTTTACGTCCATACAACGATAGCTGTAAGAGCAAATGTTCCTTCGGTAATTACACGTTTCAGTCGTTCGCCAGTGGGCAACTGAGCCTTTGACAGCACGACTCCCCAACGGCACACCCAGCCACGTTAAAGCCACTTTGCTTGGTTTAGCATAGCGGGCTCCAGCGTCAAGCCGAACCAGAAACAATATCCAAATCTGGGTTTTGAGGCGAGGGCAAGAAGAATGAGCCAGAATTGATCCCGTGTGCCAGTTACCCAAGGAATCTCCAGGCTCTTTACCGAGGGGAGAAAAGGGAACTAGTCCGGCCATGCAATGTTTACGATCCAGTGAAGAGTGATCAAACCTTCCACATATCACATTCCGAAACGAACCTCCATTCTGTGGTTGATTGTGGAGATCCTGATCATTCATCATGCCAATGTGCTAGATTTGTTTTTCTTCCATTTCTCCTGCCCAAATACTTAGGTTGATTTAGGAAACGGTCCTAATTCTGCCACATTCAACATAATTTAAAAAATTCTGGTTTTAAGTGGAACACTTGCCCCTATTAAAAGAAAAAATGATCTGAGGTAGAAGTCAGGGCACACCCCAAAAATCCATACCCTTAATGAGGAGAGACCTTTCAGCTGCTTGTCTTTTTGGGGGGCGGGGGGAATGGCCATTCTCTAGCACCCTCATTTCCCGCGGAAAGAAGACTTGGATCGCCATCGGGGAGATGGAGGGGCGATTCTTTTTGATGTGCTACAAACCCTGGAGAATTTTTAGGAAACTGCCACTTGGGTGTCACAGCTGTGAACCCACTCGGAGTGGCACCTGCCTGCAAGAGACTTGTTTCCCATCGCACGGATGGGATTTTGACCAAAAAGAAATAAATAAAATGACTCTCCCTCCCCCCAACCCCCACGCCCCTCCCACTTTCTGTGCCTCCCCCAGTCTTGGATGTTACCATGTCGTATTATTCCAAGGGCCATGCCCCTCACCGGTCTCCCCGATGCAACACAGCTGGACTGACAGATGCCCAAGACACTCACGATACATCAGGGTTCTCCCAAGGCACTCTTTTCTCCTGAATCCAGCCAAAGCGACTGACAGGTGAGGTGGTTTGGGGTGAGGTGGGGTGGGGGACAATAAAGGAGACATCTCCCAGGCAAGGCGGGTTCTTACTGATTGAAGCAGTGCGCGGCCGAAACCAGCCATCGCTCCCCCACCACGGTGGCTCCGCAGAAGTGGCGCGATCCCTCCTTCAGGCTGACCTGCCACGGGACCTCCCCCTTGGCCGCATCGAATCCGCCCACGATCTTGCTGGGTTTCAGCATCCCGGGTCTCCCCCCACATTCTGCGGGGGGTGGGGTGGGAAACACAAAAGCAACTGCTCCGTCAGGGTCCGGACCATCGAATCGTTTGACATCCCCCCTCCCCCCCTCCCGCCCAGTGTTAGGCCGGAGGGGACCTCCAGAAGCCAGTGTCTCTAATTCTCTGCCTCCAGAAAAGTGGGGGTCCCCGGCAACTCTTCAAGATGTCCCAGTTTAGCATCTCATTTCGGGGTTGAAGTCCAACCCTGCCACTGGTGATTCGTGGCTTGACCCCTCCTACGTCCTCCCCTTCAACACCCCCGCAGTTCACACCGCCAAGGGTAGAGAAGCGGGGAGGGCTAGAGCTATGTTATGGCTTCCTAAGGAGCAGGTTCTGGAGTCATTTATCCCTTCAAGCAGCCCCCCTTAAAGCCATTCTGGCTCAGACCCAAACGAGCGGGAGGCAGATTCCAGATTGCTGCACATTTCCCTCCCTCAAAACAGGGCTCGGTGGGTACTGGGGGAGGGTGGGGGAACAGTAAGTATGTGGAATTCACTCCCACAGGAAGTTGTACAGATTGAAAACAACACCTGGTCCAAGCTGCATGGATGGGTGGCCCATAATGGGTTTCTAGAGGAAACGTTAAGGGATATCATTTATTCAGCTGATGGGACCGAGGAGGGCAGCGACCCCCCCGGTTCCCCCACGGCTGGTGGGGCCTCTGTCAGAGGCAGGATCTTGGGCTAGATGAACCACAGGCCTGACCTAGTCATGGCATTGCTTGTGGCCATAGGTTATTATGCCCCATCACCTGCTGGGGGCTTCCCAGTGGTTCCCCCCGCCAATAACCGGTTGGCCACGTCCGCGGCCCTACTTCCTAAAGTCTTATGCAAACATCAGATCCCCTACACCTGGGAGGGGGAGGAGGAATAGTATTCATTAAGCACTGTACTAAACACGGGGAAAGAACATACAGGTAGCATACAGCATCCAAAAGCATAGATAATAATAATGTTGGTATTTGTTAAGCGCTTACTATGTGCAGAGCACTGTTCTAAGCGCTGGGGTAGATACAGGGTAATCAGGTTGTCCCACATGAGGCTCACAGTCTTCATCCCCATTTTACAGATGAGGTCACTGAGGTACAGACAAGTGACTTGCCTACAGTTACACAGCTGACAAGAGGCAGAGCCGGGATTCGAACCCATGACCTACCTCCAGGATAGACAGCCAGCAGTGAGTCTTCTCACAGGTCCCCACACGACCCAGTTTCTGTTTCTTAAATCTCCCACCCCGGTCACCACCCTTCCCCCAGGTCACAAGCTGCCTGCTAGCTAACGCCAGCAAGGGACCACTAATGCGAACACCACTTTCCCCACCATCAAAGCCTTATTAAGGTCACATCTCTTCCAAGAGGCTTTCCCTCTTTTCCCTGGCTCCCTCTCCCTTTTGCCATCGCCTACACACTTGGATCTGTGACCTTTGGGCACTTGATAGTCGCTCCACCCTCGACCCCCACAGCACTTCTTTACAGATATACCTCTAAGTGATATATTATCAATTATTTGTTCATATTAATGTCTGTCTCCCCACCCTAAACCGTAAGCTCATTACGGGCAGGGAACGCGTCTGTCCGCCCTGTTGTACTGTGCTCTCCCAAGTGCTCAGTTCAGTGTCCCGCACACCGTACGCACCCAATACAAATGGGGCCACAGCACCGCTGTCCCCACTCAACCCTAGAAACCCAGAGGATTCCTGGCTCTTTCCTGAGGTTTGGGTCTACTCTGGGACAGCTCTGAGGGGAACCAACGACTCGGGCTGGTTTAGGTGCGGTATGGAGAAAGCAAGAGGGGGCTCCCTGCTGTGAGACAAAGGGAAGAGGAAGCCCCAGCCCCGAGCAGAGTGATGCTCTCCCACAGCATGGGCCGGTCTCAACAGTGTATTACCTTGTGGCCTGGATGTGGTGCCTCGAGGCAGGATGGTGGCGCCCAGCCCCGTGCCGGGAAGCAGTGTGGTCCCGGTGACGGTGGGGCTCTCTGGGGTGCTGGCCCGGGCCCCACTGGGGGTGGAGAGGGCACGAGTAGCAGAGGCTGCCCTGGTGGTAGAGGGACTCGAGATGGCCTCCGAGATCCAGTTCCGGAGCTCGGTCACTCGGGCGTAGACCCCGGGCCGCTGAGCCTCCGCACAGCCAACCCCCCAGCTCACGATGCCGGCGAGGAAGAACTTGCCCAGAGACTCCTCACACACCAGGGGCCCTCCCGAATCACCCTATGAGCCAAACACAGAAAGAAGCGGCTCACAGCAGTTCATGCAGGACAGCCCTGGGGTCCGGAATTAAATCCCACTCTACCGAGTGGGGACTGGAGCAGGAATACATTCCACTCCCTTCTCCCCTGCAAGTGCGATGCTAGGGGAGAAGTCTCCGGTCCATCCTAAAGACATTTGCATTTCAGGAGCATGAAGGGAATCACCCGTCTACCACCCAGCTGTCATGTTCCATCTCCAGCATGGCAATCAATCCCTCCCCACCTTCAAATAACACTTCCTAATACCAATGATAATAATCAGGGCATTTATTAAGTGCTTTCTATGTGCTACGCACCGTATTAAGCGCCGGGGTAGACACGAGTTCATCAGGTCGGACACGGTCCCCGCCCCGCGTGGGGCTCACAGACTACCGGAGAGGGAGTACAGGTATTTAATCCTCATTCTGCACTGTGGCAAAGTGAAGGGACTTGCCCAAAAGACACAGCAGGCAAGTGGCAGAGCTGGGATTAGGAAGCCAACCTCTCCAAGAGACCTTGATTAATCAATCCCTCCACCTTTCCGGTCTTGGTATCCTATCAGCTTACTTAATTCAATATACAGGTAGACCTAGGGGCTACCTATTTAACAGTCTATTTCTGTTTTCTCTCATAGTAGCCATCTACAAGAGTGCTCTGTATACTGTAGTAGGAAGCCCAGTATAGACCTCCACACACCAAAATTGTTCCACAAATGCTGCTTAAGGATCAAACCACCAGAGTGGAAAGACACCCACCCAGGTTTATATTTTTCCTCCCTCTTTTGCTGCTTTCTTGAAAGTAAAATAGAATTTCCTCCAAATCTTGTGTTATTTGGATCTGGCTCCCTATTGCAGGGAGAGAGAGAAAAAAAGAGAGGACCAAGTCTTTTAGTATTCTCCTCTCAAGCCAATCGACTCACTGTGGCTCACTCTTGTCTCTCCCACCGCTGACCCCTTGCTCACACCTTTCCTCCAACCCAGGATCCCCCCTCCCCCTTCCCACCTGCATCCCCGCCATTCTCCCCATCTTCAAGGCCTTTCTGAAACCACATCTCCTCCAAAGGTCCTTCCCTCATTCATCTCTCACCTCACACTCCTACCTTCCCCCAGAAGCCCCCTCCTGCCATTTCAGCACTTCCACATCACCAAGTACTCGGATACTCACCCACCCCCACCGCACTTATGATTTTTCTACTCCGATCCCTCCCCCGCCCGTAATTACCTAGACTGCGGGTTCCCCTCTAGTCTGGAAGCTCCTTGTGGGCAGGGAACATGTCTACCAACTCAGTTGTGTTGTACTCTTCCAAGCGCTTAGTAGGTCTGCACACAGTAAGCACTTGATAAATACCACTGATGGATTGATCATCTGTGTCTTGTCTCCCCCATTAAACCGCAGGCTCCTTGACAGCAGGGATCGTGTCTATTAACCCTAAGTGTACTTTCCCAACTTTTGATTGTTTCCCTTGAAGACCAACTCAATCAGCTCCCGATAGGTTTTAGAGAGTACTATGCTCCTCCCTCATCCCATGTGGATACTCAAACGATACTTTTTGACAGATGTAGATGAACTCAGAGCCGAGTCTTCCCCCATAAATTCCTTTCCAAGATACCCGGAATCACACTTTAGCATTGATTCTCCCATTTACTTTTTAAAATAAAAAGTGGTGTGGCTCAGTGGAAAGAACACGGGCCTGGGAGTCAGAGGACCTGGGTTCCAATCCCAACTCTGCCACTGGCCTGCTGTGTGACCTTGAGACTTGGAGCTTGACTTCTCTGGGCCTTAGTTACCTCGTCTGTAAAATCCTATTCTCTCCTACTTAAACTGTGAGCCCCAAATAGGACAGGGACAGAGTGCTACTACTAATAATAACGGTACTTTGTTAAGGGCTCACTGCACTGTTCGAAGCACTGGGGTAGATACCAGTTAATCAGGTTAGGTAGGAGGGAAGAGGATTCAATCCAACCTGATTATCTTGTATCCACCCCAGGGCTTCGAACAGTGTTTGCCATCTGGTAAGTGCTTAACAAGTACCATAATAATTAAAACAGGCCATAAAGTGTTTTCCTTTCTGTGACCCTGCAGCACGGAGGCAGTATGGTCTGACGGAAAGAGCACAGGTCTGGGAATCAGGAGACCTGGTTCTAAAAAAAAAACCACCACCGCTCTCTATTTCACTGGATGCTGTGAGGATAAAAAGGAAATCATTGATGTGAAAGTGCTTGGGACCTCTGCAAATTCAAGGTCTCGGGATAATTATTACCAGGGGTTCAGCCTTTCCCCAGAAGCAACTATACATTCCTGAACTTCAGCCAACAACTGTCAGTTTGCAAGAGTATTTAATGAATGCCCCTGGGGGGCCTTGCACTCCGCTTTAGGCATTTTGGATTACATAAAAGAGAACAAAGTCTCTTCCCTTAAGGAGATTAGGGAAACCCCAAGGCACCTTCAACCCCAATAGGGTCATATAAAGAGGGTCATTTCAAAAGTGGCTTGAGCCAGCAGGAAATCCCCTCCCCGTTGGATCGTTTAAGGAAACAACCTGCAATCTCCCTGTTTGGCTTAATTAGCCCAGGAACCCTCAGAGTTCTGCTTCTGGGGTGAAAAGAAACCCTACACTGCTTGCTCTTTGTTCCTGTTGGCGGGTCTCACCTGACAAGAGTCAATTTTCCCATCCAGGTAGCCAGCGCACATCATTCTGTCGGTGACTGTGTTGCTATAGAGACTGGAGCACAATGCCTGATCCAGCAATTCAACTGTTGCCTTCTGCAGGATCTCTGGTTTCACCACTGATGAAGAAAGGGGAGAGAGAAATATTTTCTAGTCCTCAGGGAGGATACTGGCTGCAACCAGCGAGAAGCAGCATGGCCTAGCGGAAAGAGCACGGGCCTGGGAGACAGAGGACCTGGGTTCTAATTCCGGCTTCGCCGCTTGTCTGCTGTGGGACCTGGGGCAAGTCACTTAACTTCTCTGGGCCTCAGTTACCTCATCGATAAAATGGGGGTTAAGACTGTGAGGCTTATGTGAGAGAGGGACTGTGTCCAACTTGATTATCTTGAATCTACCCCAGTGCTTACTACAGTGCCTGGCACAGAATAAAGGCTTAACAAATACCATGAAACAAAACAAATCAAACTTCACCCAGGGCCTCTTAGCTAGTATCCCACCCATTGGCAGCTCTCTACCCCAAGGTCCCAGGAAGACAGAGACCAAGGTAATTATTCACTCAACAGTGGTGATGTCTCTAGGCTGGCTGGCCACCAAACCAAACTGATTCTACCATTTGATACCTACACCTGTTTTCCCCCAAAAAGTCCCTTAAATAGTGTAAACATTTCGTCGACCAGTAGCACTGGGGCAGGTGGGGGAGGGGAGAGGGGGGCATCCTGTGCCCGGGGGCTGGTTCTGTGGCTGGATTCAACTAGAAGATCAGCCAGTCAGTCAATCGTATTTATAATAATAATAATAATAATAATGATTGTATTTGTTAAGCGCTTACTATGTGCCAAGCACTGTTCTAAGCGCTGGAGTAGATACAAGGTGATCAGGTTGTCCCACATGGGGCTCACAGTCTTATTCCCCATTATACAGATGAGGTAACTAAGGCTCAGAGAAGTTAAGCGACTTGCCCAAGGTCACAGAGCAGACGAGTAGTAGAGCCGGGATTAGAACCCATGTCCCCTGACCCCCAAGCCTGGGCTCTTGCCAGTAGGCCACGATGCTTCTTTCTGTGTGCAGAGCATCGTACTAAGCACTTGGGAGAGTACAATATAAAAAACACATTCCCTGCCTACCACGAGTTTACAGTCTAGAGGGGGCTGCAGCTGGGCACATAGTAATTGATTAACAAATACCATCATCATTATTATTATTATTCTTATTGAGCTGGCGTTGGTGGCCCTGCTCCACAACTCTGCCCCAGAGCCGCCCCTCTTACCCCAGGTTCTGCCCTACGTCGAGGCTGAGCCGAACAGGCCGTGCCATTGGACAGCAAAAATGGGGGTGGGTGGCGGTGTCGGGGGGGAGGGGGATACTGAACCAGATTCCTCTCTCCTTCCCTGCTGGAGCCCCAGAAGAGGGGATGGGGGAGGATAGAGGGGAGAGGAAGAGGCACCTGCAGAGTGGGGAAAGGAAAAGGGAAAGGGGATCTTTCCATACTCTTAGGGAAAGATTAGCCGCTCCCTCTCAACTTGGTTTGGCTTCTCGGAGAGTACTTTTGCCGTGACGCCTGCTAAATGGAGGTCCTGGAGACCAGAACCCTGGGCGTGGGCTGGCCGAGCGTCCCGCACGGTCACCCCAGCCATACTTACAGAAATCCTCCTTGAGGTAGCCCCAGCCCGAGATGAGGCACCTCTTGCTCGCGGGGAAGATGTGGGTGGCTGCAGGAAGGCACACTGGCTGGATGCGTTTGTTGAAGGGCAGGGGGTGACGCAGTTCCAGCACGGCCACGTCAAAGTCGGCTGTGTCCATGTTGTAGAAGGGGTGCTTGACGATCTGAGATATGCCCACCTTCACAGTGCCCCCATCGGAGCCACTGAGGGATGTTGTCCCAGCAAAAGCCATCCAGGCGGTCGGGTCCTGGAACCTGGAGGAGCCAACCACAACTTCATTCATTCGTTCACTCAGTCAAGCGGATTTATTGAGTGCTCACCGTGTGCAGAGCACTGTACTAAATGTTTGGAAGAGTACCACATAACAATAAACGGACACATTCCCTGCCCACAGTGAGCTTACGGGGGGAGACAGACATTAATATAAATTACATATATGTACAGAAATGTTGTGGAGCCAATCCCAAACCACGGGGATTCTCTGCCCACTGTCCTGGACCACCTCAGGGGAAAATGGTGCCTCGGTCTCCACCTGTATGGGCCCCTCTAATCTGCAGACCCACAAGAAACGAGGAGTGAAAGGGAGATGGGTAAAAACAAGAGCCCATTAAAGGGACCTGGGGCAAGTCCCAGGTATTTGGTTAGCATTTACTTTTGTGCCAAGTTTTTTTTCATCCTGCCCATTTTTGGAGACATTTATCAACCTCCGCACGAAACAAAAACTTCTCACTCTAGGCTTCAAGGCTCTCCATCACCTTGCCCCCTCCTACCTCTCCTCCCTTCTCTCTTTTACCGCTCACCCTTCATGCTCTGCTCCCCTGCCGTTCACCTCCTCACCGCCCCCCGTTCTCGCCTATCCCGCCTCGACCCCTGGCCCACGTCCTCCCGCTGTCCTGGAATGCCCTCCCTCCTCACCTCCGCCAAACTCTCTTCCCCTCTTCAAAGCCCTACTGAGAGCTCACCTCCTCCAAGAGGCCTTCTCAGACTGAGCTTCCCCTTTTCCCTCTGCTCCCTCTCTGCCCCCCCTTCACCTCCCCTCAGCTAAGCCTCCTTACCCCCCTTTCCCTCTGCTCCTCCCCCTCTCCCTTCCCCTCCCCTCAGCACTGTGCTCATTTGCTCATTTGTATATATCTTTATTACCCTATTTATTTTGTTAATGAGGTGTACACCCCCTTGATTCTATTTATTGCTATTGTTTTTATCCGTCTGTCTCCCCCGACTAGACTGTAAGCCCGTCAATGGGCAGGAATTGTCTCTATGTATTGCCGAATTGTACATTCCAAGAGCTTAGTACAGTGCTCTGCACATAGTAAGCGCTCAATAAATACTATTGAATGAATGAATGAATTTATCACCCAGCAGAGGCAAAGGAGAGCTCCGTTATCATTATCACCAACAGCCTGGACTCCGCACCTACTGTATGCCGAGCACTGTTCTAGGTGTTGAGGAACATCTGGTACTAAACAGTCTCTGCCCTTGAATTTAGAATAAAATGGGAGAAAGAAGTGTGTGCTTTTGTGTGTGTGTGTGTGTGTGTGTTTGTATCTATCATGCCACATGAAAACAACAGCTTTGTCTCCCCTGTTTTTGGTGAAAAGAACACTTTTACCCCCACAGCTGGAAATCTGGGGTCAGAGACACCGGTCCCCATTGCTCCCCTGAAGCCGACACCTCTTTCGAGCTCTCCTGAGTTCTCTCCTTGTCAGAGATCTCAGCGAGATGCACCTTAGCAGTGAGGCCTGCTGCCACTGCCAAAATGACTGTATCCACTTTCTGAACTAGACCGTCCCAAACACAAGAGGGTGGGAGGCTAGACGGGGAACATAATCATACCTTTGACCTGTAAAAGCACTTTTTATTTCTCCAAGTCCTTTCATATCAATTATCCTTGGGAGGTAGGGATTGGCGGGTATACGCTTCCCATTGTACTGTGGAAACTACGACAAAGAGAAGTTCAGGGATTTCCCCGTGAGCCTGCATGAGGGCAGCGGCAGAGTCGGCCACTGTGATCTTGCCACTGGGTCACACTCCCTCCCAGCACCGAGACACTGGGGGGTAGGGTCACTGGCGGGGGCGGGGGGAACTTACTCGTTGAAACAGTGAGCTGCAGACACCAGCCATTTTTCATTGAGGATCGCAGCTCCACAGAAGTGCTCATTGTTTTCCCGGAGGCTGACCTGCCAAGGAAACTCACCCTTAGAGGCGTCAACACCCCCCACGATCCTGTTGGATATCTGCACGGCGGGTCGGACTCCACAGTCTGAAAGAGAAGACAAAGCTTTGCACCCAAGCTACTCTTGAGGAAAGAGCCGGCTAGTCTGCCAACTTCTGGTAATGAAACTTCTATACTGCCATGATTGGAATTAAATAAATAAATAAATGAGGAAGGGAAAGGCTGCTGGGAACTCCAGGTCAACACTGGTCTGCTGTGTGACCTTGGGCAAGCCACTTAACGTCTCTGTGTCTCAGTTACCTCA
Source organism: Ornithorhynchus anatinus (assembly GCF_004115215.2). Lineage (NCBI taxonomy): Eukaryota > Metazoa > Chordata > Mammalia > Monotremata > Ornithorhynchidae > Ornithorhynchus > Ornithorhynchus anatinus. Next base: position 105,793,105 of record NC_041749.1, read on the forward strand.
TCTGTAAAATGGGGATTAAGACTGTGAGCCCCAGGTGGGACAGGGACTGTGTCCATCCAATCTGATTAGCTTGTACCTACCCCAGTACTTAGAACAGTTCCGGGCACATAGGAAGTGCTTCACAAATACGATTTTTTTTAAAAAGATAAAGATCCAGAACCAAAGCAGTAATCTTGGGGCACCCAATCCTAGGGATTAGCTCTGGGTAGTCCAAGTGCCCTGATCCTAGAACTAAAATATCACCAGATAGGGGCCCGAAAACCAAAGAAGGCAGAGTTCTGCCAAGCGATCAGTACAGTGTTTTGCACATTAAGTGCTCAAAAATACCACTGACTGATTCTGGCACTCTAAAAAACCATGCTCCACCCAGCTCTCCTAGAACGCTAGAGTTGAGCGCTTGCAAAACCCCGTGTTTAGGAAAACTTGTGCGGCAGTACTCATTGGTTCTCTGCCACACACCTGTGCAAAAAACAGTTTCTTCCGACACCACGGTGTAACGCGCTGTCAGTTGAATGTTCCCTAAAACCTTCCCGGTGTTCTGGCCGAAGCACGTGGTTGAAAACTCACGCTACGGCAGAACTGAGTCAACACTCGCAATTCTTGCCACCGCATTTTACAAAGGACACAACAGAGCTGGAGAAGGGACACCCAGCTGATCGGGGGATGGAGCAGCTCTGACGGGAGTTAGGACTTTTCGATCTGGAAAGACACAGAGCTGTGAGGGGACAGCATGGAAATTGACAGTCATCAAGGAGGTGGTCACAGGGAGAGCAAGAGGGACAGGGCCTGGGAGGTCGGGGGCAGGCTTCCAAAGCCCGCAGACCAGAAAGACCCAATCTGGGGTCTTCTCATCCCCACTCTAAGGCCCTCGGTTCTCATCAGAGACCTGTAGGGAGATAAGGCTGGGCGTTTGGTCCAAAAAGGGCACGGGGCAGCCCTCTCAGAAATCCTTGGGCAGTTTGGGGGAGGTGGCAACTGCCCCCAACATCCCCAATCATTCAACTCAATCATATTTATTGAGTGCTTACTATGTGCACAACAGTGTTACTAAGAGCCTGGGAAAGTACAATACAGAAATAAAGAGAGACAATCTCTGCCCACAACAAGCTCACAGTCTAGAGACGGGAGACAGACAGCGATATAAATTAAGGAATTCCCTTCACTAGTTACTGTGTATACTTCTTAATAGCATCTCGTCCCTTGCCATGAGTTGCCTGATGAAGTATATGTTACATAACCTCTTTCTTGAGGAGGTGTGAGTAGCCCTATCGGCTCCACATCTCCTCCCCTCTCTGGTTCCCCGCGTGCTGTTTTCCTGCCTACCCTCCTGTGCCTCCCCATGCTCCTCTTCACTGTGGTCATCCCTGCCTTGGCCGCATGAAAGACCTCATGGCCTAGTGGAAAGAGCCCAGGACTGAGAGTCAGGAGACCTGGGTTCGAATCCCAGTTCCACCACTTGCCTGCTGCGTGACCTTGGTTGAGTCACTTCACTTCTCTGGGTCTCCATTTCCTCCTCTGTGAAATGGAGGGGTAAGGTACCTTTTCTCACTCTCCTCTGGGGCTTAGACTGTAAGCGCCACAGATTGTGTTGTATCTACCCCAGCGCTTAGTGTCGTGCTTGGCTTGACACAAACGCTACAATAATTATCACGGCTTTTCTATTCTGCAAACTATTCTTTAAATGAGTGTTCTTGCTGCCACTGCCAGTGGCCTCTTCCCCAAGCTTGCAATTCCTGCCTAATGATAATGATAACAGTAATAATGACGATGGTACTCATTAAGTACTTACTACGTGCCAAGCACTCTGCTAAGCAGTAGGGTAGATACAAGATAATCAGGTTGGACACAGCCCCGTTCCACACGGAACTCACAGCTTAAGTAGGAAGGAGTGGGATTTAATTCCCATTTTACATATGAGGAAACTGGGACACAGAGAAGTTGAGTGATTTACCCCGGGTCACGTAGCAGGCAAGCAGTGGAGCCGGCATTAGAACGCAGGTCCTCTGATTCCTTGGGCCCTCCCTCCTCACCTCCGCCAAACTGATTCTCTTCCCCTCTTCAAAACCCTACTTAAAACTCATCTCCTCCAAGAGGCCTTCCCAGACTCAGCTCCCCTTCTCCCTCTACTCCACTGCCCCCCCTTCACCTCTCCGCAGCTTAACCCTCTTTTCCCCTCATCTCCCTCTGCTCCTCCCCCTCTCCCTTCCCATCCCCTCAGCACTGTACTCGTCCGCTCAACTGTATATATTTTCATTACCCTATTTATTTTGTTAATGAAATGTACATCGCCTCGATTCTATTTAGTTGCCATTGTTTTTACGAGATGTTCTTCCCCTTGACTCTATTTATTGCCATTGTTCTTGTCTGTCCGTCTCCCCCGATTAGACAGTAAGCCCGTCAAACGGCAGGGACCGTCTCTATCTGTTGCCGACTTGTTCATTCCAAGCGCTTAATACGGTGCACATAGTAAGCGCTCAATAAATACTATTGAATGAATGAATGAATACTCTTTCCACAAGATCACGCTGCTTCTCTGGGGCTGTAAAGTGGGGTGCAATGTCCGGACTGGAGTGGGATTAGGGGAGGGCAGATAATGATAATAATTCTGGTCACTGTTAAGTGCTTACTAAGTGCTGGGCTGGATACAAACAAATCGGGTTGGACCCAGTCCCTGTCCCACATGGGGCTTACAGTTTCAATCCCCATTTTACAGATGAAGTAACTGAGGCACAGAGAAGTTAAATGACTTGCCCAAGGCCACGCAGCAGACGAGTGACAGAGCCGAGTTTAGAACCCATGACCTTCTGACTTGTCAACGGCATTAGCAGCAGCGAGAGCATTTTCAGAACAGAAAAGGGGAATGCTTAAACAGTAGAATTTATTAAGTGCCTACTAATCAATCAGTGTTATTTAATAATAATTTTGGTATTTGTTAAGCACTTACTCTGTGCCAAGCACTATTCTAAGCGCCGGGTAGACACAAGGTAAACAGGTTGTCCCACGTGGGGCTCACAGTTTTGTGGGGTTTTTAAATCCCCATTTTACAGATGAGGTAACTGAGACACAGAGAAGTTAAGTGACTTACCCGAGGTCACACAGCAGACAAGTGGAGGAGCCGGGATTAGAACCCACGACCTCTGACTCCCAAGCCCGGGCTCTTTCCACTGAGCCATGCTGCCTCTCAAGTAAGTGCTATTTAATAATAATAATAATGTTGGTATTTGTTAAGCGCTTATTATGTGCAGAGCACTGTTCTAAGCGCTGGGGTAGATACAGGGTAATCAGGTTGTCCCACGTGAGGCTCACAGTCTTAATCCCCATTTTACAGATGAGGTAACTGAGGCACAGAGAAGTGAAGTGACTTGTCCACAGTCACACAGCTGTCAAGTGGCAGAGCTGGGTTTCGAATGTGCAGAGCACTGTACTAAGTGTTTGGGAGAAAACAATGCAACAGAGTTGGCAGACACATTCCCTGACCACAAGGAGCTTACAATCTAGAGGGAGATGCAGACATAACATAAATTTTTTAATTACAGATATGTGCATAAAGGCTGTGTGGCTGAGGGGTGAATGAAGGGTGATGCAGAAGGGAGTGTGAAAAGAGGAAACGAGGGCTTAGTCAGGGAAGGCCTCTTGGAAGAGATGTGTTTTTAATAATGCTTTAAAGGTGGGGAGAGTGATGGTCTGTCAGATATCCAGGGGGAGAGAATTCCAGGCCAGAAAGAGCACATGGGCGGGGGGTCAGCGGTGAGATAGGTGAGTTCTAGGTACAGTGAGTAGGTTGGCATTAGAGGAGAGAAGTGAATGGGCTGGGTTGTAGTAGAAAATCAGGGAAATCAGGGAAAATGTCCATGCAGTAGGAGGGGGAAAGGTGATTGAGTGCTTTAAAGCCGATGGTTGATGCAGAGGTGGACGGCCAACTACTGGAGGTGAGATGTGGACTGACTGTTTTTTTTAGAAAAGTGATCCAGGCAACAGAATGAAGTACGGACTGGAGTAAAGAGAGACAGGATGCAGGGAGGTCAGCGAGGAGGCTGACGGAGAGGCAGCCAAAGCAGGACAAGTGTTGGGTCAACTCAGTAGCGGTTTGGACGGAGAAGAGAGGGCTGATGTTTTTAAGGTAGAACCGACAGTATTGCATATCAGATTGAATGTGTGGATCGAATGAGCAAGATGAGCCTACTATCTGCAAAGCTCTTTACAGAATGCCGGGGGGAAAGAAAATACACAGTTGAGAATAAGACGCAGTCCTAACTACACGGCCAATCTTCAAAAGCAGAATCCCGAGCGGAAATCACTTCATTAGAAAGTGATTTCCGCTGGGCTGTTGTGTTCATTCATTCAATAGTATTTATTGAGCGCTTACTATGTGCAGAGCACTGTACTAAGCGCTTGGAATGAACAAGTCGGCAACAGATAGAGACAGTCCCTGCCGTTTAACGGGCTTACAGTCTAATCGGGGGAGATGGACAGACAAGAACAATGGCAATAAGTAGAGGGAAACAGCTTCACAGATGCAAAGGTTTCTCTATAATAAATAAGGTGGACGTTTAGTGAGGGGGAAGGAGCAGGAGGAGGAGGAGGATTCTTCTCTAAAGGAAATGACTTCTCAACCATTTCAGTGAAGTGCGGTAAGTAAAATGTCCATGCAGTTTAGAAGCCCAGCAATTTCTTCCTTTTCCCCACTGCCAGTTTAAGGGACAAATCGGTCTCTGCTGAGGTTTGTTGGATTGCCTTTCGTGCCTGGGTGGTTTCCCTCTCCTCTGGGTAAGGGAGGATTTCCAGTTCACTAAGAGAAATGCGTGCTAATTTCAGTTTTTCACCAGAACTGGTTGTTTCTGAAGCTAAACTCCAGGCTTTCCTATTCCCGGGAGCTAATGGAACTAGTTAGTTCTGTAATGCAGGAGTGACATTCTCCAAGACCCACGGTAAAGAAAAAATACACTATACCCTTTGAACCTTGGCAAACCATTCCTTCCCACTCTGCATCACGGTCTGTTTGGACAGACATGTTTTATTGGAAGAACGCTCCCTAATTTCCCAATGGGGCCCCACCCAAAACACCTAATGAAAACATAATGGGACTCTGTTATATTGTAATCTCCAAAGTGCTTAGTACAGTGCCCTGCACACAATAAGCTCTCAATAAATACAATTTATTGATTGATGCTTGAATCTGAGATTCATTATTGTTCAAGACAGGTATTATTTCAATGGGTATATAAAACTGGGAGGGTGGGTTTTTTTCTTTTGCCATTGTTTTAGGTTTTCCTGAAGTTCCAAGCCTCCCAGCTTTATATCAACCCGTCTCCAACCGTGTGTGTGTGCTGGAGGAGATGGGGGAGAGAAGGAGGCTAGACACCTAATAGGATAGGATAGCAAGGACCTTATTAAAGACATGAATATTAATGTTTGTCTCTCCCTCTAGACTGTAAGCTCGTTGCAGTCAGGGAATGTCTGTATACTGTTGTATTGTGCTCTCTCAACCACTTAGCTCAGTGCTCTGCACACAGTAAGCACTCAATAAATACAACTGACCTGAGCTGAATTATTTAGAGCCAGTTGTTCCTACCCCATAGTTGAGACAGATTTCCCGCTCCCTAGGGTAGATACAGAACAGAAGCTGACCGGTATCTCCTGTTCAGAAGCAGTGGAAAGCAGCGTGACCTAGTGGAAAGAGCCCAGGCCTGGGAGGCAGAGGACCTGGGTTCTGATCCCGGCTCTGTCACTTGCCTGCTATGTGATCTTGAGCAGTCGCTTCACTTCTCTGTGCCTCAGTGTGGGCAGGGAATGTGTCTGTTTATTGTCATGCTGTAGTTTCCCAAGCGCTTAGTACAGTAATAATAATAATAATGATAATAATAATAATGTTGGTATTTAAGCGCTTACTATGTGCAGAGCACTGTTCTAAGCCCTGGGGTAGATAGAGGGTAATCAGGTTGTCCCACGTGAGGCTCACGGTTAATCCCCATTTTACAGATGAGGTAACTGAGGCACAGAGAAATTAAGTGACCTGCCCACAGTCACACAGCTGACAAGTGGCAGAGCCGGGATGGCATTTGTTAAGCGCTTACTATGTGCCAAGCACTGTTCTAAGCCCTGGGGGGGTACAAGGTCATCACATGGGGCTCACAGTCTTAATCCCCATTTTACAGATGAGGCAACTGAGGCACAGAGAAGTTAATGGCTTGCCCAAGGTCAGACAGCTGATAAGTGGCAGAGGTGGGATTAGAACCCATGACCTCTGACTCCCAAGCCCGTGTTCTTTCCACTGAGCCACGCTGCTTCTCTGCACACAGTGAGTGATCAATAAATACCACTGCCTTGACTGACTCAGTTACCTCATCTCTAAAATGGGGTACATTTTACCCCAGTCACACGTAGACTGTGAGCATTTTGGACGGGGACTGTGCCTGACCTGATGATCTTCTATCTGCCCCAGCTCTTAGTACAGTTCTTGGCACATAGTAATCACTTCGTAAATACCAAAGTTCATTCGGAAAGAGTAAAGTATTCTGGGGTAGGGGGCAGCTAGACAGACCTACCACAGAGATCCTCATCAGAGCCATCGGAGCAGTCGGCGTGGCCATCACACTCAGGGTTCACTTTGATCACACACTGGCTGCTCTTGCAGGTAAACACGCTCCCCGGGCAGGCTCCTGGGGGGATGAAGGAAGGACACAATTACCATCTGAGGTCAGAGATTCCCAGGATTGATTTGCCCCCAAAACACTAGGCCCTTCCATCATCCAGAACCCCGGTGACCTACAACACCCCGCCCAGCTTCCCGATATCATTTATCTGTGGGCAGGAAATGTGTCTGCTTATCGTTGCACTGTACTCTCCCAAGCTCTTAGTACAGTGATCTGCACAAGGTAAGTGCTCAATAAATACGATTGAATGGATGAATGAATGCATTTATTTGCTGGGAGAACGAAGAACTGACATCGGTAACATATTTGAGACTTAGAGCCTTTCCCAGGTGCCAACTCCGAGGGGTTTCGGGCCCCCACAGCTCTTCAAAATGATCTCCCAACCTTGCTCACCCCAGGCCTCTGAGGAGACCCAAGAGCTTCTGAACAGCACTGATCTCACCTGTTCCGGACCACTGGATTCATAATGAGCAACACGTGTCCTAACTGGTAAGCGCCTCCAAGGCAGGAACCATGTTTTTACTTCTACGGCAGGTTCCCAAATTACCTAGTACAGTGCTCTGCTCCCGAGAGGCACTCAATAAGCAGTGAGGAGGATAGACGTCCTGAGATTCTCATCTTCCCTCCCAAATTTTCTCCTCCCAACTTTCCCCATCACCGCTCACAACACGCTATCCTCCCCATCTCACAAGCCCGCAGTTGTGGCGTTATCCTTGACTCCTCTCTCTTTCAACCCACATATTCAGCCGCCAAATCACGTCGATTCTGTCTTCACGGCTCCAGAATCCACCCCTTCCTCTCCTTCCGAACTGCCGCCACCCTGTTCCAAACACTTGGACTACTCACCTCCTTGCTGACCTTCCTCCCTCCGTCTCTCCTCTCTCCAGTCCACACTCTGCTGCCCAGATAATTTCTTGAAAACATGTTTTGTGCCTGTCACCTTTCTCCTCAAAATTGTTCAATGTTTGTCCATTCTTCTCTGCCTCGGGCAGAAACTTCTAATCGCTGGCTTTAAGGGCCTCAATCAGCTCTCTCCCCAGTATTTATCCTGGCGCCTCTCTTACATCACCCCAGCCCACACACTTCGCGCCTCTCGAGCCGAACTACTCACTGTGCCTCCTTCTCGTCACTTGCTGTCATCTTCTTGCTCACGCCCTTCCTCTTGCCTGGAACTCTCTCCCCCATCAGATCTGGCCGACCAAAGCTCTTCCCATCTTTAAAGTCCTCCTAAAATCCCATCTCTTCCAGGAGGCCTTCCTTGATTTCTCTCTCATTCCCCAATTCTGTTTCCTACCATTCCAGTACTTCGGTGTCACCTAAGCACTCACGTACTCACCCCCACCCCCCTGTAGCAAATAGGCACATATCTTTAAACTATGTTGCTTCTCCCTGTGGGTACATGGTAAACTTCTTGAAGGCAGGGAACCTGTCTACTGGTAGCATGGCTCAGAGGCAGCTTGGCTCGGTGCAAAGAGCACGGTCTTAGGAGTCGTGGGTTCTAATCCCGGTTCCGCCACTTGTCAACTGTGTGACTCTGGGCAAGTCACTTCTCTCTGCCTCAGTTCCCTCATCTGCAAATGGGGATTAAGACGGTGGGACAACCTGATTACCTTGGGTTCCCCCCAGCGCTTAGAACAGTGCATGGCACATAGTAAGTGCTTAACAAATACCATGATTATTATTACTGTACTCCTTCAGATGCTTAGTACGGTGCTCTGCATATAGTAAACACTCAATAAATACCATTGATTGATATGTCTTTCTTTCCTGCTAGATTGTAAGCACCTTGAGGACAGGTATCATGTCTACTTACTCTATTATGCTCTCCCAAGTAATTAATACAGCACTCTGCGCAGTTAGCACTCCATATGTGATTGATAGATGTAGGCTGTTCAGACTGAGGATGAATTTGTGTGGGTGTCTGTCTGTCTTGGGTAAGCAGATTGCCCTTTGTTTCAGAAGACAATGTTCACATTTGCCAGCTAATAGCACCCAGCACAGCCCCTGTTAACTCCCAAACCAGAGCACTGGGGGCAGGGGGAAGGGTGTGCCTGGAGCCATGGAGAAGCAGGATCAAGTAGGAGCTGGGTGGGGTGCGTCAGGAGCTGATAGTCCAATCACCTCCTGGAGATGGTCAGGGAGGCCAATCTATCACCCTCTGGAGAAAGGTCCAGGACTGTTTTTTTTCCCCAGGTGGAGACAACAGGCAGTTGAATCCACTGAGGCTTGTGCTGTATTCAGAGACTACACAGCTGTGAGAGAGCCTTCCTCGGGACACGGGGACTCTGGAGGAGACAAAGGGCATTTTGGGGATAAAACTGGGGTGTATGAGAGAGAATCAATCAATAGTATTTACTGAGCACTTACACTGTACTAAACATGAGAGAGAGAATGTATACCGTGTCCTCAAGGACCTTACAGTTTAGTGGGAAAGGCAGTGAGCGTGGCTTAGTGGATAGAGCACTGCCCTGGGAGTCAGACATGTGGCGGAGTCAGGATTAGAACCCAGGTCGTTCTGTGAGACCTTGGGCAAGTCGCTTCCCTTCTCTGTGCCTCAGTTACCTCCCCTGTAAAAAATGGGGATTAAGAGTGTGAGCCCAATGTGGGTTAGGGCCGGTGTCCAACCTGATTAACTTGTATCTACCCAAGCGCTTAGAACAGTGCTTGGCACACAGTAAGCACTTTATTATTATTATTTGGGGTGAGCCCACAACTAGCTGCCTTACTAATGTTGGTATTTGTTAAGCGCTTACTATGTGCAAAGCACTGTTCTAAGCGCTGGGGGGGATACAAGGTGATCAGGTTGTCCCACCTGGGGCTCACAATCTTCATCCCCATTTTACAGATGAGGGAACTGAGGCCCAGAGAAGTGAAGTGACCTGCCCAAAGTCACACAGCTGACCAGCGGCAGAGCCGGGATGAGAACCCACGACCTCTGACTCCCAAGCCCAGACCTCTTTCCACTGAGCCACGCTGCTTCTCTAGTGACTGTGATCCCGCAAACAACAACAGGGAAGAGACTCGCGAAGGCACTGACGGGCTCTACTTGAGGACAGATGGTTGTCAGCCTGTGGGGGCTGAACATGGAGGGAGGCATGGCCTTGTATCCCTGCTCTACCCAGAAACGGGCCTGGACCAACACCTGCCACCTAGGGCCCCAGCTGTGACGTCTAAGGCAGACAGAAGGCGGTGGGTCGGTTTGAATCAAGAGGAAGCAGCACCGGAGCATGCAGATTCAAGAATTTAGGAAGCACGCAGAGGAGAAGCAGGAAGGAAGCAGAAGCACGAGGAGAGGGCAGCACTCGAAAGCAGCAGAAGGTAGCAGCACTTGGAAGCAGTGAGGAAGCAGCGTCTGGGGGAAGCTGCATAGGGAGGAGGCTTGCAGCATCAGCGGTCCGTGTCGCCAGGAACTTCTCCCAACCTTCTGCCGTGGGATGGGCAGAAGGGCTCCTCTGACCAGCAGACTGGGGTCCAGGTGGAGTGGAGTGAGTGAATGACAGTGGGTATGTGTCACTCCCTTGCACGTTAGTAAGGCTAAGTAAAAAACTTTCCACTTTACCTTGGTGGTCAGTGGTGTGGTCTGACTCCACTACATGGCCCTGAGGTCTAGGAAAGTCCTGGTTGGTCAAAGCTGGGGGCTTGTGACATTATAATAATAAATTGCAGGTAGGGTAAGCAACAGAGTTTAAGGATATGTACATAAACAGGGGGTAGGGGATGAACACCCAAGTGCTTAGGTGACAAGGAAGTGATGAAATGGTAGACGCGAGGGAAACGGTGGAATAATGAGAGATTAATCAGGGAAAGCCTCCCGGAAGAAATGTGATTTCAGAATTTGAGCTTCCTGTCATTTGGGAGCTTCCTGAAACACAGGTCCTTACTTGACAGCAAATAAATCTTTCTCCACCACAATGCTACCCTAGAGCTTAAAACAGTGCTTGACACTTAGTAAGCGCTTAACAAATACCACAATTATTATCTACAACTGCCTAATGAATTCAAGCATTGAAGGCCAAATACCACATTACTGCTGATGTCCATTGCTCCCTCCCTCCCTGCAGAACAAGGAGCCCTTCTCTTGTACCAGGAATTCCAGTAAGCCTTGGAATTCCCTCCGCTTATCTGGGAGGGGAATTGGGCAGTGTTCAAGGACAAGCTCAAGCTGGCTCCGGGGCAGAAGACACATTCCTGAATCAAGGGAACATACCTGACTTAAAAGCGATTTCAGCAAAAGACACCTCCTTGGACCCTGTAATGACAAAAAAGGAGAAGTCCACAAGTGAGAGGTCTGAGAGATTCTTAGACTATACAAATACAAAGAGGATGCTACCCTCCTCAGTCAAAAGGCCCCTTAAGTTCCTTTCATAAGGGGCAGTCATCAGAAGCCCTCTAAAGAGCCTCAGGCTACCTTGGGTGTGACCTTGTCAGAATCAATCAATGGTTGATTGCGCGCTTACTGTGTGCAGAGCACTGGACTAAGCGCTTGGGAGAGTACAACACAACAGACTTGGTAGACACGTCAGAAGAACATACTCACTCCCTGCCACTGGCCAAAGCCCTGGAAATCTCTGCCGCTGACAGCTGTCCATCAGGTATCAGACTGTAATCTAACCAAGGGCAGGGACAGTGTCTTTTACTTCTATTGGATGTTTCTAAGCCCCTAGTGCTCTGCATGTGGCAGGTGTCCAGAAAAGGCTGCTGTTGAGGAAATAAGCCATTTTTAGCCATTTCCTTTTTCTTTATTATTAATAATAATGTCGATAGTACTTGTTAAGTGCTTACTCTGTGTCAGGCACTGGTCTAAGCGCTGGGATAGATAGATACAAGCTAATCGGGTTGGACACAGTTCACGTCCCACATGGGGGGGTCCCAGTCTTAATCCCCATATTACAGATAACTGAGCCCAGAGAAGTTAAGTGACTTGCCCCAAGTCACACAGCAGGCAAGTGGTGGAGCTGGGATTAGAACCCTGGTCCTTTGGGCTCCCAGGCCTGTGCTCTAGCCAATAGGCTATGCTGCTTCTCCTCCCACCCTCCTCCTGCCCCCTGTCTTCACTCTCTGTCATCTTTTATACTTGTGTCTCATTCCCACAGCTTTGTGGAGATTCCACCCATCCTGCCCCAGAACCCCCCAAGCCTACCCTGCCCTGGCTTTGCTTTCATTTTGAGGGTCCGGCCTACTTAGCCCCAGGCCCTGTTGCACTCATTCCTGTGTTTGCCATCCCAGGACTCCAAAACTCCAGAGCGGAGAGGACGGGACCAATGTGGCTGGCACAGAGACAGCCGCCACTCCTCTCCACCCCACCCTCCCACTATCATCCTCGTGACTTTGGGGCGCTGGGACGATGAGGACTGGAACGGGATCAGGACGGCGGGGGCCAACACAGGGTTTGCTTTAGGGAAACGGTGGAGGTGGGCAAAGGTGTGCGGAGGTCTCCCGCAAAGTTACCAGACTGGGGACACAAGTTTAAAGGACGGTGGGAGGAAGGCAGGACAAATCAAGAAGAAAAAATGGCTTACCCGATCAACGGCTGGCAGCGACAAGGAGATTTCTGGGACTTTTGCTAGCGATGGCTTGTGAGTATGTCCCTCTGACATGTAAGCCCTTGGGTCATCTGGGGAGCTGTTCAGTGACTGGAATAAAATTCCACTAGTGATTTCTTTTTTTTTTATCCCCCCCCCAGTGATAGGCGGTTAGTTGCTTCTGGTTTCTTTCCCCACAGCCCCCTGCCCCATGGCTGTTAAGGTTGCTGGCTCAGGTGCCTTTCCACTGGAGGCTCACCCCCGGGGCCGAGATCCGCTGAGCCAGCAATAACAGGGCTCACCCATCAGTGCAGCCGAGGAGATGGAACCATAGGTGGCTACGGGGATGCTCTGCTCCTGGAACCTCAAGGCCAAACCTTGCTGAAGAATCTCCTCCTCTAGTCTTGAGTTCAGGGACCACGGGGTCTGGGACAGGAAACGCAGGCGGAAATGGACAAGGACGCTCGAGTTCCCATCCCTAAGATGGGAGAGACAAGCAGTGCAAGTAGACCCAGGGAGGGGTAAGCTTTTCCTGCCCAAGCAGCTCTGGGCTCCTTCAGACTGCTTTAAGTAGCCTCGCCCCTAGATGGGGGAAAGGGCTACCATTAAAGGGAACTGGGGGCGGGAGGGACAGCAGGACTGTGAGGGGCATAAAACTCACCTGTAACTCAGCACGGTGCAGCCCACACAACTTGCTTCCAACTTGGTCCTCTGGAAACTGCTCACGAACTGCAAGAGGAGATACAGTTTGAAACAGTGACGATGGCAGCAGCTTTCCTGCCTGATAATAATAATAATAATAATGAGGATGGTGTTTGTTAAGCGCTTACTATGTGCCAAGCACTGTTCTAAGTGCTAGGGTAGATACGAGGTAATCCGCTTGTCCCACGTGGGGTTCACAGTCTTAATCCCCATTTACAGATGAGGGAACCGAGGCACAGAGAAGTCGAGCGACTTGCCCGAAGTCACACAGCTGACAAGTGGCGGAGCTGGGATTAGAACCCAAGACCTCTGACTCCCAAGCCCGGGCTCTTGCCACTAAGCCGTGCTGCTTCTCACTGCTGATCATTTTTCGGCCACTCAAGCAATTTGCAGGAAGACTGCTAGGGAGATTTATCACCAGGGGTAAAAGTTTTCTTAAAAAAAATCATTTTACTGGCTCAGTGAGCAGGCATTCCCTGGAGAGGATAGGAAGGGGGCAACAGCAAGCCAAAGGGCATGGGCCAGGAGTAAGGGCCAGGTGCCACACTCCCTCTCTAGCCCGGTCCTACGTTAGGTGGGGTGCTGCCGTTGAAAGGCCCGGAGCAGCAGCACACTGCAGTCTGCTCCTCCCACTGCAGAAGTGAAATTATTTTTTCTACCAGAACGGCTGCTTCACCAGAACCAATTTCTGGCCCATTCTGGTTTACTTTAACACCCATTCTCATTCTCTCTCTTTCTTCCACTCTCTTTTTCCCTCCCTCTCCCTTTCTCTCCTCCCCCCCCCCCCCATTTCCCATTCCCCCTCCTCTCAAGGACAAACAGACCACGGAGTGGTGGTGGGGAGCAATTTAGCTTGGAAAATCAGACATTCTGCTCTTTAAATTTCAATTGGAGAGATAAAGAAATCCCACAGATCTAGGACTAAACCAAGTATCGGGAATCCCTGACACGTTTCAGCAGGCGGCATGCTTTACCTTTCAGGATTGCCTGTGTCATCTTAATCCCTTGTTCAGGTCTGGTTAGACAAGAGCGGGAAGCAAAACACTGGCAAGGGAGCCATCCTAACCAAGGCTCTGGGGTTTTGTTTAATTCTAGGAGCCAAGGTCTGGGAGAAAGCATTTGACTTCTAAGCAAGTCTGTGCTTGCCCTCTTCCCCAGTAGCCATCCCGGGAACGGAACATTCCCTTGCTTTTTGCCTGGTCTGTGCTCTAACCTTCAGTGGTTAAAAATAAGTTGTTCAAAAATATCTTAAAAATGACTTCACTCTCTGAAGAGAAAGGGCTTAGAAAAAAATCACATGGAAGTGGTTGGAGTCTACACTGCTAATCAATGGATCAGTGGTGCTTACTGAGCGTGATTGTGTGCAGAGCACCGTACTAAGCTCTTGGGAGAGTACAATACAATAGAGTCGGTAGGCATGTTCCCTGCCCACAACGAGCTCACAGTCTAGATACAAAAGTCAGATTATTTTGGAAGGTGCCAGGCTGTCCTACTTATTTGACCCGCTTGCAGCTTGTCTACACTGAGTGGGCCCGAGTAGGGGATTAAGACAGCAGACTTACATCACTTTCGCATTGAAAAAGTGAATTTCTTCAGAGTCAAAACTCTATACTATTTTCTCCTGTTTCCTACCCAGCACAATGACATTCCTGAACTGTAAATTCACTGAGGGCAGGGACATGTCTTTTACTTCTGTTGTATACTCCTTAGCACCCAATAAGCGTCCAGTAGAGCGCTCTGCACCCACAAGGCACCCAGTAAATAGCACTGACAATGACAAATGAAATCAGACTCACATGAGCTCAATAGCCAATTTTTAACCCCAGGTGTACTCTCACATTTTGTCCAAGTGCCTTCGGGGAAAACAAGCTTTAACTCCTTCATTTTAAACATGTCAAGGGAGGCAATTAAAGTCAAATATGGCTTGATGAAAACAGTTTGTCCAATCAACTAGAGCTTTTCATCTAATTTTCTTCCAGTTGGAGAGGTGGTTTTTAAAAATAAATCTTGGGTAGCCCCTCTCTAGGGATGAGCTCCCAGATCATGCTCCCAGATCATCCCAGACCATCCATCTGAGCCTCTTTCTCCAACAGAATAGCCTCTGGCCTTCAGAGCTCCTCAGACTGGATGCCATTTGGAGGTGCAGTTCCCTCTGCAGTTTAGTCAGCTCTCTAATCCAGTCCAAACCATTGGGTCTTCCTCAATTCAGGTTGGAGAGGGCAGGATCTTACCAGCAACTCCAGAGCAGGTGTCAATGCTCTGAAATAGTCGGAGGTCTCCTTCTGTAAACTGCTCTCATACTGAATCCCTCTCAGTTCGGCCATATGTTCAAAATTGAGGTCCTGGGAAGAAAGGAAAGCTGCGGACAGAGAGACCAGGGCTTCGTGAGATTGGTCTGACCCGTGGGACTTACTGCTTCACTAGAGGCCCAGAACACTGGGTCCATACGGTGGGGGGCTGGTGGTTGATTTTAAAGTCAGTTAGCAGTAAGAAAAGCATCGTGTTGCATCCCTCACAAAAACAAACAAAAAAACACAAAGACCACTCACAAATCTAGCCTCCACACCCACTTTCCCTCTCTCTCAGACTTCGAACTTCATGGGGGACAGGGACTGGGCCCAAGCTCATTATCTTGTATCTATTCCGGTGCTTAGCACAGTACTTGGAGAATAATACACCTTTAAGAAATACCATCAGGACGATTCAATCAGTCAATATTTATTGAGCACTTACTGTGTGCGGAGCCCTGCACTAAGCGCTTGGAAGAGTACAATAAAACTAAGTCGGGAGACACATTCCCTGCCCACAGCAAGCTTTACTACAATAGGGATTTTCCCAGTTTCTCTGTAGCATTCACCGATAAGGAATACTCTCTACTCATCTTTCCTGTTGCCTTCTGTCACTCTCCATCCTTACCCCACCCCCCTTCATGCTGAGGCTTTAGGCTGCCTAGCTCCCATCCCTAGGCACCAATCCCTTAAACTCGTTGTGGGCAGGGAATGTGTCTGTTTATTGTTGTACTGTGCTCTCCCAAGCGCTTAGTACAGTGCTCTGCACACAGTAAGCGCTCAATAAATATGATTGAATGAATGAATGAACCCCATCCCCTGCTCTGAATTCCCAGCCTGCCCACTCCCTCTTCCTGGAGTTGTAGATGGAGCCGTAGAAACTGGGAGTCCTTGATATGACTGGTAGATGAAGGACTGGTCCTGGGGGTTCCTGAACTTCCCCTCTCAATTGGGAGATCAAGATTCTATTGTCAGATAATAATAATCACTGTAATATGTATTAAGTGCTTACCATGTGTCAAGCACTGCACTAAGCGCTGGGATAGATACAAGTTAATCAGTCCCTGTGTCTTATGGAACATGCAGTCTAACAGGGAGGGAAAACTTTAATTCCCATTTTACAGATGAGGGAGAGAGAAGTTAAGGGACTTGGTCAAGGTCACACAGCAGTCAAGCGGTGGAGCCGGGATTAGAACCTGGATCCTCTGACTCTCAAGCCTGTGCTCTTTCTACTCAGCCTGTTTCTTGATCGGACATTCGAAGGGTCTTCAGCCACTATGGGGTCCCCAGTTAATTAGGGATACGGTCATAGCCTCTGTTCCCCCTTTCTTCTCCCCTACATTTAAACTCTATTGACATTTACTAACAGATTGCCCTCCATCCGCAGAGCTCCACAAGCTCATTACAGCAGACAATTCATGCATTCTCCCAACTCTCTGGTAGTTGGTGAGGGCAGGGATACCTGAGAGGAGACATGACTGAGTTTACAGAGTCATGAAGCAGATCGACAGAGCAATCGTAGAACTGTTCCCCACATCCCACGGCACCAGGGCAAAGGGACAGCTATTGAAGCTGTAATGGGGCAAGTTCAAAACACACAAAAGGAAACACTTCTTCACCTAGCAACGGGCTCGGCACATAGACTTCATTACTAACATGAAGCTGGTCGGGCAGACGACATCAACAGGTTCACGAAAACGCTGGGTACATTTGTGGGTAATAGATCGATCCATGATGGATTGATTATTAGAGGGAAAGTTAGGGATGTAGAGATGAAAGTCAAGGAAACCAACAACCCTAATGGCTCCTCCAAGCATTCTTTGGTGGTCACTGTCAGGAGTCTAAAGACTGTATGTAGAGGTGGACGGGTGTTACCTTGCAGGTCATTTTTTGGGTTATGACCTAAAGGGAATGGTTACTTCTTTGTGATGGTACCTAACCCCTCCTCCCCAAATTTGCCACAGGTTGGGTGAATCTGCCATTGTGTTCAAGATGCTATTCTTTAACCGGAGGTCTCGGTGCTTGACTTCACCGCCTCCCAGCAATTGGACAGTTCTGTAGTCATTGCAGCAGGGGATCATCAATACCTGCATACTTTCCTTACTTTAAAACAGTGACATTTTCCCTGCACTCATCCCTAAATTTTGCCCGATAAAAACAAAGGCTGGAGGCAGATTCCATCCTATGCCTACACTTTGGGCCCCACTGCTATCTTCTTGGTTTCAGTAGACAAGGCTCTATCGACATCGGGGCCCAAGACCCACTTACCCAGAAAGAGGAGTCCTATGGAAACCAAAGCCATGCCACTGGCCGTCACAATAGCCACTGTTTTCTTACAGCAGGTGTGGTTGGCACCTAGTTGTCCCTTTCCTATGGCAGGCGCAGGCTTTAAGCCGACCTCTTCTGGCTCCATGCTTCTCGGACCACGGCTGCGGTGACCTCGACCCTAGAATAGTGAGGAGAAGGGTGAGTCAGCAAGACCAACTGGGTAGGTAAATCAGTCAATCAATCAACTGTATTTATTGAGCACTTATGTGCAGAGCACTGTACTAAGCACTTGGGAAAGTACAGTATAACAGAGTTGGTAGACATGTTCCCTGCCCATAACTAGCTTATAGTCTGGAGGGGGAGAAAGACATTAATGGAAATAGATTAGAGATATGTACATAATTACTGTGGGGCTGAGGGAGGGGTGAATAAAAGGTCCAAATGCAAGGGCGATGCAGAAGGGAGTGGGAGAAGAGGAAATGAGGGCTTAGTTGGCAAAGGCCTCCTGGGGGAGATGTGCTTTTAATAAGGGGCAGGTTGTGGGCGAGAGGTCGGCAGCGAGATAGATGAGATCGAGGTACAGTGACTAGGTTGCCATTACAGGAGCAAAGTGTACAGGCTGGGTTGTGATAGGAAACCAGAGAGGTAAGATATGGGGGGGGGAGGGCAAGGTGATTGAGTGCTGTAAAGCCGATGGTAAGGCAGTACGGTTTGACGTGGAGGTGGATGGGCAACCACTGGAGGTTCTTGAGGAGTGGGGAAATATGGACTTAATGGTTTTGTAGAAAAATGATCCGGGCTGCAGAGTGAAGTATAGACTGGAGTGGGGAGAGACAGGAGGCAGGGAGGTCAGCAAGGAGGCTGATGCGGTAATCAAGGCAGGATAAGTGCTTGGATTAACATGGCGGGAGTTTGGATAGAGAGGAAAGGACAGATTTTAGCGATGTTGTGAAGGTTGAACCGACAGGGTTTGGTGACAGATTGAATACGTGAGTTGAATGAGAGAGATGAGTCGAGGATAACGCCAAGGTTATGGGCTTGTGAAACAGGGAGGGTGGTGGTGCTGTCTGCAGTGATGGGAAAGCCAAGGGGAGGATAGGGTTTGGGTAAGAAGATAAGGAGTTCTGTTTTGGACAGGCAAAGCTTGAAGTGGTGGCAGGACATCCAGGTAGAGATGTCTTGAAGGCAGGAGGAGATGTGAGACTGCAGAGGCGAGACAACAGGACTGGAGATGAAGATTTGGAATCATCTGCATAGAGATGGTAGTTGAAGCCATGTGAGCAAATGAGTCCTACAAGGGAGTGGGTGTAGATGGAGAATAAAAGAGGACCTTGATGGACTCCCCCAGTTATGGGGTGGGAGGCAGAGGAGGAGGATCCAGCAAAAGAGATTCAGAACGAGCAGCCAGAAAGATAGGAGAACCAAGAGAGGGCAGTGTCAGTGAAGCCAAGTTTGGATAATATTTCCAGGAGAAGGGGGTGGTCGACAGTGTCAAAGGCAGCTTAGAGGTCGAGGAGGATTAAGATGGAGTAGAAGCCGTTGGATTTGGCAAGAAGGAAATCATTGGTGACCTTGGAGCGGGCAGTTTCTGTGGAGTGAAAGGGGTGGAAGCCAGATTCAAGGAGAGAATTGGAGAGGAAGCAGAGACAGTGGGTGCAGACAGCTCGCTCAAAGAGGTTGGAGAGGAATGATAGGAGGGAAATGGGGTGATACCTGAAGGGAACTGTGTGGTTAAGGGAAGGGTTTTTTTAGGATAGGGAAGACAGGAGCGTGTTTGAAAGCAGTGGGGGAAAAAGTCCATTTTAGATACGCTATCCCGTCTTCTCTGTTTGCCTCTTATTCCGATCGCTCCCCAGCGCCTCTGGGGGCCAGCAGAGTTCCACAATAAAAGAAGCACAAGCTTGGTTAAAGATGAGTGCATTCTCCTCCTCCTCCTCCCGTCTCCATTTTGCCGCTGCAGCCGTTTACTCGAAAAGAACAAACAAGCCGAGAGGAGATGGAGCCACCCTGGAGACTGGAGAGGCCTATCCAACTTATTTTTAACCCCCGACTAGCAGCCAGGGCTGTGCCAGAGGCATACTAAGTGTGGTCAGGTCATGGGAGGTGCAGTCCAATCCCACTGTCAAGATACGGAAGGAGGTGACAGTTCAGATCAAGGAAGGATTACTCCCTCCAAGCAGTAATGCATTGCTGTTTCTCTTCTTGGGGTGGTGGTGTTTACTGAATTGTTTTCTTTTACTGGATTTATCCCATTCTTTCTTTCCCACCGTGTCTGTCTTCCCACACCTTTTACCGTGTCCGTTCCCGAGGGCCACGAATCATTTCTGATAGGATTTTGTACCTTTCCCCAGTTCTTAATCCCATCACTGTCACAAGGTAAGCACTCAAATGTCAAAAATAAATACAACTGACAACTTTGTTACAATAATTTTGATAACGGGATTCTCTCCCGTTCTCGCCTATCCCGCCGTCGACCCGTGGCCCGCGTCCTCCCGTTGTCCTGGAATGCCCTCCCTCCTCACCTCCGCCAAACTCTCTTCCCCTCTTCAAAGCCCTACTGAGAGCTCACCTCCTCCAAGAGGCCTTCTCAGACTGAGCTTCCCCTTTTCCCTCTGCTCCCTCTGCTGCCTCTCTGCCCCCCCTTCACCTCCCCTCAGCTAAGCCTCCTTTCCCCCCTTTCCCTCTGCTCCTCCCCTACTCCCTTCCCCTCCCCTCAGCACTGTGCTCATCTGCTCATTTTTATATATTTTTATTACCCTATTTATTTTGTTAATGAGGTGTACATCTCCTTGATTCTATTTATTGCTATTGTTTTTATCTGTCTCCCCCGACTAGACTGTAAGCCTGTCAATGGGCAGGGATTGTCTCTGTTGCCGAATTGTACATTCCAAGCGCTTAGTACAGTGCTCTGCACATAGTAAGCGCTCAATAAATACTATTGAATGAATGAATGGCATATATCTGTAGTGGGTTTTATTCATGAATATTGGTATATCACATTTGCAAAGTCATTTTAAGGGATAGCAGTCACCATATCTGTTCCCAAATGAGGTAAGGCCATCCTCCCAATACTGGAGGCATCAAAATATTTACGCGTTCTTCTTTGGCCTTCTATAGCACTCCTGAGGGACTACACCGCTATCTTGGATTGTGCATATTTGCATGTCACAGAGTGTACAGACTACTCCCCGCCCTGTATGTGGCCTATCACTCTAACTGGGAAGGACACAGGGGGTGCCTGAGGGAGGCAATCAATTAATCATATTTATTGAGTGCTTTCTGTTGCAGGGCACTGTACTAAGCACTTGGCTGAGTATAATAGACACATTCCCTGCCCACTATGAGCTTACAGTCTAGAGGGGAGATAGACATTAATATAGATAAATATATTAGGGATAGATATAAATGTGTTGTGGGGCATGAATAAAAGTTACACATCTAAGTGCATGGGCAAAATCCCTCTGACTGACCACAAGCTCCTCACCTGCCTTCTCTTCCACACACTTCCTACCCACAAAACTGCTCTTTCCCCACAGAGACCTCGAATCTTTTGGCCCCATCTAATCTTCTCAACTCGCCATGCCCCATTTAGCCTCCATACCCAAACTACCTTCTCGTGATGACCAAATTGACGCTCTCAACACCACCCTCTCTCTTGAACTCAACTCATTCGCTCCCCCATCTCTTAATCGATCTCATACCATTAACCCACAGCCCTGGATCATTTCCACAGTCTGCTCCTTTCGCTGATGCACAGGAGGCACAGAGCACTGCTGGCGGAAACCTAAATATCAGGCCTTCATCCACTTCAAGTTTATCCTTGCATGTTGTAACTCTGCCGGCAAAATTATTTCTCCATTCTTATTGACGCCCATGCCCATTGCTCTCGCCGGTTGTTCCAAATATTCAACTACCTCCTCAAACCCTTGCCTCCCCACCTCCCCCATCCCTTGCCCCTATCACCTTGCCACCTACTTTATTGAGAAAATCAAAACTATCAGGCATGATCTCCCTAAAATCTCCCTTAACCCTCCCAGTACCTCCCTCTTCCTGCTCCTCCTTCAATTCCCCCATCTTTCCCAACAGAATCCAACCCCTCCACCTGTGCATCTGACCCCGTCCCTTCACACCTTATCAAAACACTTGGCCCCCTCTTCTTCCCTCCCTAACTGCCATCTTCAACTGGTCGCTCTCCAATGGCTTCTTCCCCACTGCTTTCAAACATGCCCATGTCTTCCTTAACTTAAAAACCCTACCCTCCCTTGACCCCACAGATCCCTCCAGTTATCACTCCATCTCCCCCCTACCATTCCTCTCCAAACTCCTTGAGCGAGTTGTCTACACCTGCTGTCTCAAGTTTCTCACCTCCAATTCTCTCTTTGACCCCTTCCAATCTGGCTTCT
This sequence comes from Ornithorhynchus anatinus, assembly GCF_004115215.2. Taxonomy (NCBI): domain Eukaryota; kingdom Metazoa; phylum Chordata; class Mammalia; order Monotremata; family Ornithorhynchidae; genus Ornithorhynchus; species Ornithorhynchus anatinus. The sequence goes on from NC_041749.1 coordinate 105,814,941, forward strand.
GTCCCCTTCACTCCACAGAAACCGCCCAAACACCACCAAAGACATCCTTCTTGTCAAACCCAATGGTCTCTACTCCGTTCTAGTCCTCCTCGACCTCTCAGCCCCCTTCGACACTGTCAACCACCCCCTTCTCCTGGAAACACTATCCAACCTCGGCTTGAGGGACACTGTCCTCTCCTGGTTCTCCTATCTCTCTGGCTGCTCATTCTCAGTCTCTTTCAAGGTCTTCTCCTCAGCCTCCCACCCCCTAACTGTGGGTGTCCCTCAAGGTTCAGTTCTGGGTCCCCTTCTATTCTCTATTTACACCCACACCCTCGGAGAACTCATTCACTCACATAGCTTCAACTACTACCTCTACGCAGATTCTCAAATCTACATCTCCAGCCCTGATCTCTGTTGTCTTGCATTTCCTCATGCCTTCAAGAAATCTGTACTTGGATGTCCACCCATCACCTCAAACTTAACATGTCAAAAACAAAACTCCTTATCTTTCTCACCCGAGCCCTGTCCTTCCCCTGACTTTCTCATCACCTTAGACTTTATCACCATCCTTCCTGTCTCACAAGCCTGTAACCTTGGCATTATCCTTGACTCCTCTCTCTCACTCAACCCATATATTCAACCTACCACTATATTCTGTCAGTTTGACCTTCACAGTATCGCTAAAAATCCATCCTTTCCTCTCCATCCAAACTGTTATCACATTAATCCATTCACTTATCCTATCCCACCTTGATTACTGCATCACCCTCCTTGCTGACCTCCCTGCCTCCTGTCTCTCCCCACTCCAGTCCATACTTCACTCTGCAGCCTGGATCATTTTTTACACAACCACTCAGTCCATAATTCCCCACTCCTCAAGAACCTCCAGTGGTTGCCCATCCACCTCTGCATCAAACAGAAACTCCTTACCATTGGGCTTAAAGCACTCAATCACCTTGCCCCCCTCCTACCTCACCTCATTGCTCTCCCAGTCTGCACACTTCATTCCTCTAATGCCAACCTACTCACTCTACCTCGATCTCGTCTATCTCGCCGCCAACTTCTTGCCCAGCCTGCAAATGGCCTGGAACATAAGCTTGTTGTGAGCAGGGAATGTGTCTGTTATGTTGTACTCTCCCAAGCGCTTAGTACAATGCTCTGCGCAGAGTAAGTGCTCAGTAAATACAATCGACTATCCGACAATTACTCTCCCCGACTTCAAAGCCTTAATGAAGGCACATCTCCTCCAAGAGGCCTTCCCTAACAAAGCCCTCTTTTCCTTTTCTTCCACTCCCTTCTGTGTCACCCTGACTTGCTCCCTTTATTCATCCCCGCTCCCAGCCCCACAGCACTTACGAACATATCCATAATTTATTTATATCAATGGCCGTCTCCCCCTCTAGACTGTAAGCTCGGTCAATCGTATTTGAGTGCTTACTGTGTGCAGAGCGCTCTACTAAGCATTTGGGAGAGTACAATATAACAATAAACAGACGTATTCCCTGCCCACGAGATAACAGTCTAGAGTGGGTGACAGACATGAATATAAACAAATCACAGATATGTACGTAAGTGCTTTGGGGCTGGGAGGGGGATGAATAAAGGGATCAAGTCAGGGCGATGCAGAAGGGAGTGGGAGAAGAGGAAAGGAGGGCTTAGCCAGGGAAGGCCTCTTCGAGATGTGCTTTCAATAAGGCTTTGAAGGTGGGGAGAGGACTTCTCTGGCGGATATAAGGAGAGAGGGCGATCCATGCCAGAGGCAGGACGTGGCCAAGAGGTCGGTGGCGAGATAGCCGAGATCGAGGTACAATGAGAAGGTTGGTATTAGAGGAGCGAAGTGTGTGGGCTGGGTTGCAGTAGGAGAGTAGTGAGGTGAGGTAGGAGGAGGCGAGGTGATTGAGTGCTTTAAAGCCAATGGTGAGGCATTTCTGTTTGATGCAGAGATGGACGGGCAGCCACTGGAGTTCCTTCAGTAGTAGGGAAACATGGCCTGAACGTAGAAAAATGATCTGGGCAGCAGAGCAAAGTGCGGATTTGAGTGGGGAGAGACAGGAGGCCGGGAGGTCAGCAAGGAGGCTGATACAATAACCAAGGCAGGATAAAATAAGTGTTTGGATTAACTTGGTGGCAGTTTGGATAGAGAGGAAAGGGCGGATTTTAGCTATGTTGTGAAGGTCAAACCGACAGGATTTAGTGATAGATTGAATATTTGGGTTGAATGATAGAGAGGAGTCAAGAATAATGCCAAGGTTATGGGCTTGTGAGACAGGAAGGATGGTGATAAAGTCTAGAGTGATGGGAAAGTCAGGGGAAGGACACGGCTTGGGTGGGAAGATAAGGAGTTCTGTTTTGGACATGTTAAGCTTGAGGTGACGGGAGGACATCCAAGTAGAGATGCCTTGAAGGCAAGAGAAAATGCGAGACTGCAGAGTGGGAGAAAGATCAGGGCTGGAGATGTAGATTTGGGGATCATCTGCAGAGTTGGTAATTGAAGCCATGTTAGTGAATGGAGGTGATAGGGGGACAAGGGGTTTGAGGAGGAAGTTAAATACCTGAAACAACTGCAGATTCAAAACAGAGGCAGATTCAAAGCATGCCAAAGGAGTGTTTGGCATGAGGAGTAGCGTGGCTTAGTGGAAAGAGCCCGGGCTACGGAGTCAGAGGTCATGGGTTCTAATCCAGGCTCTGCCACTTGTCTGCTGTGTGACTTTGAGCAAGTCACTTAACTTCTCTGTGCCTCAGTTACCTCATCTGTGAAATGGGGATTAAGACTGGGAGCCCCACGTGGGACAACCTGATTATTTTGTACATACCCTAGCTCTTAGAACAGTGCTTGGCACATAGTAAGCGCTTAACAAATGCCATCATTATTAAACAGCAGAAGTATGGGAGTCAGAGGCCCTGGGTTCAAATTCTGATTTGGCCAGTTGCTTGCTGCTGGGATCTTGGGTGAGAAATCACTTAACTTTTCTATGCCTCAGTTTCCCCAAGTGCAAAATGGGGATTAGGCTACCTATTTTCCCTCCTTAGACAGTGAGCCCCAAGTGGGACAGGGACTATGTTCAACCTGATTATCTTTTATGGACCACGGGACAGATGCAAGAACAGCAGCGCTTACATCCTTCAGTAAAGAAATTAAATGAGCCCAGCAAGATTTGCTCTTCAAGCTTCCTACTATCTTGGGCAGTTGCAAATCGTAGGGTGATTTAACATCTTCCCAGGGATCAAAATTTAGCTCTTCAAAATTTCCATTGTTTTTTTCTCTCTTTTTTCTTTAAGGCAGGTGAAGTGCTGCAGGTCCAGGCTTGCTGATCCACTTTCCTCCGTGGGAAAACAGGTAGGCCCGAGGATGACAATTCCCTTCTGTTTCCACCGACTGTGCCCCCATGGTGAAGCTCAGCTCCATTCAGGGTGACGGTTGCCCCTTTGATGAGCTGAAGCCACAGCAAGTGATGAGTGAGCAGGGGCTGAGCCACCTTGGAGTCCCGCCAGAGTGCCCCATCCTGCAGGTGGCTCCCAGTGATGAGCAAGCACCGATGACAAAGGCTCCTCTGCACCTCCCTGCCAGCTTCAAAAGGTGAGGAGGTGGAAAAAGGAGATACACAGGGGAGTGGAGAAGGAGAAACAATGATCCAGAAGACACTTGTCCCTTTATGCTGAGGTTTGAAAAGAGGCATCTGTGCTTAGGATGCCCTGGTTTCAGACGGATTGGGAGGGGTTGCCCTACCTATTTATTTGATGACGACGACAACGATGATTTAGGGGGAGAGAGAAACTGAAAATGGGTCCGTTTTCGTGGGCAGTTGCAAATCGTAGGGTGATTTGTTTTAACATCTTCCCAGGGATCAAAATTCAGCTCTTCAAAATTTCCATCGTTTTCTCTCTCTCTTTTTTTTTCTAAGGCAGGTGAAGTGCTGCAGGTCCAGGCTTGCTGATCCACTTTCCTCCGTGGGAAAATAAGTAGGTCCGAGGATGACAATTCCCTTCTGTTTCTACCGACTGTGCCCCCATGGTGAAGTTCAGCTCCATTCAGGATGACGATTGCCCCTTTGATGAGCTGAAGCCACAGCGGGTGATGAGTGAGCAGGGGTTGGGCCACCTTGGAGTGAGGTAAGAGGGGGCAACGTGATGGAGAGCTTTGAAGCCAATAATGAGGGGTTTTTGCTTGATATGGAGGTTGACAGGCAAACACTTTTTGAGGAAGGGGGTGACACGCCCAGACCGTTTCTGTAGAAAGATAATCCGGGCAGCAGAGTGAAGTATGGAATGAAGTGGGGAGAGACAGGAGGTTGGGAGGTCAGAAAGGAGGCTGGTGCAGCAATCCAGTCGAGATAGGATGAGTGATTGTACCGACGTGGTTTGGATGGAGAGGAAAGGGCGGATCTTGGCGACGTCGTGAAGGTGAGACCGGCAGGCTTTGGTGACGGATTGGATGTGTGGGGTGAATGAGAGAGCGGAGTCAAGGATGACACCAAGCTTGCGGCACTGGTCCAACGTGTGGCAGTAGCCAAAAATGGCAGCCCAGTGTTAGCTATCATCAGGAAGAGGAGAGAAAACCAATCGATTGTATTTATTGAGCACTCACTTTGTGCAGAGCACTGTACTAAATGCTTGGGGAAAAAACAATACAATCGATGGGCTTTATTTAACGTTTACTGTGTGCAGTTAGTAGACATGACCCTGGCCCACAAGGAGGTCATGGTCTAGTCGGGGAGACAGACAAAATAAATTACAGACAGGGGAAACGACATAGTATAAGGATATATACCAAAGTACTCTGGGGGTGTGGTGAATATCAAAGTGTTAGGGGATAGGAATTGAAGTGTCTAAGTGACACAGAAGGGGTGGAGGGAGAATAGGATGGGGAGAGGAGAGATGAGTCAGCGAAGGAGTCCTGAAGCAGTGTGGCCTAGTGGAAAGGCCTGGGAGTTAGAGGACCAGGGTTCTAAACTCAGATCCACCAGTTACTTGTCATGGGACCTTGGACAAGTCACCTAATCTCTCTGCGCTGCAGTATCCTCATCTGTAAAATGGGGGTTCAATGCCTATTTTCTTGCCTTCTTAGACTGTGAGCCTCATTTGGGAAAGGGACTGTGTATCTTGAATCTACCCAAATGCTTAATACAGTGTTTAGCATATAGTCAGCACTTAAATGCCACAATTATTATTATCATTACTGGAGGAGATGTGATTTTAGTACAGCTTTGAAGATGGGGGAGAGCGGTGGTCTGTCAGGTATGAAGAGGGAGGGTGTTCCAGTCAGGAGGGAGGGCGTGAGCAAGGGATTGGAAGTGACAGAGATAAGATTAAGGCACAGTAAGTAGGTTGGTATCAGAGAAGCAAAGTGAGTAGGCTGGGTTGTAGTGGGAGAGAAGCAAGGCTAGGTAGGAGGGGAAGAGCTACTTTAGCACTTTAAAGTTGACAGTTAGGAGTTTCTGCTTGACGTGGAGACGGATGGACAACCACTAGGGTTTTTTTTTTTGAAGAGTGGGGAGATAGTGCAGAATGATCTTTTAGAAAAATCATAGGGACAGCAATGTGAAACGGACTGGAGAGGGGAGAGGTCGGAGGCAGGGAGGTCAGCGAGAAGGCAGACACAGTAGGCAAGGCAGGATACGAAAAGAGCTCGGCCAGTGTATTTACAATTTGGAAGGAGAAGAAGGGACGGATTCTAGAGCTGTTGTGAAGGTAGACCCGGCGGGATCTGGGGACAGGATGAATAAGAAGGTTGAAAGAGACAGATGGGCTGAGGATAACGCCAAGGCTTGTGAAACAGGAAGGACAGTGGTTGCTGCTTGCAGTGACGGGAAAGTCACGGGGAGGAGAAGATTTGAGCGGGAAGATGAGTTCTATTCTGGAGACGTTAAGTTTTGAGGCGTCAGCGGGACATCCAAGTGGAGAGGTTCTGAAGGCAGGAGGAAATGCAGCATTGCAGAGAAGGAAAGAGGTCGAGGCTGGAGAGGTCAATTTGGGAGTCATCTTCATAGGGATGGGAGTTGAAGTCGTGGGAGCACCTGCGTTCCCCAAGGGAGTGGGTGTGCATGGAGAGTAGAAATAAAATAAACCAAAATATAAAATAAACCAATAGATACCCCCTCATTCTGATATTGCAGGTTTGAGGAAATTAATAATTCTGTCCATACTTTCCATGATTTTGTGATTTTAATCATGTCCCCGCTAAGTCTGCATCTTTTCAGATTTAAGAGTCCATCCTATCTTCATCAAGGATCGACTCTTGAGAAGCAGTGTGGCCAGCAGCGTGGCTCAGTGGAAAGAGCACAGGCTTGGGAGTCAGAGGTCAAGAGTTCGAATCCCAGCTCTGCCACTTGTCAGCTGTGTGACTGTGGGCAAGTCACAACTTCTCTGTGCCTCAGTTACCTCATCTGTAAAATGGGGATTAACTGTGAGCCTCACGTGGGACAACCTGATTACCCTGTATCTACCCCAGCGCTTAGAACAGTGCTCGGCACATAGTAAGCGCTTAACAAATACCAACATTATTAAGTGAAAAAGAGCATGGGCCCAGGAGTCAGCGGACCTGGGTTCTAATCCCAGTTTTGCCACTTGCCTGCTGTGTGCCTTTGGGCAAGTTACTTAACTTCTCTGTACCTCAGTATTCTCATCTATAAAACGGGGGATTCAATTCCTGGTCTCCCTCCTACTTAAACTGTGAACTGTATGTTGGACAGGGACTGTGTCTGACCTAACTTGTATCTACCCCAGGGCTTAGAACAATGCTTGACTCACAGTAATAATGATGATATTTGTTAAGCGCTTACTATGTGTCAAGCACTGCTCTAATCGCCGGGTAGATACAAGCTAATTAGGTTGGACACTGTCCCACATGGGGCTCACAGTCTTCATCCCCATTTCACAGCTGAAGTAACCGAGGCATAGAGAAGTGACTTGCCCAAGGTCTCACAGCATACAAGTGGCAGATTTGGGATTAGAACCCAGATCCTTCTGCTTAGATACAATAAAAGGCAGAGTTTTCGATGCTATAAAGCCACTGGGAATACAACATGCAGTCTGGTCACCACATCTCAGGAAGGAAGCAGCAGAGCTGGAGAAGGGACAGAGAAAGGCAATGGGAATGATCAGAGTGATGGAGAAGATTCCTTATGAGGATAGCCTCTTAAGTCTGGAAAGATGCAGATGGAGAGGGGACATGATGGAAGTCCCAAAATCAAGGAAGGCATGGACAGAATTATTGTTTCCCAAACCCGCAATACCAGAATGAGGGGGCAGCTATTGAAGCTTATAGATGGCACATTCAAGACAAACCCAAAGAAACACTTCTTCAGACGGCAAATGGAATTCATTACCATACGACATTTAGCGAGCCAAAAATACCAAGAGGTTCAAGAGGGGTTTGGGAAACTTCATGGACCAACCGCCCATAACAGTTTACGAAAGGGGAAATTATCACTGCAAAGCTAGAGGTTTCAATAATAATAATAATTATGGTATTTGTTAAGCGCTTACTATGTGCAGAGCACTGTTCTAAGCACTGGGATAGATACATGATAATCAGATTGTCCCACGGGGGGCTCACATTTTTTAATCCCCATTTTTACAGATGAGGTAACTGAGGCACAGAGAAGTTAAGTGACTTGCCCAAGGTCACACAGCAGACAAGTGGCAGAGTCAGGATTAGAACCCACGATCTCTGACTTCCAAGCCCGTGCTCTTTCCACTAAGCCACACTTTTAGGTGGTACATGCTGAAACCTGAGAATTGTCAGAGGGCAACAATTGCATGGTTCCTTCAAGCATCTTACTGAACTGTTGGATGCCGAGTATTAGGCTGGATGGACCCAATGGGTCTACCTTCTTCCTTCTGCTCTCTCCAAACTCCCCACCGCTCTGCACCCTTTGAGGTTTTACTTCACTGAATCTTAAAAAGAAGTTCTTCTGCCCACCCTGCTCACAGGTTCCCCATTTCAGCTCGCCATAGCGCAGTTGTTTGGCATTCTAATGTCAGCCATTCTGTTCGTGTGTGAGATATGATCAGTATTGAGAAGCAGCGTGGCTTAGTGGAAAGAGCCTGGGCTCTGGGAGTCAGAGGAAGTGGGTTCTAATCCCAGCTCCGCCACTTGTCAGCTGTGTGACCTTGGGCAAGCCACTTAACTTTTCTGTGCCTCAGTTACCGCATCTGTAAAATTGGGATTAAGACTGTGAGCCCCGCGTGGGACAACCTGATTAGCTTGTATCTACCCCAGTGCTTAGAACAGTGCTTGGTACATAGTAAGTGCTTAACAAATACCATCATCATTATTATTATTACTGCAGGAGTGCAGGTGGTCTGATTGCATTCCAATCAGATTCCATGCACTTATTTCATCCTGCCTTGATTACTGTATCAGACCTCCCTGCCTCTCTCCACTCCAGTCCATTCTTCACTCTGTTGCCTAGATCATTCTTCTACAAAAACATTCAGGCCACATTTCCCCACTCCTCAAGAAACTCCAGTGGTGGCCCACCGACCTCCACATCAGCTTTAAAGCACTCAATCACCTTGCCCCCTACCTCACCTCACTACTCTCTTACTACAACTCGGTCCACACACTTCGCTCCTCTAATGCCAAGCTTTTCACTGTACCTCAGTCTCGTCTAGCTCACCACCGACCTCTCGCCCATGTCCTGCCTCTGGCCTGGAATGTCCTCCCTCTTCATATCCGACAGACCATTATTCTCCCCTCCTTCAAAGACTTATTGAATGCACATCTTCTCCAAGGGGCCTTCTCTGGCTAAGCCCTCCTTTCCTCTTCTCCCACTCCCATCTGCATCGCCCTGACTTGCTCCCTTTATTCACCCCCACTCCCAGCCCCACAGCACTTCTCTATTATCTGTCTCCCCCTCTAGACTGCAAGCTCGCTGTGGGCAGGGAATGTGTCCGTTATATTGTACTCTCCCAAGTGCTTAGTACAGTGCTCTGCACAGAGTAAGTGCTCAATAAACAAAGTTGACTGACTGATTCCAGGACTTTGGATGTTTGGGTTTTCCCCTCACCACTTAATATTGATGGAAGCTGTGTATGGCATTAGTGGGAGATCCAGGTCTCACAGCCATAAAGAGGGTTGAATACCAGGCTTAACGATAGAGCATGGCATTAAGATTCAGAGCAAACTGAATTATACATCAAAAGAAAGCAAGACGCCAGCGATTGGGGATGTTTTTATCTATTACTTTGCAAGCCTGGAGGGGACAATCTGCTTAAACATACATACTATTCCTCAATATAGGGAACATTGAGGAGATGTCACAGGATCTCAAAGACATCACCCCCATCTTCAAGAAGAAAAGCCAAAGATCAGATTGCAATGATTGTTTAGACGGCTTGTTACTTTTCATTGCCAGCAAGATCCTAGCCAGTGTATTCCTGAATTGGCTACTAAAGAGCATCACTGACTGAACGCTCCTGGAATCGCAATATGGCTTCAGGTCGTAGAGCAAGGCAGACCTAGGAGTACGGACGGAGCCACCACCAAGGCCTCTATACAGTTTTCACAGACATTACAAAAACATTTGACACCATCAACAGATCTGGACTCTGGAAATTCCTTAGTAAATCTGACTGCCCTAAGAATTTCACGATGATTCTGAGACTATTTCGTGACAGCTTGGCTGGTTGGGTCAGAGCTAGGGGTGCCCTGTCCCGATCCATTCCTCACTGTTTTTGGGGTAAAAGCAGGGATGTAAAATGGATCCAATCCTCTTGGAATTATTCTACGCAACCATGCTGAAAGATATAATAAGAGACCTGAAAGCAGGTGTCAGAATACGCTTCTTCACCACAAAATTTTTCCAACTCTACAGATGCAAGCTTTATTCAAAGCCCTGAAAGCTGTCATTCGAGAATTACTGTACGCAGATGACTGTGATCTTGGCGCATACACACAAGAAGACATGCAAATGATTGTAAACTACTTCACGGAATCTGCTAGGTGTTACAGGCTGACAATAATCCTGAAGAAAACTGAGGTGATGCATCAGCTTGCACCAGAAAACACACACACACTTAAAAGTCTATATTGGCAAAAGAGAGCCAAACGCTATCACAGAATTCTGCTACGTAGGCAGTGCACTTACCAATGGTGCAATGATAGACAAGGAAGTTGGAAACCTAATCAAGTAGACCAGCACAGCCATCAGAAGACTTTCAGACTGAGCGTGGTAACAGCATGGCATTGGATTCCAACCCAAACTCTGTGAGATCTAGACTCATTCATTCATTCGTGTTGAGCACTTACTGTGTACAGACCACTGTACTAAACACTTGGAAGAGTACAAAATAACAATAAGCAGACATTGCGACTTCCCGTACATCACATAACACTTGTGGTATTTGTTAAGCGCTTATTATCTGTCAAGCACTTTACTAAGTGCTGGGGTAGATACATGGGGTTCACAGTCTAAGTAGGAGGGAGACTAGGCATCGAATCTCTATTTTGCAGATGAGGGAACCGAGGCACAGAGAAGTGAAGTGACTTGCCCAAAGTCACACAGCAGACGGGTGGCAAAGCGGGGATTAGAATCCAAGCCCGTGCTATTTTCATTAGGCCACGCTGCTTCTCCATATTCACCCCCTACTACCTCTCCCTTCTGCATCGCCCTGATGCTTGTCAAATAATACAAATACAGTAATTCCTGGCTCCTGCCTACCCCACCAGGATGTGGTGAGGTTTAGATGTCTTTTCAGATAAAAAGAGAAGTAACTTCAAAATCCTGAAGTCTTTGGAGATGAGCATTACATTCCTATATTCCCCAGTCAATCCCTACCTCTCCGATCATATCAACCTTAGTGTTCAAATGTATATCTATTTTCCTGCTTTCGTTTTCATCTTTTATAGCTAGGCTTTTATTCTCGTTCCTCTTATAGGCTTGCGATTTGTGTCTGCCTGTCTATGGTCCCCTTAAGGGGTTTGCAATCTAATAGGGGAAACAGATACGAAAATAAATTATAGTAATAGAGTATCAAGGTTTGTACATATATCCTGAGGGATGCGAGTGCTTGAGTGGCACAGAAATGTTGAAATGGCAGCTGTGGGGGAAGGGGGAGACGAGAAATCAATCAGGAAAGGCCACCTGGAGGAGCTGACTTCAGAGGGGCGTTGAAGACGGAAGAACATTGGATGGATGGGAAGGGGGAAGGAGTTCCAGGCAAGAGGGAGGATGTGAGCAAGAGGTCGGCGGCAGGAGAGACTAGAATGAGACATAATGAGTAGGTTACCTTGAGAACAGCAAAGAGCGAGAGCTGGAGTTTAACAGGAGGAGAGAGAGTGGCTAAGTAGGAGGGAGAGAGCTGATTGTCTATCTAATACAGTACAGTATTCAGGATGATGGCCTGCAGTTTATTTTTATTTTATTTTTGGGGGGGTATTTGTTGAGTGCTATGGGCCAGGCACAGTACTAAGCAGAGGGATATATCAGGTTGGATGTGGATTACATGGGGCTCACAGTCTTAATCTTCATTGTACAGATGAGGTAACTGAGGCACAGAAAAGTGAAGTGACTTACCCAAGGTCACACGGCAGATTACATGTGGCGGAGCTGGGATTAGAACCCCAGTCTTTCTGACTTCCAGGCCCAAGCTCTATCCACTAGGTCATGCTGCTTCTCTAATCTAGTAGGTACTCAATAAATATTGACAATAATGATGATGCAAGAGAGGAGGTGCTCAATATGTATTTCAGTACTGACACTGACGCAAGTGGGCAAAGCACTGACCTGAAACTTCACTTGGAATTCGAAATATCCTGAGCTCAGTCAAGCTCAGCCCAATACCATATTTTCTCTCTTTTGTGCCATTCACATTGCTCAGATATTCCTTCTTTGCCCTCCCTGACCCACCTCTTTTCTACTGGCGCTCATACTCTGAGACTTCTGCTCACCAAGAAACTGAACTCTATTCTTCACACGAGATATGATGGTCTAGGGAAAAAAGGGAAAGATTACGGTGGGGGGGCAAGGGAATAAAAGAAACATTTCTTTCTCCAATGGAAAAATTATGGGAAGAATTTTAAATGCAAATATTTCAATATAATGTATAGAATTCTTTCATTTTTCCAGAGCACTTTCACATCAATTTTCTTATCTTACCCTCACATCCCAGTGATGTAGGGAGAGGAAGGTGTCATTATCCCCATTTTACAGATGATAAAACTGAGGCATAGAGAGTAACTGCCTTCCCCCCAGTCACAGAACGGGCCAGTGGCACTGATGGGATTTAAACCCACTCTCATTCCACTGCACGTCATGGTCCCCAGAGCTACTGGGCATAATGGGACTGGGATGGTGGCGCAAGGCTCTGCTGACAGCAGCCACTGTAGACTCAATCAATTGTACTTACTATGTGCAAAGCACTGAACTAAATGCTTGGGAGAGTACAATACAATGGCTTCGGGAGATATGTGCTTGGGAGAGTACAGTATAAAGTTGGTAAACACGTTCCTTGCCTCCAACCAGCTTACAGTCTAGAGGAGGATACAGACATTAGGACAGTGCTCTGCACACAGTAAGCGCTCATAGATATATACACATAAAATAAATAGAATAATAAATATGTACATATATACACGAGTGCTGTGTGGCTAGAAGGGGGGGTACAGCAGAGGGAGGGAGTAGGGGCGATAGGGAGGGGAGGAGGAGAAGAGGAAAAGGGGGGCTCAGTCTGGGAAGGCCCCCTGGAGGAGGTGAGCTTTATTATTCATTCAAGTGTATTTATTGAGCGCTTACCCCCCTTCTCGCCACACAGCACTCGTGTATATATGTACATATTTATTATTCTATTTATTTTATGTGTATATATCTATCATTCTATTTATTTATTTTGATGCTATTGATGCCTACTTGTTTTGTTTTGTTGTCTGTCTCCCCCCTTCTGTACCGTGAGCCCGTTGTTGGGTAGGGATTGTCTCTATCTGTTGCCAAACTGGACTTTCCAAGCGCTTAGTACAGTGCTCTGCACACAGTAAGCGCTCAATAAATACGATTGAATGAATGAATAAATAAATTATGGATATGTACATAAGTGCTATGGGGATAAGGGCGGGGTGAATAAAGGGTGCAAATCCAAGGGCCGGGGTGACCCAGAAGAGAGTGGGAGGAGAGGAAAAGAGGGCTTAGTCGGGAAGGCCTGTGGGAGGAAATGTGCTTTTAAGACCATGAGCCTCATGTGGGACACAGACTGTGTCCGATCCGATTATCGTGTACCTACCCCAGCGTTTAGTACAGTGCCTGACACACAGTAAGAGCTTAAGTACCAAAAAAAAAAATCAAAAAGGTTGTATGGCTTCAAGAAAGTTGGCTCATGGAGATGGCATCTGAATGAACCTCATTTCAAGAGGTCTTTTCTCATCAAAATGGTAGTCCACCCAAAGAGCCAGGGACCAGAAGAGGTGGATTCCTTTTGTCACGGACCAAGTGTGCATGAAATTTTCACGGATGCAGTCTGACTGTTGGCAGTGTCCCATCCAAACCTGAGGATAATTTTTACCTTTCAACATCCACCCCCAAACTCCCTGCAACTCTTCAGTGAGACAGCTGGGGGAGAAGTGCAGCCCACATAAAATATATAAAATTGGGTAAGTGGCTAGTAAGCTAAAGTAGTTGTCCCACCCCCACTGCATACACACGGCTCTAGGTGACTTCAATAACTCTCAAATCCAATAGGTTTTTCCATGGCTTCAACATAACCGGAAATTTCGCATCTTTATCAACCCCGGTGACGGATGTCATTCTGCTGCCCTTCAGATTTTCGATTACAAAATTTAAAATAACTGCAAAATGTGTTTATTCCATGATGAATTCACCTGAAAATGCACATGTAGTCCAATGCCTGGCTTTCATTTCAAAGGAACTGATTAGGTCATAGATTGATAATTCTGTCAACTCACCTTTTTCTAGGATATTTTAGCTCATTCCTTATACTGAGCTCCCCACAACCTCCTTCTTCTATCACTCATTACGAGCAGAAAAGAAAAAAGCGTTCTTTCATACACAGCTGTGCCTGCCTCTCCAGGGGTGAGCTCACTTCTGCATTGCTATAGTACAACCTGCATGGGTACCTTAATTAATACCCACGCCTAATCCATACTTCCCAACCACCCATCTGTACCTGCCACATGCCCACAAAAAAAGTCTACTTACCTGGTCTGACCTCCAACTCACTGGGGGTGCTCCTAGATCAGATGGGGTAAACTGAGTTTTGCAGGTCTCTACAAGCAGAGACATTCTTTCTCCCAATATATAAGGCTTTGTCCAACCTGCTGACCTCCCCCTTCGGGGCCGAGTGGTGAGGGTGATGATGATGATGGCATTTGTTAAGCGCTTACCATGTGCAAAGCACTGTTCTAAGCGCTGGAGAGGATACAAGGTGATCAGGTTGTCCCACGTGGGGCTCACAGTCTTCACCCCCATTTTCTAGATGAGGTAACTGAGGCACAGAGAAGTGAAGTGACTTGCCCACAGTCACACAGCTGACAAGCAGCAGAGCCGGGATTAGAACCCATGACCTCTGACTCCCAAGCCCAGACTCTTTCCACTGAGCCACGGCCTGGGAGGTGTCCAGGAGGGGGAGGGGGCCTAGCTGCCTCAGGACAGGCCACAGTGCTCATCGTAATTTCTCATGGTATTATTATGGTACGCTCAGCGATTGCTATGTGTCAAGCACTATTCTAAGCACTGGGGTAGATACAAATTGATCAGGCCAGAAAAGGTCTCTGCCCCACATGGGGCTCACAGTCTAAGCAGGAGGGGGAACAATGCGGCCGAGTTGGTAGACGCGATTCCTGCCCACAAGGTGAAGCAGCACGGCCTAGTGGATAGAGCACGGGCCTGGGAGTCAGAGGACCTGGGTTCTAATGCCGACTCCACCACTTGCCTGTCGTGTGAGCAAATCGCTTCACTGTGCCTCAGTTACCTCAACTGTAAAATGGGGATTAAGACTCCAAACCCTACATGGGACAGAGACTGTGTCCAATCTGATTTGCTTGTATCTATTCCAGTGCTTAGTACAGTGCCTGGCACAGAGTAAGAGCTTAGAGAAGCAGCGTGGCTCAGTGGAAAGAGCCCAGGCTTGGGAGTCAGAGGTCATGGGTTCGAATACAGGCTCTGCCACTTGGCAGGTGTGTGACTGTGGGCAAATCACTTCACCTCTCTGTGCCTCAGTTACCTCATCTGTAAAATGGGGATTAACTGTGAGCCTCACGTGGGACAACCTGATTAGCCTGTATCTACCCCAGTGCTTAGAACAGTGCTCTGCACATAGTAAGCGCTTAACAAATACCAACATTATTATTATTAACAAACACCATTTAAAAAAAGATGGAGCTCACAGTTTACAGTCCAATACTGTGTTATCTCATCATTCCCCATTCTGTTCTGCAGACTGTGAGTCCGTTTCTACACTGTGAGCCCATTGTTGGGTAGGGATTGTCTCTATTTGTTGCCGAGCTGTACTTTCCAAGCGCTTAATACAGTGCTCTGCACACAGTAAGCGCTCAATAAATATGACTGAATGAATGAATCAGTTTCATACGGTTCCATCCCCCATTCAGTCTTGTCTTCTGCTGTCGAGTTGTCTCCGACCCATAGCGACGCCACGGACGCATCTCTCTCTTCAGTACTGAAATAGCACTGGAAGGCCTTTAGGTTTGATACTTTTAGTAAAAGGGCCCAACCTCCCTCTGGTATTGATACAGAACTGGACTTTTGTGTCTCGTTTTAAATTTTAAGCACCAAGCTTTGCTCTGCTGCTGCTCCTCCGTGGGCTTGGACATAGTGGAAGAAGTCATGCCGACATGCCCTGAATATCCTGGAGGTGCAGAAACGGGTGCTCTTTCGTTCAGGGCATCCTGATACTAATTATTCGATCTGAACTTCAACTTTGCTGTGGGTACTCAAGTTGGATACTAACTAGCTCTCGTGGAAGTTGTGGTCACACGAAGTACACTGAAACATTGGTTAGTGTGTTTCACTGACCATGTATAGTGTCTAGGGTGCAAATTGCAACCCCAAAATATGTAAAGGAGCCTTCTACTATTAATAGAACAGTTTGTAGATGGTATTTGTTAAGCATTTACTTTGTGCCACGCACTGTACTAAACGCTGGGGTGGATACAAGCAAATCGAGGCGGAAACAGTCCCCGTCCCAGGTGGGGCTCACGGTCTCAATCATTTTGCAGATGAGGTAACTGAGGCACAGAGAAGTGAAGTGACTTGCCCACTGTCACACAGCAGACAAGTGACGGAGCCGGATTAGAACCCACGACCTTCTGACTCCCAGGCCCGTGCTCTACCCACTACGCCATGCTATTCTATTTGTTAAGTGCTTCCTATGCACCACGCACTGTACTAAATGCTGGGTAGATACGACATAATCAGGTCGGGCACAGTTCCTGTCCCACATGGGGCTTATACAGCCTACTTTGGAGGGAGTTGGACTTAATCCCCATTTTATAGATGAGGAAATTGAGGCCCAGAAAAGTTAAGTGGCTTGCCCACGCTCACACAGCAGACAAGGGGCAGAGCTGGGATTTCAACCCACGTCCTCTGACTCCCAGGCCCATGTTCTTTCCACTAGGTCACGCTACCTTTTTCTAATTTTTCAGGAAAGATCGACCCAAATCAATCAATCAATGGTATTTGAGCACTTACTTTGTGCAGAGCACTGTACTAAGCACTTGGGAGGGTACGATACAAGAGAATCAGCAGACATTATCCCTGCCCTTAATGAGCTTTCAGTCTTGAGAGATGCCAGCAAGATCTCCTGCATCTCCCCTGCCCAGAAGGAGAGGGGGAGGGGGCGGTCACCCTCCTTGCCATATCCGGAAGGAACATAGTCAAGGGTGGAAGAGGTAGAACAGAAGCCCAGCAAAGGACCAGAACCCAGGAGCCCTGGCTCCCAGAGAGTGAGTGTTTGGGCCTTTCAGCCCGTGGTCTCCACTCTTGCCATATCAGCTCGAAAGACCAACAGGGTGAAGGAAGTACCAGGACGGGTACAGCTGGGGGAGCCTGGGGGCCGGGATGCGTACAAATGCGTCCCTCTAGGCAGAATCTATAAGACTTACTGGGAAATGCATCAATTCTTGACCCTCAAATGATTCTCCCTCTGTTTCGCTTGGGCTTGTGAACTAATAATAATAATGACAGCATTTGTTAAGCGCCTATTATGTGCCAAGCACTGTTCTAAGCGCTGGGGTAGATACAAGGTTGACCCACGTGGGGCTCACAGTCTCAATCCCCATTTTACTGATGAGGTAACTGAGGCACAGAGAAGCTAAGTGACTTCCCCAAGGTCACACAGCAGACTGGCGGAGGCGGAATTAGAACCCATGACCGGTGACTCCCAAGCCTGTGCTCTTGCCACTGGGCCATGCTCTTTCTCTGAATTCCACCTATTGGGCCCTCAAATACCTTTAATTGAGCAATGGCATTTATCGAGCACTTACTGTGTGCAGAGCACTGTACTAAGCGCTTGAGAGAGTATACAGAGCTGGTAGACACGTACCCTACCCCTAAAGACCTTACAGTCTAGAGGAGGAGATGGACATGAAAATAAATGACAGATATGAACACAAACAAGGAGCAGTGTGGCTCAGTGGAAAGAGCCCAGGCTTGGGAGTCAGAGGTCATGTGTTCTATCCCCCGCTCGGCTGCTCGTCAGCTGTGTGACTTGGGGCAAGTCACTTCACTTCTCTGGGCCTCAGTTCCCTCATCTGTAAAATGGGGATGAAGCCTGTGAGCCCCACGTGGGACAACCTGATCACCCTGTATCCGCCCCCAGCGCTTAGGACAGTGATTTGCACATCGTAAGCGCTTAACAAATACTATCGTTATGATAAATGCTGAGGGTGGGGTGAACAGAGTGCTTTAAAGGGTACAGATCCAAGTGCACAGGTGATGCAGAAGGGAGAGGGAGTTTTACTACTATTTTTGCTGAATCTTGGCAACCTCCTAATCACTGCACATCTATCCCCCCTTTTCCATTGTGACGGGAACCGTTTTTTTTTTGTTTTGTTTGTTTTTTTTGAAAAGGGTGGGAAATTTTCCTTTACTCTAAAATGTACAGCCTGGGGGAACCCGGAATTAATAGCAAGGATTATATGTCAGAAATTCATTTTCCAAAGCTTATGAAAGGAAGAAGATGGGGGGCAGTGCGAAATCCTAGACCGCTTTAGTATTTGACAGGAGCAAAACAAGGTTCTTTGCTGGGGACTCAGTCTACATACAAGTTAGAGAGGACTGACGTATGTGTCTTGGTGCTGGCCGAGGCAACTCTTCAGAGACGAGGGAGAGTGAGGTAACAGGTGGCCAATTTCAGAAAGAAAGGGATATCTGAACAGAGGAAAAAGCAAAGGTTAAGAGAAATTTGGAGATTCAAGACTGCCCGCTGAGAGAGAATTTGATGGGCCCTAGCCATTTGAGAAGCCGAAA
Organism: Ornithorhynchus anatinus; assembly: GCF_004115215.2. Taxonomy (NCBI): domain Eukaryota; kingdom Metazoa; phylum Chordata; class Mammalia; order Monotremata; family Ornithorhynchidae; genus Ornithorhynchus; species Ornithorhynchus anatinus. The sequence continues at coordinate 105,833,360 of NC_041749.1, forward strand.
CACTGCTACAGGATCAAAGTGGGGAGGGTATTTTGGGTGAGCTTATTTTCCGGAGAGACTCACGGTCCATTCGGCCTAGTAATCGATCTCAAAGTGACAGCAGGGACGATTCCTCTCCTGGACACGCCTCTTTACGATTAGGGGTGGACTAACTCCCCTAATTTTCTCCTCTAATTGCCATGAATCTATCAACCATATAGCCATCTAACCCTTTCTACCCTTCCTATCTTTCTCTCTAGTAGTCCATTATGAATTTCTCATCCATGAGTTTATCCAAACCCTTTTTCACAGTGGCAATCAATGAATACATACTGCCTGTTGTCTGCAGAGAAGCAGCGTGGCTCAGTGGAAAGAGCATGGTCTTGGGAGTCAGAGGTCATGGGTTCGAATCCCGGCTCTGCCACGTGGCAGCTGTGACTGTGGGCAAGTCACTTAACTTCTCTGTGCCTCAGTTCCCTCATCTGTAAAATGGGGATGAAGACTGTGAGCCTCACGTAGGACAACCTGATTACCCTGTATCTACCCCAGTGCTAAGAACAGTGCTCTGCACATAGTAAGCGCTTAAAAAATACCAGCATTATTATTAGGTCATCTTTCTCTGTATAATTCTCCTTTAAGGAGGCAATATGGGCCTAGAGGAAAGTACATGGGTCCGAGAGTCATAGAGATGTGGGACTGGCCACAGCAAGAAACCTTTCTCATTTCTCATTTCTTCATCTGTAAATTGGGAAAATAATTCCTGACTCTTATCTTGCAGCATGGCTCAGTGGAAAGAGCCCGGGCTTGGGAGTCAGAGGTCATGGGTTCGAATCCAGGCTCTGCCACTTGGCAGCTGTGTGACTGTGGGCAAGTCACTTCACTTCTCTGTGCCTCAGTCCCCTCATCTGTAAAATGGGGATTAACTGTGAGCCTCACGTGGGACAACCTGACTACCCTGTATCTACCCCAGCGCTTAGAACAGTGCTCTGCACATAGTAAGTGCTTAACAAATACCAACATTATTATTATTATTATCTTTGAATGTGGCGAGGATAAAATGAGGTGCCTTGGGAAAAATTAAAGCAATATACAAATCTGAAGTCTTATTATTACCTTTCCCATTATTATTGCCTTTCTCTACTGCCCCTCAGTCTTCCCTGTTCCAGTATAAACAATTCCAGTTTTCCTTAGCCATTTCTCATAAGTGTTATTCTCCAGTCACTTAATCTTTGTGGTTCTCCCCTAAACTTCTCTATATTCTCCCTCCGCACACCCCTCTTAAAATGTGCGGCTCAGGACTAGATTCAGTACTCTTCACACTCCCAAGAACGGGTCTGGGAGTCAGAAGGACCTGGGTTCTAATTCCGGCTCCGCCACTTGTCTGCTGTGAGAACTTTGGGCAAGTCACTTCACTTCTCTGTACCTCAGTTACCTCATCTGTAAACTGGAGATTAAGACTGTGAGCCCCATGTGGAACAGGGACTGTGTCCAACCCAATTAACTTGTAATAATAATAATAATAATTGTGGTAGAGAAGCAGCGTGGCTCAGTGGAAAGAGCGTGGGCTTGGGACTCCGAGGTCATGGGTTCGAATCCCGGCTCTGCTACTCGTCAGCTGTGTGACTATGGGCAAGTCATTTAACTTCTCTGTGCCTCAGTTACCTCATCTGTAAAATGGGGATGAAGACTGTGAGCCTCACATGGGACAACCTGATTACCCCGTATCTAACCCAGCACTTAGAACAGTGCTCTGCACATAGTAAGCGCTTAACAAATACCAACATTATTTAAGCGCTTACTATATGTCAAGTACTGTACTAAGCACTGGGGTAGATACAAGATAATCAGGTCCTACATGGGGCTGAGTAGGAGACTTAATCAATGGCATTTATTGAGCACTTACTTTGTGCAGAGCACTGTACTAAGCACTTGGGAGAAGCAGCGTGGCTCGGTGGAAAGAGCCCAGGTTTGAGAGTCAGAGGTCATGGGTTCGAATCCTGGCTCCACATGCTTGCCAACTGTGTGACTCTGAGCAAGTCACTTAACTTCTCTGTGCCTCAGTTACCTTATCTGTAAAATGGGGATTAAGACTGTGAGCCCCATGTGGACCACCTAATCACCTTGAATCCCCCCAGCACTTAGTACAGTGCTTTGCACATAGTAAGCGCTTAACAAATACCATTATTATTATTACAGTGCTTGGCACATAGTAAGGGCTTAACATATAATGCCCCCACCACACACACATATACACAATTCATGCCCCAAAGTGGATTTTTCATTTCTGTCTGGTTTGATAGTTTACTTTGATCCAATTCATCTGGTAATTGCTCTGTCACCCTTACACAGCAGCATGGCTCAGTGGAAAAGGCTTCAAAGCTCTCCATCCCTTTGCCCCCTCCTACCTCACCTCCCTTCTCTTTTTCTACCACCCACCCCGTACACTCTGCTCCTCTGCCGCTCACCTCCTCACCATCTCCCGGTCAGGCCTGTCCCGCCATTGACCCCTGGCCCACGTCCTCCCACGGTCCTGGAGTGCTCTCCCTCCTCACCTCCACCAAACTCATTCTCTTCCCTCTTCAAAATCCTACTTAGAGCTCACGTCCCCCAAGAGACCTTCCCAGAGTGAGCTTCCCCTTTTCCCTCTGCTCCTCCTCTTCCCTCTGCTCCTCCCCCTTCCCCCTTCACCTCTTCTCAGCTGAGCTTCCTTTTCCCTCTGCTCCCCCTCCCCTCCCCGCCCTCCCTGCTCCTCTCCTTCTCCCCCCCCCAGCACTGTGCTCATTTGTATATATTTTTATTACCCTATTTATTTTGTTAATGAGGTGTCCATCCCCTTGATTCTATTTATCGTGATAATGTTGTCTTGCTTTTGTTTCGTTCTGTTTTGCTCTGCTGCCTGTCTCCCCCGATTAGACTGTGAGCCCATCATTGGGCAGGGACTGTCTCTATCTGCTGCCGAATTGTACATTCCAAGCGCTTAGTACAGTGCTCTGCACATAGTAAGCGCTCAATAAATACTATTGAATGAATGAATGGAAAGAGCCCAGGCTTAGGAGTCGGAGGTCATGGGTTCTAACCCCGGCTTCGCTGCGTCAGCTGTGTGACTTTGGGCAAGTCACTTCACTTCTCTGTGCCTCAGTTACCTCATCTGTAAAATGGGGATTAAGACTGTGAGCCCCACGTGGGACAACCTGATCACCCTGTATCCTCCCAGCACTTAGAACAGTGCTTTGCACATAGTAAGCGCTTAACAAATACCATAATTATTATTTACACCCTTTAATTCACCCCTCCCTCAGCCCCACGGGACTTATGTTAATATCTGTAATTTATAATAATAATAATGTTAGTATTTGTTAAGCGCTTACTATGTGCAGAGCACTCTTCTAAGCGCTGGGGTACATACAGGGTCATCAGGTTGTCCCACGTGAGGCTCACAGTTAATCCCCATTTTATAGATGAGGTAACTGAGGCACAGAGAAGTGAAGTGACTTGCCCACAGTCACACAGCTGACAAATGGCAGAGCCAGGATTTGAACCCATGACCTCTGACTCCCAAGCCAGGGCTCTTTCCATTGAGCCACGCTTTATATTCATGTGTGTCTCTCCTTCTAGACTGTAAGCTTGTTGTGGGCAGGGAACATGTACACTAACTCTTATTTTGTACTCTCCCAAATGCTGAGTACAGCGCTCTGCACATACTAAGCACTAAATACAATTGAATTGCCAGATGTCCCCTATACTGGGCAGACCAAGCCTCTGTGACATATAACTTCCTCCGCTGTCTTTTCTCTAACCCAGCCTGGGTGCATTTTTCGTTTCTCTCTTACTTGCCTCATATCTGACTCCTCTACGTCTAGCCTAATCTAGCCAAAGCCCGTTCAAAAAACCAACATATCTGGTCTGGGCCAATACCTCCTCTTCTCCAGTTTCTCTCTTCTCTCCCCACCCGGCCAGCTCATATACAATAAATCAGTCACCATACTGAAAGAAATGTATTAAGCTTGGCCTCTCCTTTCTAGAACCTTTTTGTTCAGTTTTCACGGGAATCTGTGTTGGGCAGAGAACTCTGAACCTGTTTTCTCCAGGGACGTTCTCTAAGCGTCATAATACCAGGTGCAGTTCACTGGAAAACGGAGCTAGATGCAATCCACAGAATTCTGTAACCTAGGTAGCACCCTGGCCAAATGATGCAATGATAGGAAAGGAAGTCGGAAAAGAAAGTCAGAAGACCGACCACCCTTTGGGAGAGTGTTAGAATGCGACAGAAGTGCAGCATTAGGCTGCAGATCAAACTGAAACTGTCCGAAGTACAGGGCCGTCCAACCTTTTATCTGGTTGGGAGACCTGGATCTCTAGGCCCTACATCTGATTCCTTAAACAATTCCATCAGCATCATTCATTCAATCGTATTTACATAGTGCTTACTATGTAAATGTATCTACATAGTGCTTACATTAAGAGGCAAAACAGTATCACATACCACAAAGTTCTGGATTGAAATCACTCTCCCAGAAGGTGAGCTATGCTCACCTCAACACAGCTCTGCTGGGTGTAATGTGTGAGGAGGAGAGAAGGCCGCAGGCTATCCAAAAAGCTACTATGGTGGGCTGAAATTGGGAAAACAAAAACAAGGGGGTAGAGGGCACGTTTTAAGGATGCAGGTCAGCAAAGCCTCAGATAAAATACAGTGTCTCTGATGGGGGAAAAAAACAAACTGCAGCAGACCAGCATGGCACACTGCAATCCCAAATGGAGCAGCTCTTTTTGAGCTGAAGCTTTGAGAGAATCAAGAGACGATGAGGCAGAAGTGAAAACATCATCAGGGAGTGAAACGAACAAACAGCACAATAAAGGACCACCTTTGTGGGTAGAGAATGTGCTGGGGACTGCGGTTCCACATCGGCCTTTGGAGCGACACACATACCCAGAGGTGAACTTCACCATCAGGGGCCTCATCTTCCAGTAGCTGTAAAAAAAAACCCCTTCATGATCCCCATTGAAAAGCATTTATTAAGCACCTACTTGCACTAACAACCTAGAAGGAGGCAAGGCTGCTGACGACACTGTTAAGTAGCATGAAGCAGCGTGGTTTAGTGGAAAGAGCACGGGGTTGGGAGGCAGAGGTCGTGGATTCTAATCCCGGCTCCGCCACCTGTCAGCTCTGTGACTTCGGGCAAGTCGCTTAACTTCTCTGTGCCTCAGTTACCTCATCTGTAAAATGGGGATTAAGACTGCGAGCCTCACGTGGGACAACCTGATTACCTTGTATCTACCCCAGTGCTTAGAACAATGCTTGGCACATAGTAAGCACTTACCAAATACCATTATTATAAAAATAGGAACAAACCAGTGAAAATTTCAGATTTTCTGAAACTACCCATAAGGCTCGGGCTCATAAAATTCTACATGCCATTATCCAACTGTGCCCCCTTCCTTAATTACTCCTCCTTTGGAGCCTCTTCATCCTGTCCAGGTGATTCCCATTCATAGACCTCAATATTTCATCCTGAGTATGGAAGCACAAAGAGAGCTTTTAGTGGGTGGATCTGGGACAGGCAGGCTATGTGGGCTAATGGATCAGAAAGTCCCAATCTGGGGGGGGTCTTTCTTTCTAGCCTTGCTCGGAAGCTCTTAGGTTTTGTCAGAGCCCCGAGATGAGCAAGACTAGGAGATCAGCCCAGATGTCTGTGAGAATGGAAATAACAATAATGGCACTCGTTAAGCATTTACTATGTGCCAAGCACTGGTGTAGATAATCAGTAGTTAATCAGTTGGACACAGTCCCTGTCCCACGTGGGGCTCACACTCTTAATCCCCATTTTATAGATGAGGTAACTGAGGCCCAGGGAAGTTAAATGACTTCCCCACGGTCACACAACAGACATGTGGAGGAGCCAGGATTAGAACCCAGGTCCTTCTGACTCCCAGGCCCATGATCTATCCCTTAAGCCTCGCTGGCTTCACCCACAGCTGGAAGCCTTGAGGGCAATGGAGGTACATTTCCAACACTTTTCATCACTTCTTGTTGCCTCCCAATTTTTACCACCCCTTCTCTGTGGCTCACCTCTAGGAAGTTTCTTCAACACCCCACCTATTGCTGCCAGGTGTTAACCTCTTCAATAGCAGCAGCCACTCTACAGAGCACTCCTGTGGACTCAGTAGTCCAGCAGAGGTGAGATGTGGCTATTAGACCCCACTCTGCCACCTCTACAGCTCGGCTCAAACCCACTCCTGAGCATTCTAGGGCTAAATGTAGCACAGACAGCTCAGCTGGCAGGCAGCTGGCTGGAGTTTACCCTCTGATTTTCCATGCAAGGTTCAAAACAGGGAAGGTGCAGTGGAAGGAGACACGGACATTAGGGCAATGTGAAAAAATGTCTTTGTCAGACTTGACTTAACAATTCTAGACTGGAACTGTACATTAGAAATGTATTCATTTATTCAATTGTACTAATTGAGCACTGTACTAAGCACTTGGAGAGTACAATTGGGGCTGCTCCACCACATGTCTGCTGTGTGACCTTAAGTCACTCAGCTTCTCTGTGCCTCAGTTACTCATCTGGAAATTGGGAATTGAGACTGTGAGCCCCTTGTGGGACAGGGACTGTGTCCAACCCTATTTTGCTTGAATCCACCCCAGTGCTTAGCACAGTGCTTGGCACATAGAAAGCACTAAACAAATACCATTATTATTATTATACTGCATGTTACCCCCAAGGCACTTCACAGATCTTTTAGACAAGAACTAGAAACCTGCTTAACTCCGGGTAAGCGGCCAGCATCTGCGTGAATTTAACTGATATGCTAAAAAGACAAAATATTATTGGTTCGTAATGGACTGGGAGGATTAGATCAACATTCAGTAGATATGGATGAGATGAGGCTGGGATGGAAGAGAGAATTAGACCAGATGCCAATGTAGAGAGAGAGAGAGAGAAATGTGCCAACTCACAACTATAGTAGGGATAAATTATTCTAGTTAACAGCTGATACCTAGATAAAGGAAAGGAGCTGTGCAGCATTTTAGAGGGAAAGGCCACTCAGTCTTGTGCTATCATACATTTTTCTTCCCCCACAATCATTTTTTTTCCTCCTTTCTCCCCAACAAATTCATAACCACACTATTTACCCAGCCCACAACTCAGGAATCGTGGACAGACTGAACACCTCTTCCCAATTCATGATTATCAGCATTTCCCTGACCCGTTGCTGCTCCAAACTTGCCTTTCTCATCATCCAGTCAGAGATTCTAACAGCAGAAGTTCATGTCCATTTATCATCATCATCAGTGATATCTACTGAGCACCTTCTGAGTGCAAAGCACTGTACTAAATACTTGGGAGAGTACAACGGGAATGAGGTGTATGATCACTGTTCTCCAGAGCTTACAATCAAACCGTCACTCGGTACACACACACCCTAATGTGAATTCAAGTAGATTTCTTCTTAACTCCCATTGTTTAAGTAAACCATTTCTGTTCAGAATCCAGAAGTGATCTCATTCACAGATTTATTCCATCATCATCTTCCACCGACAGGGTCGTATGTCTTTTATATCACTACAGACACCACCACACAATACAAGGTGCTCTTCGAATGTAGGTGATGTAACCGGGACTAACAGTCCCACATCTGCTTTTTCAGCCGCACTCAGACCAGTAGATAAACTTCACTCTCAGTGGTGTCATCTTTGAATACAGAACACTTGATATTCACTCCACCCTCATCCCCAAAGCGCTTTTGTGTACATATACACAGATATTATACATATCTGTAATTTATTTTAACGTCTGTCTGCCCATCTAGTCTCTAAGCTCCTTGTAGGCAAGGAACATGTCTATCAACTCTGTTGTGTTGTACTTTCCCAAGCACTTAGAACAGTGCTCTGCACAGAGTTAGTTTTCAATAAATATCACCGATTGAAGGAAACTACGCGTCTCTATATATGAAGGCACAATGTCTCTCCAATGGGCGATTTAAAATATTAAATAATAACGGTCGTTCTCTCATCTCGGCACCTGCCAAATCCGCCGGTTGCTTAACGAAGTAATCTGGGAGTGGCTATATTTATCATCATTCCTACACCACACTGCTATTTATCCAAGACATCTGAAGAAGCAGGGTGGCCTAGTGGATAGAGCCCGAGCCAGGGAGTCGGAAGGACCCTGGTTCCGATCCCAGCTCCGCCATCTGTCTGCCGTGAGACCTGGAGCAAGTCACTTCATTTCTCTGGGCCTCCGTTACCTCCCCTGTAAAATGGGGATTCAGATTATGAGCCCCACTGATCGGGTCCAACCTGACTAGCTTGTACCTATGCCGGCACTTAGTACAGTGCCTGGCACATGGTAAGCACTTAAATACCATTCAAAAAAAAACTTGAAAGCTTTTAAAGGAAAAAAAATGCACGGCACACGTATGGCCCGAGGTAATGTGTCGAGAAGCAGCGTGGCTCGGCGGAAAGAGCCCAGACTTGGGAGTTGGAGGTCATGGGTTTGAATCCAGGCTCTGCCACTTGTCAGCTGGGTGACCGTGGGCAAGTCACTTCACTTCTCTGGGCCTCAGTTCCCTCCTCTGGAAAACGGGGATGAAGACTGTGAGCCTCACGTGGGACAACCCGATGACCCTGCATCTCCCCCAGCACTTAGAACGGTGCTCGGCACATAGTCAGCGCTTAACAGATGCCACCGTTATTCTTAACGAGGGCAGGGAAGGGATTCTGAATACCTTTCGGTGGGTCGGAATTGAGAAAGGACACAGAGATCCAGCCCTCGGTCCGAGAGCAGACCCCCTTACCTGCACAGGTGGCAAGAGCGCTAGGAATCTCTCCTGACAGCTTCTTTCTCTGAAGGGGACATCTGCACTAGAAGTCCACCTCTGGTGGAGGCCAGAGGTGCCAGCTGCCCCCTGGCCCCCGGGGGGTGGAGGCCAGAGGTGCCAGCTGCCCCCTGGCCCCCGAGGGGGGAGGCCAGAGGTGTCAGCTGCCCCCTGGCCCCCGGGGGGTAGGCCAGAGCTGCCCCCTGGCCAGCGGGGGGTGGAGGCCAGAGGTGCCAGCTGCCCCCTGGCCCCCGGGGGGTGGAGGCCAGAGGTGCCCCCTGGCCCCCGAGGGGTGGAGGCCAGAGGTGCCCCCTGGCCCCTGACCCCCGGTGGGGGGCACGACGACCCCTTCGAAGGGATGCCCGGCCCGACAGGGGCAGTGCCCGGTCGGGAGGGGGCTAGGAGAAGCCTCGCCCTCGCCCCCGCGGGACTCACCGCCGGCGGCTCCTCCGTCCCGCCGCTCTCCCCGCCGTCCGACCGACTGGGCGGCGCCGCCCGCCCGTCGTTTTGAGGGGCGGGAAGGCGCGGCCTGAGGGGAGAGTGGCGGGGGAGGGGGCGGCCGGCTCCGGGAGCGCCCCCTCCCTCCATCTCCTCAGCTCTGGCCGCCCCTCCCCCGGTGCCCTCGTCGCCGGGGTGCCCCATCTCCCCTCACACTTCTGGCAACTATTAAGAATCATAATAATTATGTTGGTATTTGTTGAGCGCTCACTATGTTCTAAGCGCTGGGGGAGCTACGAGGTGGTCCCACGTGGGGCTCACAGTCTTCATCCCCATTTTAATCATAATAATAACGTTGATATTTAAGCGCTCACTATGTGCCCAGCACTGTTTTAAGCGCTGGGGGAGATACAAGGTGGTCCCACGTGGGCTCACAGTCTTCATCCCCATTTTAATCATAGTACTAATGTTGGTATTTGTTAAGTGCTTACTATGTGCCGAGCACTGTTCTCAGCGCTGGGGGAGATACAAGGTGGTCCCACGTGGGGCTCACAGTCTTCATCCCCATTTTAATAATAGTAATAATAAAAATGTTGGTATTTGTTAAGCGCTTACTATGTGCCGAGAACTCTTCTAAACACTGGGGGAGATACAAGGTGGTCCCATGTGGGGCTCACAGTCTTCATCCCTATTTGAATAATAACGTTGGTATTTGTTAAGCGCTTACTATGTGCCGAGCACTGTTCTAAGCACTGGGGGAGATACAGGGTCATCAGCTTGTCCTACGTGAGGCTCACAGTCTTAATCCCCATTTTACAAATGAGGTCACTGAGGCCCAGAGAAGTGAAGTGACTTGCCCACAGTCACACAGCTGACAAGTGGCAGAGCCGGGATTAGAACCCACGACCTCTGACTCCCAAGCCCGGGCTCTTTCCACTGAGCCACGTGGTGTAGTGTATTAACTTTTCTCTTGAGGCACACGCCTCCCCCATCTCACAGTTTGGAGGGTTCCCCGGGCTTCCCCGTCTCCTCCCATGGTAGCATGCCTTCCCTCACTCCCTTTTTCACTTCCCAAATGGAGACTTGGGGGGGGGGCTCCTCCCATATCCTGCCCTTCCCATTTTTCCTTGTCCCTTCAGGATTTGGACTCACCACCCTTCCCTTCCCCACATCCTTACAGTTTAAGCTGTAAGCACTCCAGGGGGCAGGGATCGTGCTTTTTACCTCTTTTGTAAGCAGCGTGGCCTAGTGGAAAGAGCACAGGCCTGGGAGCCAGAAGACCTGGGTTCTAATCTCCATTCTACTATGGACCTGCTGTGTGACCCTGAATAAGTTATTTTACTTCTCTGTGCCTCAGTCCCCTCATCTGCAAAATGAGGATTCAATACCCGTTCTCCCTACTTAAGACCGTGAGCCCCATTTGGGACCTAATTATCTTGTGCTTAGAAGAGTGCTTAGCGCATAGTAAGCGCTTAAATACCACACTTTTGGATGTCCTCCAAGGGCCTAATACAGTGCTCTGCCAACATCAGGTACTCAATAAAAGTGGTGGATAGAGGCATTACTTTCTCAGATCAGAAGAGTTCAGTTAAAAACCAACCTGGTCGGGTACACCTGGGAGTGGGGCTCTTGGAAAGTGCCCGCAATCAATACAACACTAATAATAATCCATTAATGGTATTTATGTTAACTGCCCTGGTCACTTTAGAACAATGCTTCCATAAATGGTTTAACTGTTATTTGCAGTAGAGCAAGTAATGTAATGTCCACAACCATCTGCTTCCAGATAGTCACGATCTCCATGAGCTTGGTGGAGAGCGATGGCTTCCATTCCCAGTAGTACACTAAGAGGCTCCCTTTCACCTTGACGCTGATCGATTTTTTCCCCCTTGACAAGTGCAGAAACTGTTGCTTGGCAAGTCCAGCAGGACCAAAGCATCATCAGTGGTATTTACCGAGCTGTTCCTACATGCAGAGCACTGTACCAAGCACTTGGGAGGGTACGATACTGGAAAGATCATGGGTCTGGGAGTTGGGAGATCTGCATTTTCATCCCAGTCCTGCCACTGGTCTGCTGGGTGACCTTGGGCGCTTATACCTCTCTGTACTTCAGTTAGCTCATCTGTAAATGAGGATAAGATTTCTGCTTTCCTCACCTCTTGGTGGGACAGTAAACATGTCTGATTATCTTGTACCTACCCTAGTACTTTTCATTCAATAGCATTTATTAAGCGCTTACTGTGTGCAGAGCACTGTACTAAGTGCTTGGAATGTACAATTTGGCAACAGGCACTTAATACTTAATACCATTATATTCTATTAACCCCCACTCACCCCATCTGTAATTCAAATGTCAGTCTCTTTGACTAGACTGTATGCTCCTTGAAGGCAGAGATCGTGTCTTCTGATTTTCTCTCAAGCACTTAGTTCAGTGATCTGCACACAGTAGGTGCTCAACAAATACAAGTGATGGACTGCAAGTGCCATGCTGGGCCAGACACATGCTGCCCAGGGTTCCGTCTAGACAGCAGCACCAGGGCCCTTTAAAGCGATTGCCTCCTCCTCTTCCCCACACCCATCCCCACCCCCGACATCCATCCGGATGTTTAGGGGAAACACCATCCCTAACTTGCTCTTGTGGCTCAGTGGAAAGAGCCCGGGCTTAGGAGTCAGAGGTCATGGGTTCTAATCCCCACTCCGCCACCTGTCAGCTCTGTGACTTTGGACACGTCACTTGACTTCTTGGTGCCTCAGTGACCTCATCTGTAAAATGGGGATTAAGATGGTGAGCCTCACGTGGGACAACCTCATTACCCTGTATCTACCCCAAGGCTTACAGCAGTGCTCGGCCACATAGTGAGCGCTTAAATACCAACATAATCATTATTAGTAGTAACCAGTTATAAGCCACTCTTCCAAAAACTTCTCCAAACCCTTTTTGAACCTGCAATTTCCTCACACACAGCTTTATGTAGGAACAAATTCCACGTGCTGTGATGCACTTAGGTGGGCCAGGTCGCGAGGTTTAAAAAAATTCATTTTCCACCATGCTGCTCTGACTTCAATCTATAGGCTGTTTGGAACCAGGTAAGAGAGCTGCACCAGAGAAGTAAGGAACTTCCATTCTTCACCCACCCCAGTTCTCAAACCTCTTAATGAAATCTTAGAAGAGGCCCTGCCTATGTTGGGTGGGCTCATTTCCCTCACCCTCTCTGCCTTTCGTGTACAAATCTCTGCACTGAAGCAGGGGGCCCCTACTCTCTCCTCCCACATTAGAACTGAGAAAATCACATTCTCAGAAAGCAGGGTTCTAGATAAAAAAATTTGCCACTCCACCTTAAAAATGACATTGGAGAGGTTTGGAGAAAGTCAGAGAATGAGTCTAAGGGTCCACTAAGGGATGGAAACTTTGATGGGGCACAGAATAGGATAGCATAAAATAGTTCAGGAGCCAGCTCTGTGGGAGGCCGGGGACGGGGGTGGTCTGCAATCGTCACAAAGCATCATGTTTTCTGGGGCAGTTTTAGCTTATGTGTCTGGTAAAAAAAAAAAATATATATGGTAACTTAAGCGCCTACAATGTGCCGAGCGCTGTTCTAAGCGCTGGAGTAGATACAAGGTAATCGGGTTGGACACAGTCCCTGTCCCACATGGGGCTCACAGTCTTAATCCCCATTTTACAGATGTGGTAACTGGGCACAGAGAAGTGAAGTGACTTGCCCGAGGTCACGCAGCAGACAAGTGGCAGAGCCAGAATTAGAACCCAAGTCCCCTGACTCCCAAGCCCGTGCTCTTGCCACTAGGCCATATTGCTTCCCTAGGGTGCAAGGTTCCTTGGTGAAAATGCCACCCCCGGTTTCCATATAGCATTTGGTAATCTGCAGCCACCCGCTATTTCTCCCAGAACAACTCCCCAGTCCTGAATTCTGACCCCGAGGGCTGAGTTTTGGAACGCAAACTGAATTCATTCTGTGTTGTGATCGTGCCAGGTTTTAGCAACTTTTAGCTGTTGCTTAAACTCAAAAAGGGGACACTTTCCTTGGTGATAGCCTTCAGAAGAGCCTCAATTAATCTAATCTTCCCTTCACAGGAAGATACAATTAGGCCATTCACTTTCACTCAAAATCACCACAAACTGAATTCTCCCCAGGACACTGGAATCCTCTCCCCTTCTTCATGTTCCTAGAGCACTCCCTGAGCGGATCTAAACCCACACGTGCTCATTCAGCTAAGTGAAAGAAGCTAGGAGAAAGTGAGTATGGGTGTAATGCTGGGTATGTATGAGGGGTCAATGCCCAACCCCTGTCCACTCACCACAAACAAGCTATTTGCCCAGACAAGTCAATGGACATCAGGTGGCCACCAGAAAAATAACTGCATGCCTGACCAAATCTTTCTGTTCCGAATTTGATACCGGTAACCGTCTTCCTTTTTTCCAGTGCTCCTTTAGGTCCCTCACATCCTCGTGCACCGCTGCAGAAACTGACTTACATTCAATTCAAAAGTCTGAGCTTTAAATATCAAAATCTAAGTTTAATGAGATTAAAACAGAAGCAAGGCAAAAATATGAAACTCGACCTTGAAGAAGGAACATCTGCCTTAGAATTTCTTGATGCTGGTCAGTCAAATTTTCCCAATTACTTTTTTAAAAAATGTATATACTATGCATAATTAATATGTAGAAAATGGCTTCGATTAAGGCAAAGTCCAAGGGGTTGAAGCAGATTCACCGATTCATCCTGCTCGGCACAAGAGCTCATATGCATGACTTTACCCCACAGCAACAGGCTCACAAAAGGGCAGGGAGACAAGCAAGAGGGAAAGGTTTATTTGGTATTGTTCCCAGGCTATCAGTTCATTTGAACCCAAGAGAAATACACAAACAGGTTTCAGGACTCAGTGGAGACATTTTTGCTTTGTGTGAGAAAACCCATCACTACTCTCTAGAAGGCTAATGGCTAACCCAGGCTTCTCCATGTGTCCACTGCTAATATTTTTCAGAACAGATGGAACTTTGATCAAAAGCCTCCACTATTCTGGAAAAATAGTTCTGTCCATAGTGGGATAGTTGAGCCGCGGGGAGGGAGAGGGAGATATATTTGAAGGAAAGACAGAATTCTAAAAAGTAGCTATATCAGGAAGGCCCTGTAGGCTGAATGAATAAAAACAAGCAGGTGTGTAAGAGTGCGTCTGTTCTGTCATTTTATGTAAAAACTGAAAAGCCTTTCAAAGCTCAACTCCAAAGGCTGCAGTGTTTAAAGGGGGTGGGAGGGGAAGAGTCAGAATCAAAACTCTCTTGAGAATCAAGAACCCAAATCTGTCACTTCTAGGGATTCCTAAGTGACTCTACGCCTAACTGGAGGACCCTAGCCACTCAGGGCCTGAGTGGGCCCTGGGCACAAGTTCTTAAGTTCAGTTCAGGAGAACCCTTAAAACCTGGTTTGTGGGAGACTAGGGGGCATCTGCCGGGGCACTGTGCTTAATCCAAAATGTGTGGCTGGGGACCGTAGGTGTTGTATTGGGTGCAGGAGGAAGGGCCAGGGGCAAAGGGGAATATGTCCCTTTCTCCTCTTAGAATTCAGGCGCTTGACCCAGGCCACAGTTTCCCCATCCACTCACAGGGGACCATAGAGGCCAAGTTCTGTGGCATGAATAATAATAATAATCGTGGTATTTGTTAAGCACTAATTAAGTGCTGGGGTAGATGGCGATACTCAGGTCAGACACAGTCCCTGTCCCAGATAGGACCCACAGTCTAAGGAGGAAGGAGAACAGTTTTTGAATTCCTGTTTTATAGATGAGAAAACGGAGGCACAGAGAAGTTTAAGTGATTTGCCCGAGGTCACACAGCAGAGTAGTGTTGGTAATTATATTAAATGCTTACTGGGTATAAAGCACTGTACTGAGCGGTGGGAGAGAATCCACTAAGTGGGAACTGGACATGCTCCCTGTCCCTCAGAAGGTTCACAGTCTGAAAAATGGTGGAGCTGGGATTAGAACCCAGGTCCTCTGACTCCCAGGCCCCTGCTCTTTTCACTTGGTTATGGTATGCTGCTTCTCATCTAATCATCTGACAGTCTGATTTCTTTTTTGTCCTGGATGGGCACATGGAACAACCCTTCAGGGGGTTTGGCAGAGGAAAGAGGATCCAACTTGGTAGGTGGAAGACAATGTGCTCAAATACAACTGAATGAATGAATGCTCTTTCCAGAGTATTACCATGATTCGCTGCACTATATTAAGGGCTCAGGAGAGTACAATATAACAATAAACAGACACATTCCCTGTCCACCATGAGTTCACAATCTAGAGGGACATTCTGAGTGCGGGGTGGACGGGGGCAGGAATTTTAGGAGGGATGAGGACTGGCAGAAGACAGAGAAGCAACATGGCATAGACGATAGAGCACAGGCCTGGGAGCCAGAAGGTCATGCGTTCTAATCCTGACTCCACTTTGCTGTGTGACCTTGGGCTAATTAGACCTTGGGCAAGTGACCTTGAGAAGCAGCGTGGCTCAGTGGAAAGAGCCCGGGCTTGGGAGTCAGAGCTCATGGGTTCTAATCCCGGCTCCGCCGCTTGTCAGGTGTGTGACTTTGGGAAAGTCACTTAACTTCTCTGTGACTCAGTTACCTCATCTGTAAAATGGGGATCAAGACTGAGAGGCCCACGTGGGACAACCTGATCACCTTATATTCCCCCCCAGCACTTAGAACAGTGCTTTGCACATAGTAAGTGCTTAACAAATGCCATCATTATTATTGAGTCACTTCACTTCTCTATGCCTCAGTTACCTCATCTGTAACATGGGGAGTGAGACTGTGAGCCCCATGTGGGAGAGGGACTGTGTCCGACCCGATTTGCTTGTATCCACCCCAGTGCTTAGTTCAGTGCCTGGCACATAGTAAGCGCTTAACAAATACCATAATTATTATTATTCAAATAGCTAATAGGTCACAAAGCCACCATTTTAGGTCTTTTCAGCCCTGACTTGCAACTCTCAGGTCTTGTCAGAGACCTGGGAGGAGCAAATCTGGGAGTCCAGCTCAAAAACCCACGGGAGCAATTGCCCCCATCATCCCTGGGGAGGGGGCACCTATGAACACAGCTATATTTTGAATGCATTCCACTACTGTTGTGTGATGAAAAAATCCCACCTCTTCCAACAGGTTTTTCCCAACTAAACTCTCATTTTCCTTACTCCCTTTCCCTTCTGCATCACCTATGCACTTGGATCTGGACCTAGTGGGCAGATCAGGGGATTGGGAGTCAGAAGAACCTGGGTTCTAATGCCAACTCTGCCACTTGTCTGCAGTGTGACTTTGGGCAAGCCACTTAACTTCTCCATGCCTCAGTTACCTCAGCTATAAAATGGCGATTAAGACTGTGAGCCCCATGTGAGGCAGGGACTGTGCCCAACCCCATTTGCTTGTATCCACCCCAGGGCTTAGAACAGTGCCCGACACATAATGAGCGCTTAACAAACGCCACTATTATTATTATTAAACACTTGAGATATTCACCCCATCCTCAGCCCCACAGCACCTACGTCCATATATGTCCTTTATTTCCATGTCCGTCTCCCCGTCTAGACTGTAAGCTCCCTGTGGGCAGGGGACGGGTCTACCGACCCTGTTGTATTCTCCCAAGCGCTTAGTACAGTGCTCTGCACCCGGTAAGTGCTCGGTAAATACCAATGATTGGTGGAACTGGAATGTCTGTGATCAAAAGTTAGGAATATTTATGTTTAGAAAAGAAATGCCCTTGAGTCTCTGTATGTTTAGAGCAAATTGGATCCTTTGCCACAATACAAACAAAAAGAAATGCTCTAATGTACAACCAACCCAGCCCTGGACCCAGTGGCTAGGGCCTATGGAAACTAGCAGCAGAGAACTATGGAAGGGCCAGGGTCATTTAGTGTCTGCTTCAGCCCCCGGGGTAGCAGGAAAGTGACTTCTGAAAGCAAAGTGGTTTCCTGCCCCTCCAGCTATGGTGAGTTTATGACCTCACACTAGGCTACGGTTCAGCACATGCTCCCCCCCCCCCCCAATAAATCTTGGCCTTTGTAACTTGCAGGACCTTTGAGATCTATCCTTATGTGCATATTATGGAGACCATATTTTCCTCCATCTTCAGTACCACCATGCAGTCCCCCTTGGGAGTCTCCAGGTGCCCAGAGGCAATCAATGATTTATCCGGGGGACAAACAGCCCCGCTCTTAGTCATCTGGATCAAGACGGAATAGGAATACTACAGGCTGGACCCTAGATCTCAGGAGCTGCACACCAGGCTGATTTCCCATTAAAAGGGCTGGGGTTTCTTTACTCTGATCACTGATGTGCCGAACCCATTCATGTTGGAGATTTCGGGCTAAGGATTGGTTTCAAAACAAGCTCTCCTTTCCACCCCCCATCCCAACTCAAAAGATACCATCATCACGCTCCTGTTTTAAAAAGACCCTGTGCACAAGGTCTCTGCTCCACCTTACATTAGAGGATAAAGCAGTACAAATCCAGTACCGCTGTGTCACGTCCTTTAAACAAACAGCTCTATCCACATCCACGCCCCACCTTCACATTTCGTTCTCCAGTTTCGGTGCCTTTTCTAAATTATCTGGAGGGCAGGGTGCATGGGGATTTGTTTTCCAAATTTCATTTCTACCTTGTTGACTTGGATACATATGTTATGCTGAGCGTCAGGCAATTAGTCTACTCAGTGAAAGCTTTCCTAGAAAAACAGTACCTTGAATTTCAAGGAGGTAAGAGCGTCTAGCTGCCTCAAGCCAGACCACCTTCAAGCTAAGGTACAGAGGAGGAAAACAATTAAAAATAGCCTGAAGAAAAGCCCGAAGAAAAAAAGGATGCATTCCATGCACCACAATAAAAATGCATATCTTTTTCCACAGGCTGGTAACCAAACCATTTCCGGTTTCTTCTCGAAGCTCGTAATTCAGGTATTACAAAGACAGACACACACATACATACAAAAACAGACAACCAAAAAAAAGATATCAAATGAAAACCGCTAAGGAGAGAAAGTGCTAACCATGATTTCTCCCAGCTTTGCATTGCAGGAGGCTTGTCCAATGCTTCCCCCTTTCTGGATTAACTTAGAGAAGCACACAGCTACACAAGCACACAGCACTGCATAAATAAAAACTCTTAATACAACTGGGCTTGGATAAGAAAGGAGAGAGCTAACCTACTGGCATTCTCACTGAAATGGTCATCCAAATGATCTTAGAGCACCATGTTTCAGAAAGAAGGGAAAAGGGATCTAATGAATACAGGCAATTGTGAGTTGAACATTCTTGTTGTTTCAGTGATTCCTTGAGGGGGAAAATGAGAGGAGGATGAGAGGAGAGAGCACTTTTGGGGGAACTCTAGACACTCCAGAACCAGCCTGTGTACAAGTTGGCTACGTGGTGGCAAGGGCTGGGTTTCTCATTTCCTCTGTTGCTGCCTAGCCCGATGAACTCTTGCCGCTGGTTGTGAGAACCTCCTGTTCGGGGCGGTCCTTGCCTTCAACGACTGGGTCCCTGACGTGGCCGGCAGAGCCCTCGGGCTCAGGTGTAGGTCCGTCGGCGTCTGTTCCTTTCTCCGGGTCCAGGGATGGGCCTGAAAGGTCTTCTGCGTGGAAGGTGGGGCTGGTCATATCCTTGTTTGGGTCCTGTTGAGAAGGGGAGGCATTTGAATCTTTTGTGGGCTGGGAGCAGCCGGCCGACGACACCACCCAGGGTGGCTGAGGTAGGTCCTTCTGGAAAAGGAAAGCCACCAATCAGGCAACGTCAAACAAAAACATCCCCAACCCAAAGGCCCAGCACTCGGTAGTTTGGGAGGCAGGCTCCACAAGGGCCAAAAGGATGCCTGTTCCGTGGCTCTGCGTTACAAACGTCTGCCAAGAGTCCCCGAAGCAGGCAACTGCCCTGTAGCAAGGAGAGTCCCTGACCTGGCTAGTGGAATCTAAATACACAGCCTCTTGTGGCAGGCCCCAGAGGATCGGGAGTCCAGAATTAAGTGTAGCTAAACCCCGAGGACCTCAATAGAGAACTGAATCAGGGGAGCTCCTCGGGTGGAGTCGAAAATGAACAACTTCATTCGAAGAACTGCTTCGGATTACTTGTGAGGCCAGATACCTGGCAGAACAGGATGCTGCCTTGCTGCCGGAGTGGACCGCTTCCATATCAGCGTCTTAAGATGGCTTATTGTTCCTCCTTCTGAGGAACACTGCTTGCTTCCCTATTATCCTTATTATTATCCTCAGTCTCTCTCAACTGTGCCACCTCAGACTACCAGCATATTAACCACTGACTTCTAATGCATTCAAGGAGACCTCTGGATGGGGCCGGACTGGGCCACTGGGGTCCCAGAAAATGCTGGTGATCAGCACAATGCCCACTGTGTAGGTGGGGAGGAGTTGGCCTGGCTTCTACCTGCCTCCAAATGGCTCCTCGCTTGCCTGGAACTCAGAACAGACCAGGAATTACTCGGAGCCAGGAGGGAGGCTGGAAGATGGAAGCAGAAGAGCTTTTGTTTCTCAAACCCCTCCCTTCCTTCTCCTCAAGCGGGCATGCCATGATTTCCCCATAATGATTTTGGAGGCAACCTCACCTGTCACAGGTGGTGAGGAGAGCCCCAGCTAATCTCCATAAAGGGCCGGGGGAGGAAAAAACAAAAAAAACACAAACACACGCACAAAGCAATCTGATGTGGAGGGGTGAAGGATTTGGCTACAGCTCACTAGCTGCTTAGAAGGCAGGGACTGAAAATTCCCTTTAAGTATCTGGGTCAGATGATTCGAGGATGATAACTGTGAATCAACCCAATCAAGAACGTCTTTAATACTTGCAGGTTGAGGGAAATTTTCTTTTGGAAAGAAAATAGCAAGATTAAGCAAAAATTAATCTGAAACTTGGTGGGGTTGGGGGGGCGGGGATGGAAGGGGAGGGTCTCTTTCTGAGGCTGGCCATATATAAGAACACAAGACCATCAGCGACATGATTACTGGGTCAAACTCACCCAGGAATCTGTCTCTGGCAGGTGGCAACAGGCTGCTTGGAAGAATAGGGGAATGGTGGCCCTCCCTAACACTTCTATCTTCTCCTCACACCATAGGGTCGCAGTAAACGTAACACCAGAGGCGAAACCCCCTTGCCCTTGGAAAACAAGTTTTACGGCAAAACGAGATCAGCTTCATGATTTTCATTGTAATACTGCAATATTTTTACTCAACTTTAATTTTAGTTAGGTTCTATAATATTAGTATTTCTCGAAGACACTCATATCAAACTGGTATTCACCGCAAAGCCGCTGCCCGTCCAGAACATCGTCAGCTCCTTACGCCAGAGAGCTACGGAAAAACTGGTGATGAGAGTGCAGGGCACTAGGTAGAGCAGGGCCGGCTGGCCCATCTGCATCAGTGCCAGGGCCACAAAAGTCACCAGAAGGCCAATACCATAAGCTAAAGCCAAAAGAGAGAAAGAAAGAAGGAGAAAAGGACATGTTATTTCCAAAGTATTCATGAATAGATTTATCTAGAAGATATTCCTAAAATACATCACAATAATGAAAGATACCCGGTTCTCCTATGACATGGGATAATGTTCTCGCAAAACCTCAAGTTCAGGAAAACTGTGCACGAACCATTTCTTCTAACACCGTGGAGAGGGCTATAGCCCAACAAGCTCACATTGTCGGATCAATGTTCCCTAACTCCCTGACAACGCTATAGTCAAAATAACTGGTGAAAACCCACGTTGTGGCAGAACTGCGTGTACTGGCTTTTAGAACAAGCTTGCAGAAGTATCAGTAATGCACCTGCCTGGGACTGTTTTTCTCCAATTTGGCCTCCCCACACCTGTCGTCAACCTCATCGGCAGTATTTACTGAGCTCCTACCGTGCACCTAGTGCCATATTAAGCATTTGGAGCACTTCCAGTAGATGTAAATGATGCAGTCCCTGCCCTTAAGGAGCTTACAATCTAATGAGCAAATTGCTAAATATATAATAGGTAAAAGAGTAGGCACGGGATGATAGAAAACACAAGTAAGCTATTACACAAAAAGAGGTAGACCGATAATAACAGAGAAACATGAGTTAAGGTGACTGATCGGGTGGGTGCGAAGGAAGACAGGGCTTAGTAAAGGAATCCCTCCTGGAGGAGATGACTTTTGAGAAGGGCTTTGAAGGAGGGGAGGGGTTAGGTGGCACTGAGGAGGAAGGGCAACCTGATAAGGGGAAATGCATGAACATCAGATAGTAGATGACAGAGTCATAAGGAAAGTACAGTCAAAAAGGGAAGCTTGGGAAGAGCGAAGGGTACATGCTGGGGTATAGCAGAACAGAGAGGGTAGGTAAGAGGGAGTCAGCTGGTGGAGAACTACACAGATAATAAAGGAAGTAAAATTGACAATCCTTACTTCCAGCCTGCCCATTACTAGTCTTGGACAAACTGAAAAGTGGCTTTCTGGAAGCCTGGTTTAGGATCTGTGGTAAGGCTTCTTTGGAGATGGCAGAGTTTCAGTGTGACTCTTCGAGGCATCGGCTGAAGTCGGGAGGAAAAATACCACCTTAGACCTACCT
Source organism: Ornithorhynchus anatinus (assembly GCF_004115215.2). NCBI lineage: Eukaryota > Metazoa > Chordata > Mammalia > Monotremata > Ornithorhynchidae > Ornithorhynchus > Ornithorhynchus anatinus. Next base: position 105,855,173 of record NC_041749.1, read on the forward strand.
ATGGTACAAGCTACAAAGTAGACTCTGGAGGACTGCACCTGAATGTCAAATCTGTGGCAGTATGCCACAAGTAATCCTAGGGAAGGAAAGAGGAAAAGATTATCTTCGGGTCAAGCTCACAGTAAGTGAAAGGAAGAGAGTATCTTTTCAACCTACGGAGCAAGGCAGCATGTATGGAGTAGAGGATAGAACCTGGACCCTGGAATCAGAAGGACCTGGGTTCTAATCCGGATCCACCATTTGTCTGGTGTGAGACCTTGGGCAAATCACTTAACCTCTCCGTGCCTCAGTTCCCTCATCTGTAAAACGGGGATTAAGACCGTGAGCCCCATGTGGGACATGGACTTTGCCCAACTCCATTTGCTTAGTACAGTGTCTGGCATATAGTAAGCGCTTAACAAATACCACGATTATTATTATTATTATTGCTATATTCCCCACGATAACTCAAATGACTCTTAATACCCTTTGCCCCTGGGAAGTCTGTAAGAGCTTGGTGTCCAGAAGTCACGTGGCATCGAGTAGGATGAGAAACTAGAGCAAAATCAAATAGTAGCCTGGACCACTGCAAAAACGGCCAGGGCTACAGGAAATGCAAAGCCCACTCTGTTCATGTAGCATCACCACGCAGCTCATTACTTATTCCAAAGTAAAATATCAGGATGCTTATTAGAGAGCGTAATGAGTTTGGAGTTTCCCCCTTCTAGACTTTGAGCCCGTTGCTGGGTAGGGATTGTCTCTATCTGTTGTCGAACTGTACTTTCCAAGCGTTTAGTACAGTGCTCTGAACAGAGTAAAGCGCTCAATAATAATAATAATAATAATGATAGTGGCATTTGTTAACCGCTTACTATGTGCAAAGCACTGTTCTAAGTGCTGGGGAGGAAAAAAGTGATCAGGTTGTCCCACGTGGGGCTCACAGTCTTCATCCCCATTTTATAGATGAGGTAACTGAGGCACAGAGAAGTGAAGTGACTTGTCCAAAGTCACACAGCTGACCAGCGGCGGAGCTGGGATTTGAACCCATGCCCTCTGGCTCCCCAGCCCGTGCTTTTTCCACGGAGCCACGCTGCCTCTCAAATACATACAATTGAATGCATGAATGGAGCAACCGCTACCATGAATTAAGAGGGAAACCGATTCCTTGGACAGGAAAGACCTCTTGAAAGACCACTGTCAAACCCCTACCTTCAGGAGGAACCAGATCTCAACTCAATGGGGGTGAGGGAAGGGATAGCTATCCAGTCCTCCTCAAATTTCCTCAGAAGGAGACTCCACAGTCAATCACTACTATCCTCAGCCTCTAAACCCTAGTGTTTAACAATCCTATCGGGAGGTTCTTCTTTACAACCTAGAAGCCCCCTCCCAGCTGCAGTTGGAGGCCCCTCTGTTCTCAGTGAGGTGGAGAACGACTGGTCATCTCCTAGAGTAGCCCTCTTGAGGTTGGGAGAGGGTCATTAAGTTCACTCACCACATCACAAGGGTGGCCAATAATCATACCAACCATAAGGGTATTTGTTCAACACTATGTCCCGAGCACTGGGGTAGATATCGGGTTGGATACAGTCCCTGTCCTACATGGGGCTCACAGTCTAAGGGGGAGGGAGAAGAGGTATTGAATCTCCACTCTGCAGATGAGGAAAGTGAGTTACAGAGAAGTGAACTGACTTACCCAAGGCCACACAGCAGGCAAGTGGCAGGGAGACCCCCGGTCCGAGCCTGTGCTCTTTCCACTGGAGCACACTGCTTCTAAGGAGTCTATAGCTATTATGAAAGGGTCCCGTAGCCACCCACAAACCATTTGGAATGATACGATAGGAAGGATTTTACTTTTCACTGATCACACTCATGAGCTTAGTGAATGACATACCTGGAACAAGAATGTCTCCAAAACCTAGGAGAGAAAATGGCCTGTCGCACAGGGCTAATGGTGAAGCATTTAATCTTGGAACCTTTAGCACCATAGGAAGCTAAAAATGGAAGAAATATATATTTCAGAGGAAACAAATTTGATCGATTTACATTCAAAGTCATGAATACCAGAATCTCTTTTTCTCAGGTCACTTTTGTACATATGACAATATTACGCCTCCTTGATGGAAACGCAGAAGCAGTCATTTTTCTCCTATACCAATCATAACTTTGACCACATTTTCAGGTATTGGACTCCAATGCTAATCCTTCTGTTTGTCCCAGAGGAAAATCTGCCAGCTTTTTTTTCTTTTTTCCAATGTTTTAAAAAAATTTTTAAATGGTATTTGTTAAACACTATGTGTCAGACACTGTACTAAGCGCTGGGGTACATAGACACAAGATGTCCCAAACGGGGCTCAGAGCCTTAATCCCCATTTTGCAGATGAGGTAATTGAGGCAATCCCCACTTTACAGATGAGGTAACTGAAGCACAGAGAAGGTAAGTGACAGGCCCAAGGTCACAAAGCAGACAACATACACTTTTTTCAAACCCCTCTCCCAGTGCCATATACTCTCATGGTCTCGGTTCAGAACCATCAGCTTTTGAGATTACACAATCTAAAGCCTTATTTATGAGCTCTGTTGCTGCAGTTCTTTGTGGTCCAAAGTGCACAGCGGCTAAAGAGGCTGAATCCATCTCATGTTTCATAAAATAATAAGAAATACCTTTTCATGAGTAGCTGAGTCAGATGGGCCGGCAGCCACCTCCACCATTATGCTGGTCCCGCTCTACAGGAAATAAGGGAAATTGTCGAGTTCAAACTAATTTCAGACTGTGGGTAATAAACACCATTCCGCTCTCAAAGACCAACTGGCACTGTTCCTACCTTCGTCAGAAAAGGCGTGATGAAGACAAAAAACACATCGTAGATGAAAAGCACCATCAGAAGTAAAGTGCAGCCCTGAGAAAGAGACAGACAAGCATGATTTGCCTGGGATGGCAATAGGCAATTCCAACTATGTTTACAGCAGTCCTACACTAGGACAGAAAGTATCCTATCTTAAGCCTTGCACTGCAGAGTTATGAACAGGGTACAGATTTGGGGGATTTAAATATGCCATCGGGGGGCAATCGATTGAGCCTTATGGCCTATTTTTAAATTTTGAATAAAAATTGGGTTTATTCTTCAAAATAATTTTAGTTTTCATTTTAGCTTTTATTTTTGTAATTCACAGGTAGCATCTGTTCGGCAAGTACTTCTAGCATTTGCAAATAAAGGTAAATAAGTAACTGAACATTGACACCACAGCTCCCTGTCGGCCACGCGAAAGCCACCTTGCTCAGTTGAGCACAGTGGGCTCCGGCATCGATCCGAACCAGAAATAATATCCAAATCTGGGTTTTGGGGTGAGGGTTCTATATTGGAGGGAGAAGAACGAAGACGCTCACACGCATGATCACCCAGCGCCATGTGACAGCGGGAAACAATAGCTGTTCTCCCTCCTACTTAGATCATGAGTCTCATGTGGGACAGGGACTGTGTCCCACCTGATGATTTTCTATCTACCCCAGTGCTTAGTACGGTGCTAGGCACATAGCAAACAACAGTAATGCAATTATTATTGCATTAATTACTTAAGGAATCGCCAGACTCTTTACAGAGGGGAGAAAAAGGAAAGCCCCCAGAAACAAAAGTGACCAAATCTTTCAGAGAGCAAATTCAAAATATATGTCAATTACATCGACAACAGTGGAGAGACTGACCGTTTATCACACAAATGCACTACTAATTCAATTAAAATCTGCTTCGAGAGAATTGGGACTGAGTCGTAAATCAACAAGTACGTTTTGGCAGAGAAAGTGTTAAGAAAAACCACTAAAAGAATTAGATTTTAAAGCTCTTTTGAGTTTAATTGAAATCTTAAAAAGTTACTTGGAGGAAGGGGGCGAGGAAACTGGTTTAATCAGGGAAAACCCTAAAAATCCATACTCTATTTATAAAGACATGGTAGATTCACATTATATTTTCATTATACAGCTTATGATTTCAAGAACAAGCACACTGTTCCCCCCAGATGTATACAAATTCACGGTCCACTAAGTTTTAACTCTCAATTTATTCTTCCCCTTTCAGCCTGAAAATGAACATACCGAGGATCTATATAAAAGGAAGATCCTTCAAGAAAAGCTTGGGCAGAAAACATTTAGACGCTTTGGAGTCACAGAGAGCTGGAAAATCAGTGCCATATTTGTTCCCAATTCAAAAAAACCCACAAAGCCTTTCAAGTCTGGGCTTGGGGAAGAAACAACAAGGACAGTCTGAGTAACGAGTAATTATGAAAAAAACACAGCCCGGCTCTGACATGTTGAACAGATTGTGGCAAAAAGACCCTGGTCAGCATCTTATCAGTGATGGTGAATGAAAAAGGTGCATGAGTCAACTTTCTCTCTTTTCCTCGGGGAGGGAGCAGTAATGGTGGGAGCTTTGAAATCCCCTGGTCTACCCAGCTGTAGGCACATTACTTTCCTTCCTGGTTTGCAATCTTAGCGGGAATACCAGGTGGTCTGGGGCTTCATCGCTGACTGCAAAAACTAGAATAAAGGCCACGACGCGTTGCCTTGGCCGGTTCCAGATGCTTGGTCAGGTGTCGACCTCGCTGGTGGAAAGTGCATCAAGATGGCTGCTGAAGTGCTGACAGCATCACCACAGAATTCTGGGTCTGTGCGGACAGTGGCACGTATCTCACTTGTGCAGTGCCGAGGGAGAGTGGACTATTCCGTACAGCACCAGGGACTATATTTTTATACACACATAATGAAGTTATTTTAGTTTATAGGAGACCTGCTTAGCCCTGGGGCTCTTCAGCCTCGGGATCCCGTCACTGACGGCCAAGTTACTCTTTGGTGATATGGTTGATTGGGCCAGGACGACAGCGTTCTGTCCAATCCGCTCCCCATCACCCAGGGGAGGAAGCAGTATTATGAATAGAGCACATGGCAGTACGATTTCGTGAAAGCATGGGCTGTTTTGCAGAGTCTGTCCAGCACGGCCAAGGAAGGCTGTTAAGTGGGAAGGCCGAGATCATATACCAGCCCATACCAGGACACGCCACACACATCCACCAAATTGAGCTACCTGCAGCACCTTACCCAAAGATGAGCTGATAGACCAAGAGGTAGACAGACCGAGTCTAAAAAGCCAACGTGTCATCTTTTGAAATACACGCGGACAGATGACGCCACACATCAACACGGCGTCAAGACCTACACCTAAAATTGTCGAAGGAGGGATAGTGGTGCCCAACCCGTTTTATGACTGTGAACCTTAAGCCTATCCCCCGTCGACTGCCTCCTTGAACAGTTTCTTTGGCGTTACCCAGGAGCCTTATTTCACTTAAAAGACCAAGACTCCCACCCGTGTCACCCTGAAATATTCACCAGGAAAGCCAAGTGATGCCTAACTTGCCATTAGGCCGAATTTGTGGAGGACAGATGACAAGAGATCAAATCAAATCCTCCACAGGAGGATGTCAAGATGAGAATCAGAAGGGTTGGGTAGAACACATGCCATGAGGACACAAGGCCTAGCTTCAAGCAATGGCTCAGAGCTACAGACCGCTGGGAAACCACAGCAAAAGACAGGTTAACTACATCTGACTTGAAAAGAGACGTGAGGGCTCTGTCGGAGCAAAGACGCTGTACATCCTGTGAGGCAAAGAGCCAGACCGGCACACAGCGACAGCTCCGCGAACGGTGGCTGTAAACCCCCCAGGTGAGTCTTCACTTATCCGCAATGTGGAAAAGCGTGCTGTTCCGTGTACTGTTCTTTTCGGCCACACCTGCTCACCCAGAGCACATCAACGGCACCTTTGAAAGTGCAGGATAGTATACTAACACCCCAAAACGCCTCAAGGACCTTCCTCCGGGTGAAGAATTACAAAGCACAAAGCGTTTGCCCTCTCACACCCTCTTCTTCTAAACCAGGAGTGGTTGTAGATTACCGGGTCTTAGCCTCCCTCTCCTCCTCCTCCCCTCTGGAAGGGGGAGGGGTCGGGTAGGTGAGAGTACAATCAAACGTTGATCATCCACGGTGACCACGGTGACCGTTGATCATCCCCGGTTACAGGTGGCCAGTGATAGCAAGGAGACGTGAAACCCCACAGCTGATCCCCAACCCATTGTTTGGCTGTTAGTTTCAACCCCCTCCAGCAAAGCTTTTGCCAAGCAGCCTGATTTGAGGAGTCCTCTCCTTTCACTTCCCCCACCCTCTCTCTACGGTGCTCCCGGCCAAAGGGCTTAGAGCCAGGGGTCGAGACGCAAAAGGTATGAATATGCCACAGACCGGACAATCAGCCCCTGAATGAGCAAGAGTGGCCGCAGCAGGTAGCAGTTAGGGCACCAGATCAGGGCCGCTGGGGAGAAGGATGCCCAGGACTGGCACCGTTCTCTGGCAGCTCCCTTCCTCCCTCGGGCCCACAGCCCCGGGTCTGGGGGAGAGGGGAAGAGAGATGCTTCGCCCCGAAGAGTTAGCCGCCAACCTCGGGGAGACACACTCGCCCTGGAAAAGGGCCGATTTGCAAAGCCCATCTCAGCTCCATCCAATCCACTATTAACTGCTCCTTTCATACCCAACGACTGCAATATGACCCTTCCCTCTGGCCCTCATCAAGTTTCTCTACCTTGAAAGTTGGGAGGCGGATGGTTTTTAACATGTAAAGGCAGAAGGCAATCCCCAGGGCATCTTGAAGGACCCAGGCCCACCTAGAAAACAAAAGAGCAAGGGCATTATCAGCCTGCAACAACGGCTCTGAGCTGGGCACTCCCACCCGGCCCAGAATTCCAGGAACGGTTCTCCACCCATGGTACCCATGGGCATGGGAGAAAGCAGTTCCGAAAAGGACTCCGTTAACGATGGCAGCACGGGGGCCCTTCTAGCCAGCCCCGATAGAGCTCGTGAGGAAGGTCCTCGCAGCTTAGGGATCCTGACCGAAAGAACGCCCCACCGGCAGGGTCTTACACTTCCCGGAGGCATTCAACATGCTTTTCAAGATTACACAGAGGTGAAAACACTGCAGGGTCAATTGTTTTTTGGTCTCTCGGAAGCACCGCCGAAGCGCATCCGTCTCTGAAGTCAGCCCGGCAGCTCTTCAACAGTGCCGGCCAAGAGGGGACGCGCAATTTACCTAAAAAGATCATCTCCCATCCACTAGTGGATGGGGCCAATGACCGAGTTAGGTCATTGTGCTTTCCTTCCTGCTGAGGACCTTCGCTCTGCTGACTCAGCTCTAAGGAGTGCCCTGTTTTGACAGAAAGGCAGTGGGGGTGGGGAGGAGAGGAGGGGACTGGGGAGCAGGGTGTCTCGGACTGGGCAGACCTTACCCAGCCAGGAGGCCGACAGCCCGGCGAGTCAGGCGTCCTGGGGCCCCCCTCCTCACTCATCCAGGAGCAAGACGGTTTTCAAGCAATGGGTTATCTTGCCTTGACTGCATGCAGTAATAGTCTAGATGCTCCTTTCTGATGCAAAAAGGACCCTCAAAATATTTTTGCTTTTTCCTCCTGCCAGTTTATTCAGCTAAAGTTCCACATTATACTGGAGCCAAGAATATTTTGCTCCTTTGAAAGAAGGTCTCTAAGAAAATACCAGATGGTGTCACTGATAGCAGAGGCTGTCAGCACTGTGCAGAAACAAGCCGACTCTGTCCTCCTGAACAATCCTCACCGAGCCTGAGATTTAAAGATTAACGCTTAGCGGGTGCCAGGTGACTGGCCAGGGCTCTCCTCCGGGACCCGAACGGCCTGAGGACTGCTGGGTCTCCAGCCCTCCGCTGGGAAACCGACGGCCTTCTCGTTCAGGAGCGAACATGCCCGAGAGCCCAACCTAGTAGCCGGGGAAAGCCCCCAAATGGGAGTTCCTTTCCTGGCTGCAGGAGCACGTGCAAGGCCTTGATCGAGGACGTACGGACCGGGCCACCCTGGCAGTCGAAAGAGCTCGGGGGGGCGTTTGCGGCCAGATCTCAATCCCAATTCATCCTGCAACTGGATAAACCCGCCCGACTCGTTTCGAACCTGAATGCAGTCGAGAAGCAAAGAAGCCACTGCCCAGACAGTCCTATCAGAGGAGCCCGGGTTACCGTGTGGGTGGCACCATCACTTTGATCATTCTCACCAGGCTAAAAAGGAAGGTTTTTAATATCCGTGAAATGAAAGAGGCTCCAAGCTGCTTACCGGGCTGTCTCTAGGGAAGTGCCGATAAGGGGTGAGCACGTCCAGTGCTCCGAGCCCCAGATCTGGGGGCGCCTGAGGATACTGCTCAGAGTTAGCAGAAAGGTTGGGAGTGGGGGGGGAGGCGGGGAGGGCGGGGAAAGGCCAAAGCAGAGAGGGCTCACGGCCCAAATCTTTCGGGCAGCCGGCTCTTCCCCTCCCCAGAGTCTAGCACATCGGGGATGGGGTGGCCGCCGGTGCTCCAGGAACTGAAGCACTTACTGATCTTCATTTCGGAAGACTCCCCACACCACACTGACAGAGATGCAAAACACAGCCAGGAGCAGCATCCGAACCTGTGGGCGCTTGTGGAAATATGGTAAATTGTTGTCTGGGACCCTAGAGGCAGAAAGGAGGCCATATCAATAGAAAATCATCGGTCGGGAACATACCCAGATGTATTATACAATTTCCGGCACCCGGTTATGGGGCTCTGTCCCCAAGGAGAGTTGGCTGAGGAGGAGGGTGGGTTAAGGTGAAGAAAAAGCACCTCAGGCCGCTTCGGAGAGCGGGAGGAAAAATTTCCACTCGGGCTGATAGGGATTTTGATGCTCCGATCTCTCTAGAGAGGTAACCTGACTCATCCTTTCAATACCCCTTTATTACTTCGGTGGAAAGTTGATTATCCAAACACTGTTTATGTAAACCGAGTGGTTATCTGAACTGGGGCTAGTCTGGATAACTGAGAGATTAAGACTCTTCAGTCTGGAAAGACAAAGGCTGACTGAAGTTTACAAAATCAGAGAGGGTGTAGGCCTGGGGGAATATGGAACTGTCATTCAGCAAATCCCAGAGCATGAGGATAAGGGTCACTGTGCTTTCCCCGGCTCCAACCTCTCCCCTCTCCGGGCTTTCTTACTCTCTGTTGCCTGGATTAGCTTTCTAGAACAGTGTTTTGAATACATCACTTCATTCCTCAAAAGCTTCTAATGGCTACCCTTCTCTCTCTGCAACAGAAACGCCTCACAATTGGTTTCAGAGCTCTCAACCAACCCTCTTCACCTTACATATTTGCTCTCTTCACCTGATACATCCCCCTCTCAATTTTTTTTTCTTTAATGGCATTTATTAGGCGCTTACTATATGCCATGCGCCGTACTAAGTGCTGGGGTAGATACGAGGAGAAGCAGCATGGTGTAGTGGATAGGGCACGGGCCTGGGAGCCAGAAGGACCTGGGTTCAAATACTGGCTCTGCCACTTGTCTGCTGTGTGACCTTAGACAAGTCCCTTTGCTTCTTTGTGCCTCAGTTCCCTCATCTGTAAAATGGGGATTAAGACTGTGAGCCCCACGTGGCACAGGGACTGTGTGCAACCTGAAAGCCCTGTATCTACCCCAGCACTTAGAACAGTGCTTGGCACATAGTAAGCGCTTAACAAATATCATTATTATTATTAAGACAATCAGGTTGGACACATCCCACATCAGATTCAGCGTGGCTCAGTGGAAAGAGCACGGGCTTTGGAGTCAGAGGTCATGGGTTCGAATCCCGGCTCTGCCACTTGTCAGCTGTGTGACTGTGGGCAAGTCACTTAACTTCTCTGTGCCTCAGTTACCTCATCTGTAAAATGGGGATTAAGACTGTGAGCCCTACATGGGACAACCTGATTCCCCCGTGTCTACCCCAGCGCTTAGAACAGTGCTCTGCACATAGTAAGCGCTTAACAAATACCAACATTATTACTTTTAATCCCCATTTTACAGATGAGGTAACTGAGGCACAGTGAAATTAAGCAATTTGCCCAAGTTCAACCAGTTGACAAGTGGCAGAGTCGGGATTGGAATTTAGGTCCTCTGACTCCCAAGCCCAGGCTCTATCCATCAGGCCACACTATTTTACTTTGCTCTTCCAACCTGATTAACTTCTATCTACTTCAATACTTAGAACAATGCTTAGCACATAGTAAGCACTTAACAAATACCATTATTATTATTATCATTATTAGCTTTTAGATCGTACATCTAAACCTGGATATCCAGGAGGGGCATTCCGGTAAGGAGGGGCATCCTGTTGCCACTGACGGAGACAGAACTCTGGACTGGATGGGCCAATGATCTGATCCAGCAACTACACTACCTGCAGTTTGGTAAAAAGTTTGGAATAATCACACAAAATTAGATATGGACTTATCCAAATTTTTAATTACAAGAAAAAATTGTAATCCCCCATAGTTAGGATAACCCGCCTTCTACTGTACTCGCATGTTGTTTATCACCACCATTACTGATCAGCATTTACTGAGTGCCTACTGGGAACACAAATTAGTAGGAAGAAGCACAGTCCTTTCCCGTTAAGAGTTTACAGTCTAGCTGGGGAGCCTGGCCAACGCAAGAAAGGGAACCTATCCTCAGAGGAGGTCCCTGTTCCAGTCTGAATCAACCTCAAGAGGCTCAGCTCCTGAGGCCCAAGGTCATCCTTTTATATCAGCTCGTTCTCAGGAATACCAAAGTCTTCGTTTAACATCAAAATTTTCTTCATATTGAAACAGCTTACCTGCACTTCCCAAATGGGAGTCGTCTTACAAAAGGAGACAAACAACTGTAGAGACCCGTGGAAGATGCCAGACAGAATATTCCGATGATCATGTACACTGCAACAGAGCACAGGAGTTAGGGGTAGGGTGGAAAACCCAAGCAAGCAGAGTGGCGTAGGGCACTAACCTATTTTCAACCGGCCTCAGACTTGAACGCCCCAGCCCAGTCCATCCTGGTTTAGGTGCTATCCTCAGATGGAGATGTTTTATTGATGCTTTTCTGGTCACTTCAATCAATCACATTTGAGTTCTTACTGTGTGTGCAGAGCACTGTACTAAGCATTGGGGAGAGCATAATGTAACAGAGTTGGGAGGTATGTTCCCCACCCAAAAGGAGCTTAGAGTCTAGAGGGAGGAGCTTACGGATATGAAAGGTACAGGTAGGAGACAGATATGAAAATAAAATACAGATATGTACATACATATTAGGGAAGCAGCGTGGCTCAGTGGAAAGAGCCTGGGCTTCGGAGTCAGAGGTCATGGGTTCGACTCCCGGCTCTGCCACCTGTCAGCTGTGTGACTGTGGGCAAGTCACTTAACTTCTATGTGCCTCAGTTACCTCATCTGTAAAATGGGGATTAACTGTGAGCCTCAAGTGGGACGACCTGATTACCCTGTATCTCTCCCAGCGCTTAGAACAGTGCTCTGCGCTTAACAAATACCAATATTATTATAAGTGCCGTGGGGCTGACAGTGGAGTGGATATCAAGTGATTTAAAGGGTACAGATCCAAATGAGAGGGAGGAGAGGAAAGGAGGACTTAATTGGGGAAGGCCTCTTGGAGGAGATCGGATTATATAAAAAGGCTTTGAAGGTGGGGAGAGCGATAGTCTATCGGCTGTGATGGGGGAGGGAGTTTCAGGCCAGAAGGAGGACGTGAGCCAGGGGTCGGCAATGAGAAAGACTAGATCAAGAAAGAGTGAGTAGGCTGGAGTTAGAGGAGCCAGGTGAGCATGCTGGGTTGTAGTAGGAAATCAGCAAGGTAAGATAGGAGGGGGGTAAGGTGATCGAGTGCTTTAAAGACAATGATTAGGAGCTTCTGTCTGATGCTGAGGTGGATGGGCAACCACTGGAGGGTGTGGAGGAGTAGGAAAATATGGACTGAACAGTTTTCTTAGAAAAATGAGCCAGGCAGCAGAGAGAAGTATGGACCGGAGTGGGGAGAGACAGGAGGCAGGGAGGTCAGCGGGGAGGCCTGATGCGGTAGTCAAGGCGGGATAAAGTAAGTGCTTAGACTAGTAGTAGCAGCAGTTTGGATGGAGAGGAAAAGGGCGGATTTTTAGCGATTTTATGAAGCAACAGGATTTGGTGACAGACTGAGCATATGGGTCAAATGAGAGAGATGAGTTGAGGAATATGCCAAGGTTAGGGGCTTGTGAGACAGGGAGGATGGTGGTGCTTTCTACAGTGATGGGAAAGTCAATGGGAAGACAGGGTTTGGAGGGGAAGATAAGGAGTTCTGTTTTGCACATGTCAAGTTTGAGGAAATACAAGACTACACGGAAGGGGAAAGATCAGGGCTGGAGATATAGAGTGTAAGCTCCTTGGGGGCAGGGAACATGTCTAGAAACCCTGTTATACTGTACGCTCTGCACACAGAAAGCACCCAGTAAATACCATTAATTGACTGACTGGAATGTAGATTTGGGAATCATCCACACGGAGATGGCAGTTGAAGCCCTGGGAGTGAATGAGTTCTCCCAGGGAGTGGGTGTAGACGGAGAATAGACGGGGACCCAGAACTGAGCCTTATGAGACTCCTACAGTTAGGGGGTGGTCACTTAGTTTTAACCTCCATGAAGCAAACTAATTTGAAAAAGCCAAACCAAAAGCCTAATCTACTCGACATCAGAAGGGAAAGAGGCAGTTCCCAGCGACAGTAACTGGGAAGCAGTATGGCCTAGAGGAAAGAGCACAAGTCCGGGAGCCGGAGGAACAGGGTTCTAAATCCCAGCTCCGCCACTTACCTGCCGTGTGACTTTGGGCAAGTCACTTCACTTCTCTGTGCCTCGGTTCCCTCAACTGCAAAATGGGGATTCAGTACCCGTTCTCTTTCCTACTGAGACTGTAAGCCCCCCGTGGGACCAGTATCTGCCCCAACGCTTAGTACAGTGTTTGACATACAGTCAGCGCTTAACAAAGACAATTATCATTATTTACTTCTCCCTCTAGCTTCACTTTTGAATGAGGAAATCCTCAAAGCCACTAGAGGGCACTGGCTCAAGCTGTGAAAATGACACGGGAAAACTTCGGTCTAAGTGGTAACGGAGAGAAAAGACCGCAGTTCCTAACGGGGCTGAAGAGATCTTTTAAGAAGCCATAACGGGAGGCTGGGGCGGGGGGGGGGGGGGGGGGGGGGGGGAGCGCAGACAACAGAGATCTGGCTTGTTTAGTAAGAACAGAAAGAGACGTACCAAGTTGATCGTAGAAGTAATACAGCAGGACCAACATAGAACAGCACATCACCACGAAGACGCAGATCATGATGGGCGTCACGTCCACGGTCTCGTCGTCATGCTTTTCTGTTCCATCGTCACGCTTGTGCTTCATATACCTCCTGAAAGGGACAGATTATACAGTCGAGGGATGGTGGGCAAAAAAGCTTGGAGCCATGTGGTCCGGGGCTCCCATGCCATGGCGGGCTACCCACTGCCTGGACCAGCCTCACCCCACAACACTGAGCACCACAGAAGCTAACCCCATTCCCCCTGCAGAAGTCTGCTGTCCAGATTTTTTCAACGTTGACAAGAGCTAATAATCACATGGGGGAGGCGAGCAGACACACAGCCATACATCAGACAAGCCTGGAAATTCCAAGGGCTGCCTGATGCCTGGCCCTTCCTGGCTGTATCCCTCTTGACCCATGTGGAACAGAAGCCCCAGGAAAACAGGGGCCAGTGAGACCAGCGTCCCTATAAGGCCAGGATCTTATAAGCTCCCTCTAAAACCCCAATGCACCATCCAGCCTTGCCAAACCCTACCGAACAAAAAAACTCGACACGGGCCTCCAGATCGGGCAGGGGAAGCTGGGAAGGCTGCGGTGGTTTGGAACCAAAAACTGTTGCCTGGAGCAGGGAAGAAACTGAGGACAGCCCTGCCCTGTCTGTAGCTACTTACTTTAACATGATTTTGGATTGTTCAATTGGTAATTTACTGTGGTTTCATATCTCACTCCTGTTGTTCTAGGCACCTGACTACTCCCAATTGGATTGTGAGCTCTGTGTGGGACAGGACCGTGACTGAACTGATTATTACATATTCAATCCAGAGCCTGACATAATGCTTGGTACACAGTGAACACTCAATTCATTTGACTTGATATTCTTTTACTCTCCTCTGCCTCCCACTTCCTAAATGTGAGAGTCCCTCAAGGCTCAGTACTGGGTCCCCTTCTGTCTACACCTCTGTCCTCCCTACTCCTCCTCTAGACTGTAAGCTTCTAGTGGGCAGGGAATGTGTCTATTGTTGTACTGTACTCTCCCAAGCGCTTAGTTCAGGGCTTTGCATACAGTAAGTGCTCAGTAAATACGACTGACTGAATGAAATGAATACACCCACTGCCTTGGAGAATTCATTCACTCCACCTCTCTGTGGGTGATTCCCAAATACATCTCTCCAGCCCTGATCTCTCTCCTCCTCTGCAGTCTTGCATTTCCTCCTGCCATCAGGATCTCTCTACTTGGATGTCCCACGGATACCTCAAACTTAGCATGTCTGAAACAGAGCTCCTCATCTTCTCACCATAATCCTTTCTTCCCCATCAAAAGGAAACTCCTTACCACTGGCTTTAAGGCACTCAAGTCACCTTGCCCCCTCTTACCTTTCCGATTTCCTACTACAACCCAGCCCACACAATTGGCTCTTGCCAACCTACTAGACTGTAAGCTCGTTGTGGGCAAGGAACATGTCCACCAAGTCTGTTACATGGTACTCTCCCAAGCTTTTTAGTGCTCTGCACACAGTAAGCACTGAGTAAATACAATTGATTGATTGATTGTACCTCAATTTCATCTGTCTTGCTGCCAACCCCTCACCAACATCCTATCCTGCCTCTGGCCTAGAACTCCCTCCCTCTTCATAGCCAACAGACCACCATTTTCCTCACCTTCAAAGCCTTATTAAAATTACATCTCCTCCAAGAGGCCTTCCCCAACTAAGCCCTCATTTGCTCTTCCCCGACTCCCCTCTGCGTCACTCTTGTGCTTGGGGTTGCACCCTTTATTCACCCCTCCCTCAGGCCCACAGCATTTGTGTGAAGCATAAGCACTTATGAGACGCAGTGTGGTCTAGTGGATAGAGCACGGGCCTGGGAGTCAGAAGGATCTGGATTCTAATGGCACTCCACCACCTGCTTGTTGTGATACCTTGGGCAAGTCACTTAACTTCTCTGTGCCTCAGTTACCTCATCTGTAAAACGGGGATTAAGATTGTGAGTCCCACATGGCACAGGGATTGTCCAACCTGGCACATTGGAAGTGCTTAATAAATGCCACAATCGTCATTATTATGTACGTATTCCTAATTTATTTATTTATATTAATGTCTGTCTCCCCCTCTAGATGGTAAGCTCCTTCTGGAAGGGAACATATCTACCAGTTCTGTTGTATTATACTCTACACTTCCTACAGTGCTCTACACGCAATAAGCTCTCAAAAAATGTGATTCAACGAAATGATAAAAATTCAAGTAGGCCACTGAATCAAATAGATGTATGTAAATGCCGAGGATGCCGTTGGGTGGAATGACCAGGAAAACAGGAGCCTAGTCAAGGAATGCCTTCTGGAGGAGGGGATTTGATTTGCTTGGGAGAGGTGTGACTGTCAAACCAGGCATCACAAAGAGCAAAGCATGTGAGCCACCGTGTAGCAAAAGAAGTGAAGCATACAGTAAGAGGGAGAGAGCTGGTAGAAAGCCTTGAAGCCAATGTTTAGTTTTGGTTTTTGGCAGATGTGGGCTCCGTAACAGCGATGTGACACCACCACAGCCTTTATGGTTTTGCTTACCATTTATATAGCACCTTTGTCCCAAGGAGCTAAGTTGTTTTATTCACAGTGGGACTTCAAACTGGTATTCAGCCTCCAACTTGGAGCTCCCTGGCTTTCAGCCGCGTACAGTTTTACAAAAATACCTTTTGCAGTTGTTTGTTTCTTCATTCATTCACCTTCACCTGTTTGAACAGTGTATCTGGAAACTCACTAATTATTTGTTAACACGGAACATCTTTGCATAATAGGTACTTAACCAGTAGAGCGCTAATACGAAATTACTGAAATCAAATCTGGATCTGTGCCAGGTAAGGCTGTAATTGCTCGTTTAGAGCAATGATGATTTATTTAGTCAATCTGTCATTAGCATCTTTTGTGCCAGGGCATGAAGTGCTCAGAATTCTGAGTTGGTGGTTGATGGCCCTCTACCCAAAGACTGCCCTTCTAAGTATTGTTTAACCGATACATATTTTACTGTTGATATTTTTATTGCTTAACACCAGTTCATTTTAACTGGTTTTCAGCTGTTTGCCTCAAGGGTGTACTTGGATTAGTACACTTTACATCCACCCCACCCTCAACCCCACAGCACTTTTGTACGTATCCATTATTTATTTATATTAATGTCTGTCTCCCCTTCTAGACTGTAAGCTCCTTGTAGGCAGAGAACATGTTTACCCATTCTGTTATACTGGACTCTCCCAAGCACTTAGTACAGTGCTCTGGACACAGTAAGCGCTCAATAAATACCATGGATTGGTAATATCCTTCTGTTCTATGTGCTGTCCTCCCACATCTACATTGGGAGCCTGTGTGGGCCAGGGATTCTGCCTTGATCCTTGATTTTCTTCTACGTACCCTAGAGCTTAGCACAGTCCCGTGCACATTTTTAAGTGCTTACTAAATGTTAGTAGGCTCGGTTCTGCCAGAATGCATATTTTCACTCTGAGCTTTGCCTAGAAAGCTGTTAGGGAATAACTCATTATACTCCCAAACCACAAGAGCCTGTTTGGATAGAGGACGCTTCAGAAGAAATGGTCTGAGTGCACAAATGCAGCATTGGAATGACATGAGCTTTCCCGAGTGCAGAGTTCTGCTAGAAGACAGTTCCCCGTTATAAGAGAATTGGGTATAAGTAATAACAAGGGCCTTGGTCTCGGCCTATGGCAGGATGGGTTACAACAGGAGGCAGTGTTGTAGGGATACCTTTAAATCAGAATTTGCCCTTTTCTTGTCCTAAACAAAAGTGCAATTGCAATTGATCAAATGCAGGAGAAGTACTGTGGTCTAATGGTTAGAGCACGAGCCTGGAAGTCAGGACCTGGGTTCTAATCCTGGCTCTGCCACTTGTCTGCCTGCTGAGTGACCTCAGGCAAGTTACTTAATTTCTCTGTGCCTCAGTTACCTCATCTCTAAAATAGGGATTAAGACCGTGAGCCATATATGTTCCAGATGTTTAACTCCTTCCTCAAGCCCCCTGTCCCCGCCCCCACCCCCATCTCTTACCCCTAATGACCTGGCTACCTACTTTATTGAGAAAAATTGAAAATAATAAAGCGCGATCTCCCCAAAATCTCCCCTGCCCCTCCCCAGCTCCTCCCTCCGCTTGGCCCTCCAACTCTCCCATCTTTCCCAGCAGTATCTCAAGAGATCTTCTGCCTTCTCTCAAAATCCACTCCCCTCCACCTGCACATCTGACCCCATCCCACTTGCCCCCTCCCATCTTCCCTAAGTGCCACCTTCCACTGTTCGTTCTCCAGTGGCTTCTTCCTCACTGCTTTCAAACATGCCCATGGCTCCCCTACCCTAAAAAATCCCTCCCTCCCTCGACCCCACGGCTCCTTCCTGTTATCGCCCCATCTCCCTCCTACCTTTCCTCTCCCAACTCCTTGAGCGAGTCTACACCCGGTGTCTCAAATTCCTCTCCTCCAGTTCTCTCCTTGACCCTCTCCAATCTGGCTTCCTACCCCTTCACTCCACACAAACCGCCCTCTCGAGGTTCACCAATGATCTTCCGGTCAAATCCGACGGCCTCTACTCCATCCTAATCCTCCTCGACCTCTCGGCTGCCCGCGAAACTGTTCGGCACTCAGTAAGCGCTGAACGAATTCGATTGATTGATTGATATGGGACAGGGACTGTGTCCATCCCAATTATCTTGTAACTACCCCAGTGCTTAGTACAGTGTCTGGCACATAGTAATCACTTAAATACCATAAAAAATGCAGCTTAGGGTGATTCATTCCTCTCTACCTGTCTAAGCAACTGGACTTGGGAATCTGTAGCAGAAAGCTTTGAGGTAACTGTGTCAAGGAGGCAGTGGGATCCCTGTGAAGGAAGAGAGCATGGCAACAGGATGGGTCAGAACTGTGGTAGAGTGGTATGGGATGAGCGATGGGATTTGATTCCTTTAGCCCAACCCCCTCCCCACTTTTAGACTGTGAGCTGCTTCCCTTTTGTCATTTATTTTTAAGTCTGTCTCCCCCGCTAGACTGTATGCTCTTCGAGGGCAGGGATCATCTCTACCAACTCTGTTGTACTGTACTTTCTCCCAATCTCTTAGTATATGCTCTGCATGCAGTAAGCGCTCAAAAAATGCTATGGATCGATGAATTGAACCCCATGAGAGTTAGACTCTGTCTCTGAATATCCCTGTACCTTTCCCCAGAGCTTAATACAGTCCTTTGCACCCTGTAAATGCATAACAAATGTCATAAATAACAATCCCCTCTCCGCACCCCATTAACATCCCATATTTTTTCAGCAACAAAAATCCATCATAACAAAACATCAGCTCAGAGAAACTCCAGGGAGGAAGGGTGTAAGTACAGGAGAGAGAGAGAGAGATACAGGCAGACAGAGAAAGTTAACCTAGCTTTACCATATTGGTGCTTTTCATCCACTGCTTCCCAGCTTGCACTCTTCACTCCTCCCAAGATCACCTTCTAATTGTACCTCGCTCAATTCTCCCAACTCTGACTCCTCACTCACACTGTGCTCTCCTCACTCCTCCCAAGATCACCTTCTAATTGTACCTCGCTCAATTCTCCCAACTCTGACTCCTCACTCACACTGTGCTCCCCGTCTGGAACTCCTTCCCTCCTCCCGCCCACCCCAAATCCACAGCTCTCCCCATCTTCAAAGCCCTCATTAAATCCCAAACTCTCCCAGCACGGCTTCCCTAATTAATTCCCAACAGTCTAATCACGTCAATCCAGAAGCCACCCCTAGCGCTTATGAATTTTATTCCTCTCAACAATGATGCTTACTTAGAGATTTATTTGTGTTTCTATTTTTCATTCTGTTATTTCATTGATAGGTTTGCCTACTACCCATAATATCTCTGTTCTTCCTCCCAAAGTACTGAGATTTATTGAGCACCTATTGAATGCAATATATACTGCACTAAGCACTTGAGAAATACAACAGAAGCATAAGGCACCTTCCCTGCCCACACGGAGCTTAGGAGCTCACGGCGGAGATTTAGACACATTGACTATACTTTCCATCTCTCTTATCTCTATTGTGTGACTGTAAGCTCCCTGAGGGTAGGGAATATGTTTCTTGCTTCTGTCGTACCCTTTCAAGTATTTAATTGCACTCCATATACCCTCAACAAATTTCCATTGATCTATTTTGCTGGACACTTCAAGCCTCTCTGAATCAAATGAAATGATTGCCTTTCTTGAGTTTTTTTTGGCTCAAAATGTAGTTTTTATCTCAATCTACACAGGGCAAATCCAATACAAACAAATACTGGGGGACACAGGGGAAGCATTACATGACGTGGGGCATACTTTGGAGCCAAGTTTCTAGGAGAGTCCAGCAAGAGCTGGAAATTCCCAGCCGGCCCCAAGCCGTGCTAGACCGAGGTGTCCAAGTTCTACTTGGCCAGACTGGAGTTAACCTCGAACTGGGCCTGGGATTCGCTTCCAGGGACGTTGCTATGTGTGTGCAGCTGCGGAGAGTTGACTGGCGGGTACCCAGAGAACGACTGCCTGTGGGCAACAGCACCTCAGCTGCCTCACTGCGGCTGCCCCAACCCCAACTCCAAATGCCTGAAACGGGGGAGCTCCCGAGAGACATCCGAACCAGACCGTCTCCAACCGGTCCAAGCTCTGGGCTAACTCAAGTCGAGGAATAGCGCTCTAGACACCAAGCCTGAGTTCAGCCTGTCCAGTGTTCTTACGATCCTGCCCTACAGCCCATGTTGGGTACCTTGATGGCTTCGCTCCTCCCGCTTGAATGACAAATGACATTGCAGGCTTTTCCAGACCAGTCACAGACTACTTTCTATGAGATCGGGGCAAGCTGGTAGCTGGAGAGGCACGGTGGGATAGGGCAGAGCTATCACGAGATGGCTAGTGAGGAAATGGGGAAGAGAAGGGAATATACAGGAAATCTTGGGTAGGCCAGGAAGAAGGCAAAAAGACAAAGCTTATTTACTATGAGGCCCTTTGAAGGCCTTCAGTCAATCAGGCAAAAATGGCAACATAATGAACTAGTTTCCAAACCTCTTTTGCTTGAAAACACGGCTATGCTGGCACCATTTAAGAAACACGTAGTTTGGGAAATTTGATTTTTTTTTTTTCCCCAACAGGCATTGGTTTGCTCCAATCACTGTTACTAGCCTTATCCCATGCCTGTGCATTTACTTTTGACTAGCGAAATCTAAGGAGTTTCTTCAGTGAAACAGTGTTTAATCAAACCATTTTTACCAGTAAAATCTTCATCAGGGATCTGCAGCGTGGTCTAATGGAAAAAGCACAAGCCTGGGAGTCAGAGGACCTGCGTTCTAATCCCGACTCTGCCAACTGCTTGCTGTGTGACCTTGGGCAATCCACCTAACTTCTTTGTGTCTCAGTTTCCTCAACTGAAAATGGGGATTAAATCCTACTCCCTCTTACTTGGACTGTGAGCCCCATGTGGGACAGGGACTGTGTCCAACCTGATTAACTTGTATCTTCCCCAGCACTTAGAACAGTGCTTGACACACAGTAAGCGCTTAACAAATACTGTAAAACAAACAATCTGTCCTGTCACAATGCCTCATTTTGGATTTCCCAGACCCCTCCTTCCTGCCTTCCTCTATTCCCAGAGGCAGCAGGCCAAGCGTGGCCTTTTTTTTTTTTTTTAATTCTCTGTCTTCCAAAGTCCTGACTGGGCTCTAGACTGGGATACCAACTTTAAGACTGATAGGATTTAGCCCCAGAAAGTCAGAGAAAAAACATGAGGAGAAAGCTCACGGACCGATGAATTTACTCTACTTACTTTTTGACATCTCGGCTTCCAGCCCAGTAGCCTCCAATTGCGACGGTGCCCACAGCCATGACGAAGATAATCACCATATTATAATCAAGCACGGGTTCGTTGGGGGCATACATCGCCACCTTCACAAGTCGGCCAAAATTCTGCCTCAGAGACACACCATAATTCAATGACAAGGGCAGTCATTTCCCAAAAAATCTACTCACTAACTTCTTTCCTTAGAGGAGAAGCAGCATGATCTAGTGGAAAGAGCATGGCCCTAGGCTCTAATCCCGGCTCCGCCACTTGCCTGCTGTGTGACCTGTGGCTTCTCTGTTCCTCGGTTTCCTCATCCGTAACATGGGGATTCATTTCTGTTCCCCCTGCCCTTTAGACTCTAATAGTAATAATAACTGTGGTATTTAAGCACTTACTATGTGCCAAGCACTGTACTAATCACTGGGGTAGATACAAGATAATCAGGTCCCACGGAGGGAGCTCACAGTCTAAGTAGAAGGGAGAACAGGTATTGGATCCCCATTTTGCAGATGAGGGAACTGAGGCACAGAGAAGTTAAGTGACTTGGTCACACAGCAGGTACGTGGCAGGGCCAGAATTAGAACCCAAGTCCTCTGATTTCCAGCCCTGCGCTCTTTCCACTAGGCTATGCTGCTTCTGTGTGAGCCTGTGTGGGACAGGACTATACCTGACCTGATGCTCCTGAATCTACCCCGGCACTTAGCATATAGTAATTGCTTAACAAATACCACAGTTCTCGGGGGCACGATAACCACAAATAGGAGGGGTGACATTTCCCCTTTTTCCTGCTGCACTGCTCATTTAAAGGAGTAAAGCCAGCTCGGAAACCCTCATCCACTCCTGGAACCAAGTACCCTAATGGCCAATAAGAAGATCTTGGGAAAACTGCACCCAGATCTTCTGATCCTAAGAAAAACTGCATCAATCCTAAGAGTTTCTATATTATTCTACTCATCATGCAAGCTCGCTGTGGGCAGGGAACTTGTCCACCAACCCTGTTGTACTGTACTCTCCGAAGAGCGTATTACGGTGCTCTGCACACAGTAAGTGCTCAATAAATACCATTGACTGATTGACTGAAATATTGCTGGCTCCTAGTACAACCCCTGATTTCAAGGGGAAGACAGGCATCTGATTGAGGAGCTGAGGGAAAAATGTGTAAATTAGGATGCTCTTCCCTAAATAACTGGTTCACATGACTCAAAATTACCAATGGGGAAAAGACTGAGGACCACTGCATCTGTTCCTGACATTTCAGCAAACCATGAGAAATGCCATCACTGGGTCAGACCGATGGTTCATCAAGCCTAGGATTCTGTCTCCAACTACAATACTAGGATAACCTCCTGGACATCCACCTTAATGGCTAGGGATAGACTAACAACCTAATTTTTCCCTCTGATGATAACAATAAAGTGCTTACTATGTGCCAAGTATTGTATTCATTCATTCAGTCATATTTACTGAGCACTTACTGGGTGCACAGCACTGTACTAAGCACTTGGGAGAGAACAATACAACAATAAACAGACACTGGCGCTGGAGTAAATACGAGATCATCAGGTCAGAGAGAGTCCCCGTTTCACATGGGGCTCACAATCTAAGTAGGAGGGAGAACAGGTATCGAATCTCCATTTGACAGAGGAGGAAACTGAGGCCCAGTGAAGTGACTTGCCCAAGATAACACAGCAGGCAAGTGGTGGAGCCAGGATTAGCACCCAGGTCTTCTGAGTCCCAGGCCCGAGCATGCTCTTTCCACTAGGCCTCACTGCTAAAGCTGGGCCACAGACCTAATGCCAATGAAACTCTATCGACCTTTCTTAAGCCTAACAACATCCCTACCTTTACCTCTAGTAGCCTGTCATGGACCCCTGGCCTAGGAATTTATCCAAACTTTCTTTTTAACCCACTGATATATTTGACCCACCCAACTTCCGGTGTGAACCAAATGTCCTCTTTTTAGGGCTTCTAACCTTCTTTCCCTCCCTTCAGAGACACAACTGGACACCCGACAAGCCACTGAATTCCAGGCTGCGAGCAGTTGACCATACCTTGCCAATATCCAGCATATCAGTGTAGCTAAGCAGTGCCACTGGAATGTCGATTTCTTCATACTGAGACCGGTTGCCCCCAGGGGGAACCTGAGGGCCAGAAAGGGAATGAGAGAAATTACAAAGTTTATGAAGTACTGGATCCATCGAGGGTTTAACTCATAATAATAATAATAGTATTTGTTAACTACTAGACTAAGCACTGGGGTGGATACAAGATAATCATGACGCTCACAGTCTAAGTAGGAAGGAGAATGGGTATTGAATCCCCATTCTGCAGATGAGGGAACTGAGGCCCAGAGAAGATAAGTGATTTGTCCAAGGTCACACGGCAGGTAAGTGGCAGATCTGGGATTACAACCCAGGTCCTCTGATGCCCAGCCCAGGTTCTTTCCCCGAGGCTGAGCTGCTTCTAAGACAGAAGATTCAAAAAAACTTTCCAAAAATATTTGCATTTGACTCTAGGGAGGACATGTAGAGTCATTCATCTCCAAAGCCATCCTCATCACCATCACCGCATTTACTCAGGACTTTAAATGTACCATGAAGAATATACAAGACCTTGGTCCTGATCTTGTGGAGCATAACATTCAAAGGGTCAAAATTCAGGAGGAAGATTAGGAGACCCAACAGCATACACAAACAGTATAAACAAATCTCATCACATCCCCTCCATCCCCTCCCTCTAATCAGTCTATCCCTGTCCTTCCTTTCCAGCACCCCATCCAGCCCATCCCTACCCCTTGCGCCCTCCCCTCCCTCCACCCTCATCCCATCCTTCCTTCCCAGTCACCCCACATCCCCCTCCACCCCACTTCTCCCTGCTCCTTGCCTTCTCCCCTGCCCCATCCCTGTCCCCCTTTCCCAGCGCCACCTCCCATTCCCCTCCCCGCCTCACCAGCCCATTCCCATCCAGCACCTCCCCTCCCCACATCCCCTATCAGTAGCCTCAGTCAAGTGCGGCCTGTGGAACCCCCGATCCATCATGGAAAGCTTCTCTTCATCCTGGGCCTGTTCTTGACCCAGCCACTGGTCCTTCTCACCATCACTGAAATCCGGTTCTCCCCAGATGACACTCTATCCTCTGCCGCTCTCTCCGGAGGGGGCCTCATCTTCTCCCATTCCCCAAGACTCACTGGGAGAGAGGGAGGAGGGGGCTTCCTTCTCGCTCCCCAATATCCCTTTCGCACCATCCCACCTCCCCCATCCCTCTCTTTCCCTTCCTTTGGAGCCATTTTCATCTGCCACTCTAATTACCAGTCACGGTCAACTATGACCTGCCAGGATCCTCCTGCATCTTTCTGAACCATCTTGATCCCTTTCTCACATTCTCTGTCCTTGTCCACTCCTACACTGGGGACTTTAATATCCACGTGGTTGTTCCCGATGACCTTTCCCCTACCTTCTTCCTCTCACTCCCCAACTCCACCGACGTCCTACTCCACCTCACTTCTCCCATTCACCAACTCTGACGCACGCTCGATCGTGTCATCACTAGTCACTGTACAATCTCTCCAGCACTTAGAACAGTGCTTGGCACATAGTAAGCACTTAACAGATACCATTAATATTATTACACTCACTAACTCTGAAATTCCTCTACCCGACCACAACCCCTTCACCTGCTTTCCCTCCCACACATCCACTCCTGCAGATCCACCTTTTCTCCGACATTGTTGATGCCCCTCTCACCCATTTTCTAAAGCCCTCACACCCCATTTGCTCTCCTCACCAAACTTTCTCTTGACGAACAAATCCACCCCTCAACACTGCCCTCTCCACTGAACTCCGCTCCCTTGCTCCCCTGTCCCTTGCCGATCTCATACCATCCACTCCCTTGGAGTACTCATTCGCTCCTAACTACCACCTCTATGCTGATGATTGCCAAATCTACCTCCCCAGTCCTGACCTCTCTCCTCCTCCGCAGTCTTGCATTTCCTCCTGCCTTCAGGACATGACTACTTGGATGTCCTGCCGTCACCTCAAACTTAACATGTCCAAAACACAACTTCTCATCTTCCCACCCAAACCCTGCCCTTTCCCTGTCTTTCCCATCTCTGTAGATAGCACCGCCATCCTCCCTGTCTCTGAAGCGCAAAACCTTGGCATTATCCTCTACTCATCTCTCTCATGCCACCCACATATTCATTCTTTCAGGAAATACTGTCGGTTCTACCTTCATAACATCTCTAAAATCCTTCCTTTCCTCTCCATCCAGGCTGCTATTATGCTGATCCAAGCACCTCTCATCCTGCCTTGACTGCTGCATCAGTCTCCTCGCTGACACTCCTGCCTCCTGTCTCTCCCCACTCCAGTCCTCACTTCATTCTGCTGCCTGGATAAATTTTGTATAAAAACGTTCAATCCATGTTTCCCCACTCCTCAAGAACCTCCACTGGTTGCCCATTCAATTCCGGATCAAAAAGAAACTCCTTAGCATTGGCTTTAAAGCACTTAATCAGCTCACCCCCTCCTACCTTACCTTGCTAATTTCCTACTACAACCCAGCCTACACACTACACTCCTCTAACGCCAACGTGCTCAATCTATCTCGATCTTGTCTTTCTTGTTGCCGACCCTTTGTCATGTCCTCCCTCTGTCCTGGAACTCCCTCCTCCTTCGAATCTGACAGAACATCACTCTCCCCATCTTTAAAGCCTTATTAAAATCACATCTCCCTTCAGGACACCTTCCCTGACTAAGCCCTCATTTCCCTTACTCTCTCTCCCTTCTCTATCGCCTACGCACTTGGACCTGTACCCTTTAAATACTTGATATTCATCTCACCTTCAGCCCCACAGCATTTATGTCCATATTTATTTATCCCTTTGCTCTTCCCCCCTCCCAGCCCCAAATCACCTATGTACACGTCTGTAACTTGTATTGATGTCTGTCTCCCCCACTCTAGACTGTGATCTCGTTGTGGGCAGGGAATGTCACCATTTATTATGGCATTGTACTTTTCCAAGCGCTTAGTACAGTGCTCTGCACACAGTAAGCTCTCAATGAATGAATGAACGAATCTATAACTTATTTTAATGTCTGTCTCTGCCTCTAGACGGTAAGTCCCTGGTGGGCAGGGAATGTGTCTACCAACTCCGTTGTATTGTACTCTTTCAGATGCTTAGTACAGTGCTTTGCACACAATAAGCACTCGATAAATATCACCGGCTGATTGACATAGGCAATGGATGGCAAAAGAGAGTCAAAGAAAGGGAAAACTCGGGTTTAGAGTCACTCAGGCTGCAGCTGTTAGTGTTCCGAGGTCTAAAAGCAGTCAACGGCCTGTTGATAAGGGGGAGAAGAAAAAGATTGATCCAAGAGCTGCAAGTGAGATCCAAGTGAGATTAGGAGTCAGGAGATCAAGGATCTACCGGTGCCCGCAACAGCCCCCTCGCTCTGTGCCCCAACAGCAAAGCCCTTATTGCCCACTGTCTGATCTTGCCCGCCAGGGCATTAGCATCCCAAAATCCTAGCCAACCGAACGGCATAGATGAGAGAGGTTATAGCCAGAGGAAAAAAAAATATAATTACCGAAATTGTCAGAGCATCCCTAAGTAGTGATACCATTACCGGGTCAGATCCATGGCCTACCAATCCAGGACTCTGTCTCTGACAGTGGCACAGGATGCTTAGAGTAACAGTGGGCTGATGGCCCTCCTAGACTCCCATCCTCTTGGTTAAGAAGGGACCGCTTAACACCCCAGACTTTCCTTCTACCACTCCACCTTGGATCTACCCAAATCCCTTTTGAACCTCCTGAAATTTCCAACTGGCACAACTTCCTGTTTCAGCCCTCGTGTCCTCTACTTGGGATGCCTAGAGATGAGCAAACGGATCTCTTAGTAATGACCTGATCCTTAGGGGCCCAATACACGCTGTCCTCCTCACTCATATTTCTGAGCTGGTAGTTACAGTCTCTCACTGGGACGAGGTTAGACAGCCACCGTGGAGGGATACCCCATTGCCCAATACTTAAAGGCCTCTTAACCCTGAAAGTCGTCTGGGAAAGAAGGGCTTCAGGAAAACGGCTCTAATACCCGGTACAGAAGAGTTTATGGTATGGGTTTTTGGGAGTAGCGGCAAATCAGAGTCCAGAAGAGCCTCACCAGCTTCTCTCGGCTGACGATCAGCAGCCCGCGAGCCCCGTTGATCTGAGCCAGCCTCACTTTTTCATAAAAGGTGCAGTTTCCCCGCATCACCATGGGGATTCGGTTGCTAAATCCCCCACTGGGGACATCGGAAGGAGAACACAAGACAGACACTGTCTGGTCTTGAAGCTGTAACAGAGACTGAAGAGAAAGATGCATTAGTTGCAGATTCCGTTTCTGGAGCAAAGTCGAGAAAATAGGGGACGTTCTACATTGGAAATGTCAGAAAAAATCAATCTCTCCTGCACGATTTTCATTACACCCGGCTCTAGAGTACTATAGGCAATGGTTTTGCAAAAACCTGTGTTAGGGAAAAGTCACGCTGAGGTATTCATCCCCGCTCTGACACCAGGCACGTGAGGACAACCGGTTCCTCCTGATATCGTGGTATGCTTTAAACTAACAGGTCCGCTTTGTGGGGCAAACCTTCCTTAATTCTCTCACAACGTTCTAGCCAAAACATGGAACGGAAGCACCCATTGTCACAGAACTGAGTGTACTTCGGAGAAAAAAAAACCACAGAAGAAAAAACCCCAAAAAACTTACAACAGGATTGTGGTCACCAATGAGTCATGGTTCCCTCCGGGGATCGGTTTCTAACCCTGGGACCCATTCCCTGATCCAGCTCACTCCTCCCTGCCTCTGTTTACCCAGTTGAGAAATAAAGATGACGTTTGCCATCTGCACCACAGAGTGCGCTCCCAGGACTGTGACAAGTTCCACAGCGGCATCCGGGTGCAAATCCGTTCCTTTACTCTACCACCGCCTCTCCTTTAACTCCTTAAGCCAGGGCCCCTGCACTCTCAGCCACTGATTTGAAAAAAACAATATGGCTTTTGTTCCCAGTTTTTTACCAAACTGTCAGAGAAATAACGCAGCCTCGTAAACAACAGGTTTTCCACTCACCCCGGGCACTTAAAAATAGAGCTGGGAATATGTGCAAAAAATATCACCGGCCTGAAAAGTAATCACAATTCAGATGGGGAGATTCAGCAGGGAGAGGAGGGCTGAATCCTGAGCATGGTAGTGGGATCACCAGAGGTTATGGGGGGATACGTTCGGGGGAACTGAACCCAGGAAGGAAAGCCGAGGACAGGGGCAGCCCCCCATAAATACTGCAAATGTATTGGGTTGGGGAAGAGAGCTGGGGGACATATGGAGTGGTGGGTGAGTTGCTGAGGGAATGACTGTGGGGGAAACTGGCACTAACTTCCTGCAGCTGAGGGCAGTGTTGCTAAGCAGACGGGTGGTGCCAGGTATGACACGACGGTGGGTCTCCACACCCCCTACGGGGTCGGAGGGAAGCGTTCAGCAGGGGAATGCCAGAAAAGGCTAAGGAGGAGGTTGGGTAGAAATCTGTGGTGTGGAAGCTTGCCCAAGTGGACTATCCGGGGCCTAGCCCGCCCTGCCCCAGTTCCTGTCTGGGTCTGGCCTAGTAATTAACTCCTGTTAGTGCCACCTGCTTAGTCTCAGCCACGACACCACACCAGTTGTATTTAGCCTCAAACCAAAAGTGATTTGAGATATTGCCCAGTGGGCTGTTGGGCCACCGGAGACCCTAAAGATGAGTTTCAGGGCATTCCGGGTTTGGTGTGCCTCACGTATCTGACCAGAATCTCCAAAATGGGCAGAACAGTCACGGTCCTCAGGCTTCCATCACACCCCGCCGTCACCCCAGAGCATGAATACTGCGAGCTTCCAGGATGGCTGGGCCGAGCTCACTGCTGCTTCCGCTTGGCTGGGGGTGGGGAGGGAGAGGAATGGCAGCCACGGCCCAACACGGAACAGGCCACTTGAGCCAAGACTAACGATAGCACCACAGCCATCACCTGGACAGGAGCAGCAACTGGCTCAGTTGGTCCGCCCCAAGTCGGGTTTCCAAGATTCCTGCCATTTGGGTAGTGGTGGTAAAGGAATATCCTCTCCCTTCTCCCCCTTTCCTACTTCTCTTTTCCCACTCCCTCTTCTCCTTTTCTTCTGCCTTTCCCTACTCCACCCTCCTCTTTCCCCCTCCCAGCTCCCTGCTTCGGCTATCCTTCTCTGCTCCCAACCCCATCTATCTAAGGTGATCAGAATTCCCTAGCTGGAACCAGGTCTGAATGAGTTGGCCCAGGCAAGGATCGGTACTGGGCCAGCCCCAGATTTTGAGCCCACGCAAGGCCCTACCCGAAGGCTCTCAAGCTCCTTGAGGCCGGAGCCCCCCGAGAGCAGCCGAACTATTTACTCGGCTCCGAGAGGGAAGGGCGTGGGGAGGTCCGTCCCCAAGACACCTCGCGCTTGCTTGGGCCTCTGAAGAGCCAAGAGGACCCCGGGATGCTGATAATATCCTCGATGCTCGGGTAAGGTCCACAGGCCCTCCAGATCCACGACCACACCCCAGGGAAGCCCCCTACCTGACAGCCCCGAGCCAAGGCAGAAAGGATAGGGAATTCCCCAACTGCAGAGCTGCTAGGGGACCCCAAGTATTTTTTTGGGGTATTTTGGGGTATTTTTTTCCCAGTGATGGTGTCCTCTCGCA
Source organism: Ornithorhynchus anatinus (assembly GCF_004115215.2). NCBI lineage: Eukaryota > Metazoa > Chordata > Mammalia > Monotremata > Ornithorhynchidae > Ornithorhynchus > Ornithorhynchus anatinus. The sequence goes on from NC_041749.1 coordinate 105,884,873, forward strand.
AACCCCTCCCTGAGTCTCATAAGGGCCCTTGGGAACAAGCTTAAACTCTTGGCTTCACTCCTATGTCCAGGAGGCAGCCTCATACTGGGGTTACATACTTCCCACCTGCTCCCACAGTTCTAGGCTAGATTATACCCTAAGAGTTACAGATGAATTTACATCAAGCAGTTCTGTGAATCATCCACTTCAAACAGTATCAGACCAGGAACAGGCTTTATGAGTCCCGGTGCCTTGACCCCTGGTTCTAAACCACTCATCCTGGCAGTCTGTGGCTTCTGAATAAAGGACTCTTCACAAAAGCATCAATTGCAGGTCCCTGGAATTGGTTCGGCAATCACCCAGAAAGAAGGTGATTCGCTAAGAGAACAAACCGTAGGCTGCATATGTGGCTTTCACTTAACTTCTTAGAGAACGGTTCATTTAGGCAGCTTCTCTGCAGCCCCTGGCTATCCTGTCAAAGGACGTCTTTCCCTTTGATTTCCAGCTTTTTGAGTGCAGCATGGCTGCTCCCATACACAAAGCTGTATAAGGCTCCTGATCACGAGGGTTTGGCGGGTTAATGGACCAAAAGGGCATGGGGAAATTCACGGAAAGCACACCGAGGCCCCATAGTCCGGATCCAAGGGTCCTGGGAATCCCAGACATTTGGGGACCCCTTATCACTTAGCTCAGATATTTACGGTACTTACGGCTTTATTGAGATCATGGGGCAGATGGGCCCACTGAGAGTTGAACAGGATGCAATAGTCTTTTCCCTTGGCATCCCCCATCTCGGGAATCACATGGACCATTCCATACTCGCAGGTCACCTGAAACCACCAGACAGGGGTTAGGCTCAAGGACCAAATAATCAATCAATGCCACTTACTGAGTGCTTACTATGCGCAGAACACTGTATCAAGGGGCCAAGAGAACTAAGAGAAGGGTCTTTTGGGCGATCGGCAAGCATGGGAGGACACAACCCTCAAATTAAGTACGAGATGGTCTCTATGAATCACTTACAATAAAGCCAAGCACATAGTCCCACACAGGGGTCACAATCAACGGTGGAGGACTGTTTGCAGGGTGCTGGAACTGTTCCTACTGAGTCCTTGGTGGGTGCTCTTTTCTCTCCCGGGGCCGCACGGAGGAAAGGCGAAAGTGTCTCCCCACAACCCCCAGCAGCAGCGGAGGAGCAGATTTTCAATTTGGGATCCGATTATGGAGCAGAACAGAGCAGCACCAATGTCTTCTAGTGTGGTTTTGCCTTCCTTCCTTCACAAACCCTCTCTCACTAATCATTCCAACATCCTCGAGAGGAAAGGAGGGGCACGGGGCCACAGAGATCCGGTAAGTCTCGAACCTGGGCTCCCTGACTCCGTCCGCTCTCGCTCCTTCGCCACAAAGGAAGCCCGGCTTCCCGATTGCTGTTGGGGGGTTGAAGGGTCCGCAGGCAAGACCCACCCCCTAGGCCTCCCAGGCCTCCTTCTTAGAGGCTCTGGATCGGATCACCTTTCCATTTAATCCATCACTGCGGGCTTCCCACAAACTCATGCTAAATGTAGAAGCTATCTGTCATGGTAATAGGGAAATGCATCTTGCTTCCTGGGGCTGAGGATTCTTGCTGGAAAGCACCTACTCCCGGCTTCACCAGAACTGTTAACTGGCCAAAGAAAGAAACCCGGAGTTCCCAAAATGATCTTTTTTTAAAAAAAAAAAATAGTCCTTGTTAAAAGCTTCCTATGTGCCAAGCACCGTACTAAACGCTGAGTTAGATTATACAAGATAATCGGGTCAGACACAGGGACACAGACCCTGTCCAATAGTCTAAGTCGGAGGGAGGATTTAATCCCCATTTTACAGATGAGGTAACTGAGGCACAGAAAAGAAGCGACTGCCCCAGGTCATACAGCACATAGGTGGCGAAGCCGCGATTAAGACCCTGATCCTCTGACTCGCAGGCCAGTGCTTTTTCCACTAGGCCACACTGCTTTGCTTTAAGACTACTCTATTGCCATCTGGGTAAGAGCGGTACCAGCACCAAGCTCCGTGTTGTGGGGACCCGAGCGGAAGCCACAGGTTATGATCTGGAAGTTGGGTCTTATCCAGGCCGGCTTTTCACCACCGTGCTGGCGACCGAGCTGAACGAAGAGCTGTTGGGTTTGCTCTTTCTACGTCGTCCAGCGCTTACAAAGGGCAGAGGCGACGTGCAACCTGGGCACTGCAAGGTACGTCCATTCAAACCGTCAAGCCAGGCCCCGCTACACCCCGAGTCAAATGCTCCCTCCTCTCGGTTTGCAAGCTGCTGTTTTATTTTGGACCACGTAATTGGCTCTGGAGAGTCCAACTCCGGCCCAAACTCCAGTGCTGCTAAGTGTGTCCTGTGAGGGAAAGACCCGGCAAAGGAAGCAGGGGGAAGAGTGTTGGCTCCTTCCAGCGGGGCTCTGACACCCCCAGCTGAATCCCCCCACGTCAGGATGGGATGCAGAAAGGAGAAGTGATGGGTAGCAAGAGGGAAAGGGAAAAGAGACGGGGAGATAGAGGGAGTAGGAACAGCAGAGAAGCAACATGAGCATTAAGCTGGCTCATCAGCGAAAGGACAATGCTCTGACCAGAGAGGAGGGGGGCGGAAAGCCCTGGACAGGACCAGATCTGTGAAATGACCCATGTGGCAGAAACAAACAAGGGCTCGGGCCCACACCCCTCCCAAGCTGCCAATAGTCCATCTGGCCACTCTCTAGGTCTGCACCCCTACAATCTGCCCTTATGTGCTACTGCCAAAGTCACTGGTGACTAAATCCTCTACGCCAAGACCAAGTTCTTTTACCTCAGCTGCAAAGATATCAAACCACCATCCTACTTTCTCCGGTTTCCTCATCCTCCACTCAGATCCTCTAGACTGTAAGCTCGTTGCAGGCAGTGAATGTGTCTTTTTTGTTATGCTGTACTCTCCCAAGCACTCTGTACAGTGCTCTGCACACAGTAAGTGCTCAAAGAATACCACTAACGACTGACTGACCCGGGGGTGCTCGTGCTGCTTATGAATTTGGAGAGCTAGGGGCTAGGAGGTCAAGGGTCACGGCAATATGAGGGGCAAAGGAGCTGCCAGCCTTGCTCTCAACATTCCCGTCTCCAATCCACTGCTTGGCCCTTTATCCCTTTCAAGGAACTCTATCTGCTGAAATCTCTCAATCCATGGTCTGCTCACCTTCAACGCCTTCCTAAGAAGAGAAGCAGCATGACCAGGTGGAAAGAGCTCGGGCCTCGAAGTCAGAGGACCTGGATTCTAACCCTGGCTCCGCCATACGTCTGCCTGTGACCTTGGGCAAGTCGCTTCACTGTGCCTCAGTTTCGTCTGCAAAATGGGGATTCAATACCCTCCTCCCTTCCCCTTAGGCTGTGAACCCCATGTGACACAGAGCCTGGATCTGACCCAATTATCGGGTACCTCCCCTGAGCTCAGTAGAGCGCCTGGCAAGTAGTAAGTGCTGAACAAATACCACAGTCATTATTATTATTATATGGTATTTGTTCAATGCTTACTACGTGCCTGGCCCTGTACTAAGTGTTGGGGCAGATACAAGTTAATCGGGTTGGACACAGTCCATGTCCCACATGGGGCTACAATGTTAATCCCCATTTTACAGATGAGGTAACTGAGGCACAGAGAAGTTAAGTGACTTGCCCAGCGTCACACGGCAGATTCCTTAGCTTCCCACCCAAGCCTTGTCCTTCCCCTGACTTTCCAATCACTGTAGATGGCATCACCATCTTTCCTGTCTCACAATACCATAACCTTGGCATTTTCCTTGACTCCCCGCTCTCATTCAACCCACATACTCAATCCACCAACTAAATCCTGTCAGTTCAACCTTCACAACATCGCTAAAATCCACCCTTTCCTCTCCACCCAGACTGCTACCGTGTTAATCCACTCACTTATCCTATCCTGCCTTGATTATTCTATCAGCCTCTTTGCTGACCTCCCTGCCTCTCCCCAATCTAGTCCCTTCTTCCCTCTGCTGCCTGGAACATTTTTCTACAAAAAAAATTCAGTCCATGCTTCCCCAATCCTCAAGAACCTCCAGCGGTTGCCTATCCACCTCATCAAACAGAAACTCTTTTCCATCGACTTTAAAGAACTCTAGCACCTTGCCCCCTCCTACCTCACCTTGCTACTCTCCCACTACAACCCAGCCCACACACTCTGCTCCTCTCACGCTAACCTACTCACTGTATATCGATCTCGTCTACGTTGCCATCGACTTCTCGCCCACATCCTGCCTCTGGTCTGGAATGCCTTCCCTCTTCATAAATTACACAGTTACTGCTTCAAAGGCACTTACTGAAGGCACGTCTCCTCCAAGAGGGCTTCCCTGACTAAGCCCTCCTTTCCCCTTCTCCCACTCCCTTCTGTGTCACCCTGACTTGATCCCTGTATTCATTCCCCCTCCCAGCCCCACAGCACTTACATACATATCTGTAATTTTATTTATATTAAGATCTGTCTCTCCCTCTAGACCCTAAGCTGCTCGTGGGCAAAGAATGTGATTGTTAGATTGTATTCTCCCAAGTGCTTAGTATAGTGCTCTGCACACAGTAAGCACTCAATTAATGATTGACTAACAAGTGACAGAATACTATTATTCCCACCTCCCTCGGCACCAAGCGAAAACTCTTCACAATCAGCTTCAAGGCTCTCCACCAATTTGCCCCTCCTTACACATCCTCTCTCTTTTCACCTGCTCTCCATGTTGCTCTCTTTGTTCCTCCCAAACCTTCTACATGTGCCCAATTTTAGAAGACTAGAAAAATCACAGTCGGTTGTGACTGAACTCTGGATGATCTGGGCCCCCACACCCTAAGGACCTCACCCTTTCCAAGGGACCTGGCCTTTTCTGGGCTCCCCCCCGACCAAAAAACACTCGTTAAGCACTATGTGCCAGGCACCGTACTAAACTATGGGGTAGATACAAGCTAATCAGGTTGCACACAGTCTCTGGCTCTCTGAAGCACAGAGAAGTTTGCCCAAGGTCACACAGCAGACAAGTGGCAGAGCTGGGATTAGAACCCAGTCCTTTTGACTCCCAGGCCTGTGCTCTAACCACTAGGCCATGCTGCTTCTTGTGCTGTTCTTCTGTTGTTTTTGTATTTCTATTATTTCGTCTTTACTTTTGTGTCAGTTGCCAAACCCTTCCCCATCCTGATCCAACCTGCTCCAACAAGCTTTTCTCAATTCCCAGCATCCTGAGTTTTATAAATCCATCTGCCATCTCTAACACTCATTTACATATCCATCCTCAGTATTTACGCAACTTAATCAATCAGTGGCATTTACTGAACACTTATGTGCAGAGTAATAATAATAATAATAATGTTGGTATTTAAGCGCTTACTATGTGCATAGCACTGTTCTAAGCGCTGGGGTAGATACAGGGCAATCAGGTTGTCCCACGTGAGGCTCACAGTTAATCCCCATTTTACAGATAAGGTAACTGAAGCACAGAGAAGTGAAGTGACTTGCCCACAGTCACAAAGCTGACAAGTGGCAGAGCCGGGAGTCGAACTCATGACCTCTGACTCCAAAGCCCAGGCTCTTTCCACTGAGCCACGCCTGGGAGAGAACAATACAACAGATTTAGCAGACACAGTCCCTGCTTACAGCATAACTGTACACTCATTTATCCTGATTAATAATAATAATAGTATTTGTTAAATGCTTACTATGTGCCAAGCACTAGGGTAGATACGAGGTAGTCAGGTTGGCCCAAGTGGGGCTCACAGTCTTAATCCCCATTTTACAGAAAACGTAACTGAGACACAGAGAAGTTAAGTGGCTTGCCCGAGGGCACACAGCAGACAAGTGGCAGAGCTGGGATTAGAACCCTGTCCTCTGACTCCCAAGCCCATGCTCTCTCCACTAAGCCACACTGCTTCTCTGATTACTCTATTTGTAAATATTTTATGTCTTCTCCACTAGAGTGTAAGCTCCCTGTGGACAGGGAATGCGCCATGTCCTTTCCAAGTGCTTAGTAGAGTGCACTGCACCCAGTGGGTGCCTGATAATTGAATCAATCATATTCACTGAGCGCCTACTGTGTGCAGGGCACTGTATTAAGTGCTTGGGAGAGTACAGCAGATGGTAAGCACATTCCCTGCCCACCAAGAGCTTACTGTCTAGGAGCATACATTCAATGGTATTTATTGAGCGCTTACTACGTGCAGAGCTTGGAATATACAATTCGGGAGCAGCGTGGCTTAGTGAGTGGAAAGCACAGGGGCTTGGGAGCCAGAGGTCGTGAGTTCTAATCCTGGCTAAGCCACTTGTCAGCTGGGTGACTTTGGGCAAGTCACTTAACTTCCAAGTGCCTCAGTTACCTCATCTGTAAAATGGGGATTAAAGACTGTGAGCCCCACATGGGACAACCTATTACCTTGTATCTACCTCAGCGCTCAGAACAGTGACTGGCACCTAGTAAGCGCTTAACAAATACCGTCATTTTCAGGAGAGACATGAAAATAAATAACGCATATGGAGATAAGTGCTTTGGGACTGAGGATGGGATGACTATCAAGGGATTAAAGGGTCCAGATCCAAGTGCATAGGTGACACTGAGTAATATTATTACCTCTTACCTCCTCCAGGGAGCATTCCCAGATTAATCCCTCCCCAGACCTCATCAGGCCCCGGGGAGCTCTGTTTGTGAATTTCATTTAATTGAATGACCCCCTTTTGCTTTCATCAGTTGCACCAAAACTCCTGCTCTCGTCTCTTGGCCTTTATGTACATTTGCAATCTGTGCCTGCCTCATTCTCCCATTAAACTGTGAGTTTCTTGAGGGTGGGATCTGGGTCTTGAAATCCCATTGGATCTTCCCAAGCCCCCAGAACTGTAAATCTGCCCAGAGGAGGGAGGAGGCACTCGATATATAATGATGAAATGGTAATTCAGAGGAGCGTTCTCCAGGATGCTCACGGGGAGGGTGTGGGTAACCCGGGAGGCCAGGCAGGCACGTTCCCAACCGCCAACTTCTCTATCTACCTCCTCCTGGCAAATCACCCCTTCCCAGACAACACCTGAGCACCGCCGTTACAAGGATCCCACTTCTACGCCAAACCGCCCCACGATCCCAAGCCACAGTACCAGAGAGCTGCGAGCCTGGTAGATCTGGCTGCAGCTGCCGCTTCCCAACACGCCACGCCTATGCCTCGCAGCTCAAAGCCGTGTTGCGGTGTGTCTTCACTCACTTCTTAAGGTCGCCCTACTTGGGCTTGCTTAAGGGCAACTGTTTCATTGCCGGCTGTCGTTAATCTTTTGCCCATGTCCAGTCCTCCGGAGTTACGTCGCAGCAACACTGCGTACTAGGACTTCCCGGTTGGGGTCTTGCCACTTAGGCATGACTCATAGGTGAAGCCAACGAAACCGCTCGAGCGACCGGATGCGACATCTGCGGCGGGCCTAAGCATCCCAGCCATAAAAGGAGCATTTCGGACCTTAGCGAGACCTAGAACGGGGGAGGCCGGGGGCCGCTTACGGAGTACGTCGAAGCGGGCGGAGAGCTGGCACCCCACTGCGGGGAGGGTAAGCGCGGGGAGGTGTCTAAAGCCTGGAAGACTCAGCTGCCTTCGTCTGCAGCAGCTCTGCCTGCGGCAGCAGCTCCTACCTGGCCCGGAGCCATTCCCAGATGCAGCGAGCAACCCACTGGCACAACGTGAGCCCGAGAGGAGCAGCGTGTGGTGTACTCATGGCAGACCTGGAGGCTGGTAGGAGAGACCGGTGATCCATGGGCTCAATTTTGCCCACCCTCATCTACAACCTGATGCAGCCCTGTTGCCTCCATTCTACCAGCCTCCTGAAGGCCAGGTGGACTTTTTATTCATTTGTTCTTCTGTTCTTTGCCAGCTGGTGCACGGTGCCCAGGCGGCAGAATTATTCAGGGGCATCTTTCGGTTCTGATCCACTACTGAAAGCCTTAGGCTACAGGTTGGATTTCTCCGTTGCCGGCTGGTGAGCCAGGACACCAGTGCCAATTTTGCATTTTGAGCATAGGGGCAAACTTGGGGGTGGAGATTTGAGGGGCCAGGCTTTCAGTGGACCAGAGGAAGAATATGGGGAGAAAGTAGGAAAAGATTCAATAGGGAGAAAGAGAGAGTAAGAGGGCGGAGGAGAGAACTGGGGAGAGGTGGGGGGGGGGGAAGAGAAGGAAAATGGAAAATGTTACTACTCATCCATGCTGCTTCTCCTCTTCCATCACCACTGCTTCTCAGATCTTCACTGGGCACCAGGACTGGGTGCGAATGATTCCTCTCAGCCCCAACTCCGAAGCCCAGTCCTCCCTCTGGACTGTAAGCCCGTTGTGGGCAGGGAACGTGACTACCAACTGTTATATCGTACCCTCCCAAGCGCTTAGTACAGTGCTCTGCACACAGTAAGTGCTCATAAATATGACTGATTGACTGATCACCCAGGCAGCCTGGGGGGAATCCACCGGGGTCGGGATAGGGGCGGGCGTACCAGGTCCACTGCGGCATAGGCACCTCCAACCCAACCACCTCAAGACTGCACAAGCGCTGCCCCTTTTGGGCCAGCATCCACGGCCATGTTGATGAAGTTGGGATGTTTCCGCCGTGGCAGCAGCTGCCGTGGCAAATGGGGATCCCGGCCGGGAAGAGGCGGCACTCGGGTGGCCCCACAGGGGGGCCACGCCACTGCAGCTCCAGAGCGCCAACCCCTTGCCCATTCTCGGAGGGTCTCCCAGGCTGTCTGGGTTCATCGGCAGGGATGGAGGAAGTCTTAAATAAAGGTGCTTCCTTGGGGGGAAGAGAACCCTGGTGCCGCCTTGAAAAGTAGCAGCGGCTTCCTCCTCTTCTTCCTCCTCCTCCTCCTCCCCATCTTGCTGGTAGCAGGCAGAAGGCGGAGCCACCATCTTGTCTCCACCTCGGATCCCTCTCTGGATGTAAGGGGTAGGGGGGCGAGTTATCACCCGTCACCCCAGTGGAGTTGGAATTTATGTATGCAACCTTGGTCCGCAGATTTTGCAACAGTTCATCACACCAAACAGCTGAAAAAGGGCCCTGATCTACTCGATGTCCCCTTGGGAGGACACCTCAAGAACATTCACGGTGGGAGAGAGACACAAATTCCGGGAGGATAGTCTCAAGGACTCTGCCTGATGCCCTGAGTTGAAAAATCTCCTGGAGGATTAAAGGCATAATCTGAGGCCAACTTCCATTTTTTGGCGGGTATTTGTTACGCACTTACTATGTGCCAGGCATTGAACTAAGCGCTGGGGTATACACAAGCTAATCAGGTTGGATACAGTCCATGTCCCACAAGGGGATCGCAGTCTGTAAAATCCTCATTTTACAGATGAAGCAACTGAGACCCAGAGAAGTAAAGTAGGGGGAAGCAGCGTGGCTTAGTGGAAAGAGCACGGGCTTGGGAGTCAGAGGTCTTGGGTTCTAATTCCGGCTCCTCCACCTGGCAGCTGTGTGACTTTGGGCAAGTCACTTCACTTCTCTGTGCCTCAGTTACCTCCTCTGTAAAATGGGGATTAAGACTGTGAGCCCCTCGTGGGACAGCCCGATAACATTCTATCTACCCCAGCAGCTTAGAACAGTGCTTGGCACATAGTAAGTTCTTAACAAATACCATCATCAACATTATTACTATTATTATCGAAATGACTTGCCCAAGGACACACAGCAGACAAGTGGCAGAGCCAGGATTGGAACACCAGGTCCTTCTGACTCCCAGACCCATGCTCTATCCACTAGACTGCGCTGCTTCTATTTCTTTTTGCAGTTTTCTGAATGGGCACGCCTGCATTCCATCGACTGATAATCTGAAATAACTGAGCAAGCCTGCTTTGCTTAACTGCTGGCGTGAAAGCCAAAGGACAAGAAGCTGTCCACCCAGTCAGTCGGTCAATCCAGTCCCAAACTGTTACACCATCCTAGTCGTCTTAAAATTTTAGGCCGTTGCCCTGGACAGCCTCACTTGTTCAATGGTCACCACCATCCAGAGCCAAACGGAGGTAACCGACACTTCTGTTAGACTAGTGATTACGGAAGGGGCCACCGGGTCCTTCTGCCGTAACAGGTTCACCACTAAAAGTTACCTACTCTGTCTGCCCCCTTTCCGCAAATACACCCTCTTTCCGCAGGATTCTCTGCCGCCAGATCATCATCTTTAAATGGTATTTACTGAATGCTTAGCAGAGCACTGTACTGAGTGCTTGGGGGCGAACAAAAGAGTTGGCAGACGTTGTTCTCTGTCCTCAATGAGCTTACAGTCTAGAGGGACAGACATTAAGACAGACATCCAAGCGCTTAGTACTGCGCTCTGCATACGGTAGGCGCTCAATACGCTTGAATGAATAATAGAAATATGTATATAATGTACATAAGGACAGTGGGGTTGAGGGTGGGGTGAGTATCAAATGCCCCAAGGTCACAGATCAAAGTGACCCAGAAGGGAGAGAGAGCCGGGGGAAAAGAGGGCTTAGTCAGGGAAGGTCTCTCGGAAGAGACGGGACCTTAGGGAACTGAAGAGGGAAACCATCCGAGAAGTTCCCCACTTAAGATATTCCAGCCCGTAAGCTCGTTGCGGGCAGGGAACGTGCCTACCAACTCGGTTATAGTGAACTCTCCCAAGCGCTTAGTACGGCGCTCTGCACCCGTAAGTACCACTGACGATGACGATACTGTTTTCATTAAAGGAGCTGGCTAAAAGGCTTCCTGGTTTTCGTAAGAAACCATTCAAGTTTCTTACGAAAAGCAGCGAGGCGTAGTGGATAGAGCACGGAAGCGGGAGTCGCAAGATCGTGAGTCCTAATCCCGGCTCTGCCACTTGTGTGTCGGGTGACCTTGGGCAGCTTGCTTCACTTCCCTGTGCCCCAGTTACTTCATCTGGAAAATGGAGATTCTTGAGACTATGAGCCCCACGAGGGACAGAAACTGTATTTGACCCGATTTGCTTGTATCCACCCCAGCACTCAGTACAGTGCTTAGCACACAGTAAGTGCTTAACAAATGCCGTTATTATTATTATTCAAGTGTACGTTAAGAACACTTGTTTAAAATATTGCCTTGTTCAGGCCTGCTCAACTTGGGCCACCTAAAGACCTCAGTATGGGGGCATGCACCAGCCCTCCTCCCCCCGGTTGCCCACTCCCTAGCCCCCCAAACAACCATTATCATCAACAGCATGTTTCGAGTGTCTACCCCACCAGCCGTTTCGGAAGACGCGATAGAAGTCTTCAAGTATGAAGGGCGTTTAGACTATATTCAGCTGTCTTTTGTACTCGAAGGTGATGCCGCTGATGGCGACATTCACCTCCGGGCGTGTGTGTGTCTGGCCGAAGAGGCCAACAAGAGATCCACAGTCCCGACCACTCCGCGCACACACAGTACAACTCTACGTGGATAGAAAAAATGGAAAAGATGCAGTTCCTGCCCTTGAGGATCTTCCAATCTAGTGAGGGAGGCAAGCGGATACAAATCGCCAAACGTACGCTTCGGCATAATAGTAAGAGAGACACGATTTTTCTAAAACCCTGAAAAGTATGCAAATAACAGACAGATCTACACGGTGCTAGGTGGCTGATGGGTTGGCATGACAATACTGAAAAAAATAAAGGCACGCAATAGACCGATTGAAGAGTCAATACTATGGAATACTAGTACCCTCTGGAAGCTGCGATGATAATAGCCCTGGAGAGAAACACAATAGATCAGGGATCTAAATCTCAGCTACATTCAAACCTCTTCTGGGGGATCGAAAAAAGCTCAGCTACGCAAACGAACGTGAGCGAAAGTTAGGGATGGAGTCTCACCGACAGCAACGGCTTTGACCGACGCTCAGTCGGCTAAGTCAAAAAATCCGGGAAGGCCACCATTTTATCCCAGAGCATTGTCTCTCCTACAATATGCTTTCCTGGCAAGGAATTACTATTTCCTGACCTTAGCCGCAAATGAGTATTTTTGCATTTTATTTTTTTTTTAAAAAAAGTTCATTTGATGGAGTGAAAGTTCTTTTCCCGGCTTTCCTTGAGACAGAGTGTAAAACAAAGTGATTTTCCAGGAGAAGCGGGGAAATGAAATTTCATCTATCAGTAAAGAGGCCGGCCACCTTTTTCATTCCGATCCAGGAATTTGCATTTAACAGATGGGAAATTCTCCCAAACTCTGTGGGGACTCCCAAGTCCGGAACGATGGGCCCAGGTCCTAAACCAGAAGGATTGGGGATTCCTAAAAAAAGGGGCCTGAATCCAAGTGCCTGTCCTCCACCACAACTCGGGAGAAGGAAGTTCTCCTGATCGGGAGGGAGCTTCCCGCTGGGAGAGAGGAGGAAAAAAAGAGAGAGAGAGAGAGAGAGAGAGAGAGAGAGAGCCCTTTTCTGGGAGAAGCAATGCTTCGAAAGAAAGCAAAACACCAGGGGAAGAAGGGGCCATGAGTCACCGTTTATAGTGATCCTCCCTCCGGCAATGTCACCAGCGGGAGAAATTCTTAGACTACAATCCAAGACTAGGTTGGAGGCCCTTTGTTTTCAAGTGTAGGGAGGGTGAATGGGCGCAGTACTGCAGTTGGCACATAGAGCAGTGTTTTCCTTTCATCTGCCCTATCTGCGGGAACATTTCCTCCAGTACCCGAGAGCCGAGCCCCACAATAGACACCATCCCAGGGGTATTCCTGGCTCTGCCGGGGTCTCTACTCCCCGGACGATACCGAGGGGCAATATCGCTCCCTGAGGGGGCACTGAGGCTTGTGCCGGGACAAGGGGACCCCACTCTGCCCGAGGACGCCCGGGCCTTGGGGGCCCCGGCTCCGATTCCAAACCGCCCCCCCATCCCCTCCCACCCTCTCTGGGGAAATGGCAGGACTCTCTTCCATCTCGAGAGGAAATGGGGGGGAAGGTGAAGAGGGAGTCGGGGGACCCGGAGAGTTAACTCCTTTGGGGGGGGGGGGGGGGCGCGAGATAGGATGAGGGCGGAGAGTGGGGAGAAAAGCGGCAGACGGGAACGGCGGGCAGGGGAAGTGAGAAGGGGGAACGGGCGTCGGGAGGGGGGGCTCGGCCCAGGCCAGCCCCCCCTCCACCCCGGCCTGAGACCGTCTCCCCTCAGGGGGGCGAGAGGGGACCGGACCGATCCCCTACCCCCGGACAAACCCCCTCACCTGGGCCGCGAGCAGGAGGAGTCCGGGCAGGACCAGCGCCAGCGCCCCAGTCCTCCCCGTCGCCATCTCGGCTCCGGCCCCGGCCCCGGCCCCGCAGGGAGGAGAAGCAGGGACGGGAGACGGAGAAAGTGGAGAAAGGGGAGAGGAGGAGGGCGGGAGGGAGAGCGGAGGGAGAGGGGAGGACGACGGCGCGGGGAGGAGAAAGGGCCGGACCTGTGATGTCACGCGTTACCGGGCAACGTCCTGCCGCGAGCCCGGAAGAGGAGGACCTAGTGCGAGGGGAAAGGGCGGCGAAGAGGGGCGCCAATATGGCGGTGAGTCGCGTGGCCCGTCCGCAGCCCCGTTTTGGGGTCTCCTCGGGGGGTAGGAGGAGAAAAGGTGGCTCCGGCCGGGACTCCGTCCCGCGCTTTCCCTGCGCACCCACACCCATCGGTCCCGCCCCTCCCCCCTCCCCTCCTAGATGGCAATGTTTTGTCTCCTTGCAGGACAAAGAGAAGAAGAAGAAGGAGAGCATCCTCGACCTGTCAAAGTACATCGATAAAACCATCCGAGTGAAATTCCAGGGCGGCCGCGAAGGTGAGGCCAACCCCCACGGGGAAATTAAGCCCCGGGGGCTGGAGAAGCGTCCGTTCTTTTGGTCTTCGCATGGGGTGGGTTCGAAAACGGGCCTGGGTGCCAGAGGACCTGCCTTCTAATCCTGCCCGTGCCACGTGCCTGCCGCGAAGCTTGGGCACCACCCGGCTCGGTTCCATTCTAGTGGACGGAACACGGGCCGGGGAGTCCCAGGGACCTGGGTTCTAGTGCTGACTGCCGCTTGCCCGCCCTGTGACCTTGGGCAAGTCTTTTCACTTCCACGGGCGTCAGTTACCTCATCAGGGAAATGGCGATTTAAGACTGAGCCCGATGTAGGACGGGAACTGTGGCCAACCCGATTATCTCATATCCACCCCAGTGCTCGGTACGGATGTCTGGCACGTGGTAAGTGCTTAACAAATACCACAATTATTCTTATTAAGATGAAGACTCGATATCTGTGCCTCCTACTTCGACCGAGCCCCGTGTGAGTCCTGATTCCACCCTAGTGCTGAGAATTCATTCAATTCATTCAATAGTATTGAGCGCTTACTATGTGCAGAGCACTGTACTAAGCGCTTGGAATGTACAAATCGGTAACAGATAAGTGCTTCACCGACGCCGTTATTATGTGTACACTATGGGTCGAGCACTGTTCTAAGCACTGGTGAAGATATCGATTGGGTGAGACACGGTCCCCGTCCTACACAGTCTAAGCGGGAGAGAGAGCAGGTAGTGAATCCCCATTTTACAGTTGAGGAAACTGATGCCCAGGCAAGTCAGGTGACCTGCCCATGGTCACGTGGCAGGCAAGTGGCATCCAGGATTAGAACCCAGCTCCTCTGACCACCAGGCAGGCCAACGCTCTTTCCGCTAGGCCATGCTGCTTAAAGATTCGGCCTTGGAGACCCCACAAGCTCCCTTGGTCACCTTTGCCAAGGTGTTTGTACCCCGGACTTATAATGTTGGTATTTAAGCGCTTACTATGTGCAGAGCACTGTTCTAAACACTGGGGTAGATACAGGGTAATAAGATTGTCCCATGTGAGGCTCACAGTTAATCCCCATTTTACAGATGAGGTAACTGAGGCCCAGAGAAGTTAAGTGACTTGCCCACAGTCACACAGCTGACAAGTGGCAGAGCCGGGAGTCGAACCCATGACCTCTGACTCCTCTAAACCCGTGTTCCTCTGCTGGCAAATATTAACATCTCTCTCCACCTCTAGACTGTAAGCTCGTCGTGGGGCAGGGAACGTGTCGATTATTGTGTTGTACTCTCCCAAGTACGTAATACAGTGCTCTGCACACAGTAAGTGCTCAAATACGATCGAGGGGGCCGGAGAACTGGTCAGCGTCTGTCCCTGTAAAAACTTCTGACCCTTGCAGATCATCGAGTGCCCGACCACCTCAAGCCTTCTCTTCTGGCTAAACACCCCAATCCCTTTAAGATGGACATTTCCATTCCCTTCATTATTTGCCTAGGTGGCCACGAGGGCAGCCGTTCCTTTCTCCAATGACCCTATGCTGCTAAGTCAGAATTTCGGGTTGGGGGGATGGACAATGGACCTGACCCAGGATGGTAGTGTGTTCCTGTACGCTCTTTCTGTGGCTCTTAAGCCAACTAATAAGATGGAGCTGTTGGGTATTTTCCTTCTTCCATTATTCCCACTAAGAGTTTATCGTAATAATTGTGGTCTTTAAGTGCTTATGTGCCACTGTACTAAACAGTAGTACAAGATCCTCAGGTCCCACATGGGGCTCACAGTCCAAGTGGAAGAGCAGGTGTCAAACCCTCATTTTGCAGATGAGAACTGAGGCACCAGGAAGCAAAGCGACTCGTCCGAGGTCACGCAGCAGGTAAGTGGCAGAGCCAGATGTAGAACCCGCGTCCTCTGTCTCCCAGACCTGGGGTCTTTCCACTAAGTCACGCTGCTTATTATGTGCTGGCTTCTTGTCTGGGTGGGCTGGCTGCAGGATTTTTTTGGTTGTCAAAACTGCCTGTAAGGTGTTTTTACTCAGACTCTTATGTGCCTCTGAAATGTAACTCCCATGCTCCCCTTCTGTTTCTTCATTTCTTCTAGCCAGTGGAATTTTGAAAGGTTTTGATCCTCTCCTCAACCTGGTCCTTGATGGTACTATTGAATACATGAGAGGTAGGTAGGAAAACTTGTTGAAGGTGATCCTCTAGACTGTGAGCTTTGGTGTAAACGTATTTTCTTGTCCGCCTCCCCCCTTCTAGCCTGTGAGCCCGTTGTTGGGTAGGGATTGTCTCTGTTGCCAAACTGTACTTTCCAAGCGCTTAGTACAGTACTCTGCACACAGTAAGCACTCAATAAATACGATTGAATGAATAGGGAATTGCTGTTAGCTGTCAACTCTGTATTGTGCTCTCCCAAGTGCTTAGTATAATGTTCTACACATAGTAAGCACTCGAATACCATCGAAGACTGTGTTACTTAAACATCAGGCTCCACAATCTGAGGAGAGAGAATTGAATCACCAGTTTACAGGTGAAGAAACTTGAGGCCCAGAGAAGTTAGGTGACTTGCCTGGGTCACACAGCAGAGCTGGGATTAAAACCCAGGTCCTCGGATTTACAGGCTTGTGCTCTTTCCAGTAGGCCATGCTGCCCGCCCCCATCCAAGGTTATTGTCCGTTTAGGAATGTAGCCCCTTTCTCAGGTACCCGGCTGGTTGCATTTGTGTGCTGATCCCACTGTGAGCCAGGTGTTAGACGACCCCCTCCCCACAGAAGCACATCTCCTCCAAGAGGCCTTCCCTGAGCTCTCATTTCTCCTACCCACCCTCCCTTCTGTTGCCGATGCACTTGGATCTGAACCCCCTAAGTACTTGATATTTGTGTCACGGTACTTATGTCCATATCTTTATAGTCCCATTTCCCCTATCAGGAATGTATGTGAGC